>NW_027361917.1:41297500-41850000 GCF_039654945.1 Dendrobates tinctorius
TCCATGGGCATAGGGGCCCGGGTCCCATGGACGAGATAGTACGTCGGATGTCAGGAAGGGGTTAATAGCACCATTAGTTACACGAATGTCACAAAAACAAATGTATCAATAGTTGACAGGTTAGCAAATATATGTAAAAGGCTATGTGCCCACGTTGCGTATTAAAACGCACACTGAAAACCGGACTCCTTCCCAGAAATCACGCGTTTTTTTCCGCGTGATTTCAGCGCGATTCTGTTTGCGACTTTGCCGCTATTTTCTCAAGCACTTTCCAAGCGATTTGAAGCATCGCTTGGAAAGTGATTGACAGGTTGGTCACATTCGTCAAACATAGTGTTTGACAAGTGTGATCAGCTTTTTACTATTGAGGCCGCCTATGCGGCATCAATAGTAAAAGATAAAATGTTAAAAATGATAAAAAAAATAAAAAAATCGGGGTATATTTACCTTCCGACGTCCCGCGCTGCCATCCCGGGCCTCAGAGTTCCCAGTAATGCCTTGCGAGACCTGTGATGACGTTGGTCTCGCGTTACTATAGCGATCTCGAGACTACGTCATCACTGGACCTTGCCGCAAGGCATTACTGGGAACGTTTAGGCCGGGAATGCAGCGCGGGACGTCGGAAGGTAAATATACCCCGATTTTTTATTCTTTTTTTTACAGGGGTATGGTACCCAGGGCCTGGAGGACAGTCTCCTCTCCTGCACACCGTGGGTACCAACCGCACATGAGACGCTTAACTTCCCGCATGGTGGGCATAGCCACATGCAGGAAGTAAGCGATTCTCATGCATTCCTATGGGTGCGGAATCGCGGCAATTCTTTGTGATTCTGCACAAAAGAATGAGCATGCTGTGATTTTTTCCGTGATGTGTTTCCGCCGCGGAAAAAAAGCGCAGCATTAGCACAGCATGTGCGGAATGCCATAGGAATGCATGGGGGGCGTTCTGTACGCGATTTTTAAACGTTTTCGCAGTGTTTTCGTGCCAAAAATCGCAGCAAAAACGCTTAAAAATCGCATCGTGGGCACACAGCCTAAAAGTGTTTTTTTTGTAGCTTTATTCAATTCAGTTTTATTAGGGGACGTAAATATTGTTAGTGCTGCAGAAATCTTGTAAATAACTGTAATTTAAATGTATTAAAAATGGTGCCCCATTTAAAAGATAAGCACCTTTGATGTTTAATATGGCGCCCCCTAGTGTTACTACTACTGGCCGCTATGTCTGTCCATCTAACCCTGTCCACTGCCCGAGCATGCGCTTGCACCTTCTCTTTGCAATGGACACCTGAGCCATTTATAAATATCCCTCGGTACATGACAGTCATCTGGTCGAACCTCATACAGCTTACTGAGAGCTGGTGCTCGAGCGCATGAAGTCCCCGCATGCAGACGCTCCTAGAGAGGAGTTTGTCATCTGACTAATGCACTATGCAGAGGCAGTGACAGAGCACTGTAATGAATTAAAGGGAACCTGTCATCAGGTTTGGTCGACATAAGTTACGGCCATCACCTTTCAGGGCTGATATACAGAATTCTATAATGCTGTATATAAGCCCCCAACCCGACCTGAAAGAGAAGAAAAACAACTTATTAGGGTGTGTTTCCATGGTCAGGAAAACGCTGCGTGTTTGATGCTGCACAGCCGCAGCGTTCAAATGTTACAGCATAGTGGAGGGGATTTCATGAAATCCCATCTCCACTATGCGGTAAAAGACACAGGCGGCAGACCCACGTAAACGGACATGCGGCGCATCTTTCCAGAACGCAGCATGTCTGTTTACAATGCGGAAACGCTCCGTCACTGCACCGTAAATTTACCATAGACTATCATTAGATACGATATAACCACATATAATGATTAGTCACATGCGTAATAACTGCGTAAACGCAGCTTACTATGCATGTGTACTAATTTAAATAAGGTCTTACCTCCTCCCACCACCTGAAGTCCCCGTCCACTGCAGTTCTTGCAGTAACTTAGCTTACCTCGAAAACTGCCATTTTTCCGCGAGAACTGCCATGCATGTGACCGGTGGTTTTCTCCGGTCACTAGGCTAGTTCTCAAGGTCAGATGACCACGAGAACTACAGTGTAGGTGACTGCCGGAGATCTACAGTGGTCATCTACAAGCTCTGCTATCTCAGGATGTCATTCATCCCCATGTAGCAGAGCTGGACTCATTGTGGGACACTCTGTTACGGTTGCGAGCGCCCAGGTGAGAACCATCCCCTATACAGGGAGTGTTAGGGGCAGGCCCCCAGAGGATAGAACCGCGACAGCCGGAACCAAAGGGACGACTGGGGCTATTAGCAGGAGAGGAGGCACAGGTGTATCCGTACAGAGAGCACAGGGGAACACAGAGACCGAGGAGAATGGACCGGGCGCAGGACCGGAGCACAGCCGGTGACAATAGCTGGGGCTGCAAAAAAGAGGAAGCACAGAAATATCACTAAGCGGGAGGCAAGGCAGACAGGCAGGGAAGGTTAGAGGAACGGACGAGAAGATGGAGGAAGCAGGACAGGGAAAAGTATAGGGACCCAAGGAGGGCACGGTATGGCTGGAGTGCAAAGGGAGAACTGTCAGAGACAGCGCAGGCGGAGGCAAAGGAAGAAGGCACTTAAGACAAGGAACACAGTGCAGACAGAGGCAGAGAATAAGGGGCCTGTGACACAGAGAACGCTGCCAAGAGACAGCGTCACCGCATTCGTAGAACAGGCGTCTTATCGGTCCAGACGCCGAGCCTAAGTAGCGATGGGTGCCGCCATGTTGGAGGCGGGACCAGCGTGTCATTCTACCCAGGAGGCTGCGCGCCAGGAGGAAGGTAGTGCGCAGGCGCCCGACGCCGAGGGAGCCGGAGGCCGGGCGCGGGGACGCGCCGGGGAGCTGGAGCGCGCCGGCAGGCACGCACAGCAAGGCAAGTGGAGATCGGGGCCGTGACAGTACCCCCCCTTTACGCCCCCTCCTCCTAACACTGGTGAGAAATCGTCTCATAATGTGAGGAGCATCAATAATCTCCTGGGGTTCCCATGATCCCTCCTCAGGACCGAAACCCTTCCAATCCACCAGAAACAGAGTTTTTCCCTTAACTGTCTTCATAGCCAATATACAGTCATATTTTAAAGTTTGGGCACCCCTATTGATGTTAACCTTTTTTCTTTATAGCAATTTTGGTTTTTGCAACAGCTATTTCAGTTTCATATATCTAATAACTGATGGACTCAGTTATATTTCTGGATTCAAATGAGGTTTATTGTACTAACAGAAAATGCGCAATCTGCATTTATACAAAATTTGACCGGTGCAAAAGTATGGGCACCTCAACATAAAAGTGACATTAATATTTTGTAGATCCTCCTTTTGCAAAAATAACAGCCTTTAGTCGTTTCCTTAAGCTATTAATGAGTTCCTGGATCCTGGATGAAGGTATTTGTGACCATTCCTGTTTACAAAACAATTCCAGTTCAGTTAAGTTTGATGGTCGCCGAGCATGGACAGCCCGCTTCAAATCATCCCACAGATGTTCAATGATATTCAGGTCTGGGGACTGGGATGGCCATTCCGGAACATTGTAATTGTTCCTCTGCATGAATGCCTGAGTAGATTTGGAGTGGTGTTTTGGATCATTGTCTTGCTGAAATATTCATCCCCTGCGTAACTTCAACTTCGTCACTGATTCTTGCACATTATTGTCAAGAATCTGCTGATACTGAGTTGAATCCGTGCGACCCTCAACTTTAACAAGATTCCCGGTGCCGGCATTGGCCACACAGCCCCAAAGCATGATGGAACCTCCACCAAATTGTACTCTGGGTAGCAAGTGTTTTTCTTGGAATGCTGTGTTTTTTAGCCTCCATGCATAACGCCTTTTTGTATGACCAAACAACTCAATCTTTGTTTCATCAGTCCACAGGACCTTCTTCCAAAATGTAACTGGCTTGTCCAAATGTGCTTTTGCAAACCTCAGGCGACTCTGTTTGTGGTGTGCTTGCAGAAACGGCTTCTTTCGCATCACTCTCCCATACAGCTTCTCCTTGTGCAAAGTGCGCTGTATTGTTGACCGATGCACAGTGACACCATCTGCAGCAAGAAGATGCTGCAGGTCTTTGGAGGTGGTCTGTGGATTGTCCTTGACTGTTCTCACCATTCTTCTTCTCTGCCTTTCTGATATTTTCTTGGCCTGCCACTTCTGGGCTTAACAAGAACTGTACCTGTGTTCTTCCATTTCCTTACTATTTTCCTCACAGTGGAAACTGACAGGTTAAATCTCTGAGACAACTTTTTGTATCCTTCCCCTGAAAAGCTATGTTGAATAATCTTTGCTTTCAGATCATTTGAGAGTTGTTTTGAGGAGCCCATGATGCCACTCTTCATAGGAGAATCAAATAGGAGAACTACTTGCAAGTGGCCACCTTAAATACCATTTCTCATGATTTGATACACCTGGCTATGAAGTTCAAAGCTGAATGAGGTTACAAAACCAATTTAGTGCTTCAGGAAGTCAGTAAAAAGTAGTTAGGAGTGTTCAAATCAAGAAAATCATAAGGGTGCCCATACTTTTGCACCGGTCAAATTTTGTTTAAATGCAGATTGCACATTTTCTGTTTAGTACAATAAACCTCATTTGAATCCAGAAATATAACTGAGTCCATCAGTTATTAGATATATGAAACTGAAATAGCTGTTGCAAAAACCAAAATTGCTATAAAGAAAAAAGGTTAACATTAATAGGGGTGCCCAAACTTTAACATATGACTGTATCTCGTACCTCAAAGGTGTTATCCGAGCTACAAGGTTGGGAGGCTTGGGAAGGCGCTGAGTGGAATTGGTTAAATACTGCAGGTTTGAGGAGAGACACATGAAAGGTATTGGGAATCTTTAATGAGGTGGGCAACCTCAACTTGTAGGCCACGTCGTTGATGCAACTTAAGACCTCAAAGGGACCAATGTAACGTGGACCTAATTTATAAGAGGGAATCATCAACCTGATATGCCAAGAAGATAACCAAACTTTGTCCCCTGGGAGATATGGAGGAGCGTCTAGCTGTTTTTTGTCGGCATACCTCTTCATCCTGAGGCTGGCACTCTCGAGGGCTACTTTGGTCTCCCTCCAAATCCGAGAGAAGTCCACAGACAAGGAGTCCGCTGCCGGTACACCCAAGGTAGGGGACACAGGAAGGGGAATGCCGGGGTGTTGACCAAAAACCACAAAAAAGGGAGATTTAGAGGAGGCTTCACTTGGATGATTGTTATAGGCGAACTCTGCCCAAGGAAGAAGTGAGACCCAATCATCTTGGTGCGCATCGGAAAAATGCCGAAGGTAGGATGTCAGTGCCTGGTTGACCCGCTCGACTTGACAATTAGACTGGTGGTGGTAGGCTGTGGAAAAATCTAAAGTTATCTTCAGCAATCCGCAGAGAGCTCGCCAGAAACGGAAGGTTAACTGGACTCCTCGATCCGAGACAATATGCTGAGGGAAACCATGGAGGCGAAAGACATGAAGCAGGAAGATCTTCGCCAACTCGGGAGCGGTAGGCAGACCAGGTAGAGCGATGAAGTGGGCCATTTTGGAAAATCGATCCACGACCACCAATATAACTGTACATCTAGAAGAAGGAGGCAAATCGGTGACGAAATCCATAGCAATATGAGTCCATGGATTGGCAGGCACAGGTAACAGATGTAGGAGTCCCAAAGGACGGTGTCGAGGGACCTTGTTCCGGGCACAAGAAGGGCAGGAGGCGATAAAATCCTGGACGTCTCTGCGAAGCGAAGGCCACCAATAATGGCGGGAGGCGAGCGAGTCTTTTTAACTCCTGAATGTCCCGAAAACTTTGACGAGTGGCTCCAACGTAGAACCTTCAGTCTATCTCTACTCTGAACAAAGGTTTTACCTTGGGGAGACCAAGCTTAGTGGGGCCACGGTAAGGATTTTGGCGGGATCAATGAGATGTACTGGACCCTCTTCCTTATCCACTGACAGGAATGACCGTGATAGGGCATCCACCTTGATGTTCTTATCCCCGGGTCGGAAGTGGAGTTCGAAGTCAAAGCGTTCAAAAAACAATGACCACCTGGCCTGCCGTGGGTTGAGCCTTTGGGCGGACTGAAGGTAGGCCAAATTTTTGTGATCCGTAAAAATGATGAACGGGTGGAGGGCACCCTCGAGAAGATGACGCCACTCTTCGAGAGCCATTTTTATGGCCAAGAGTTCTCTATCTCCAACGGCATAGTTGCGTTCGGGAGCGGAGAAAGCCTTAGAAAAGAATCTGCAGGTCAGAGCACGGCCAGAAGAGGATTTCAGCAGAAGAACTGCTCCTGCTCCCACCGAGGAAGCGTCAACCTCAAGAATGAATGGTCTGCTGGTATCCGGGTGATGGAGTACAGGAGAATTCGCGAACTCTTGTTTCAGGGCTTCAAAGGCAGCTTCTGCATCAGAGAGCCAATGATTGGGATCGGCTCCTTTGCGGACTAGAGCCGAGATGGGTTTAGTCAACGAAGAGAAGTGGGGGATAAATTGCCTATAATAATTGGCAAAACCCAAAAACCGCTGAATAGCCTTTACTCCGAGGGGACGTGGCCAATTGAGAACTGCCGAGACTTTCTCAGGGTCCATCTCTAACCCCGAGTTTGAGACGATGTAACCAAGAAAAGGCAATGAAGTTTGCTCAAAGAGGCACTTGGCAAAAAGGTGGTTCTCTCTGAGACGCTGGAGGACTTGGCGAACGTCTTGGCGATGAGTGGCCAGATCAGGAGAGAAGACTAAGATGTCGTCAAGGTAGACTATGACACAGGAGTAGAGAAGATCTCGAAAGACATCATTAACGAGTTCCTGGAAGACTGCCGGTGCGTTGCAGAGCCCAAACGGCATAACAAAATACTCGTAGTGCCTGTCTCTGTCTGCGTACCAGATTATAGGCCCCTCGTAGATCAAGCTTAGTAAACACACGTGCTCCTTTCAGATGATCAAAGAGCTCAGAGATGAGTGGCAGAGGATATTTGTTCTTCACTGTGATGCGATTCAGGCCACGATAATCTATGCACGGGCGCAGCGACCCATCTTTCTTCTTTATGAAAAAGAAGCCTGCTCCTGCAGGGGACGAAGACTTCCGAATGAAGCCTCTGGCCAGGTTGTCTTGGATGTACTCAGACATGGTTTGGGTCTCTGCCGAGGAGAAAATAAATCCTTCCACGAGGAGGAGTGGTGCCTGGAACGAGCTTAATGGGGCAGTCGTAAGGACGATGCGGAGGTAGTCTCAGCCTCTTTCTTATCAAAAACATCCACAAAGGTACTGTAAGCCGACGGTAACCCGGAGGGAACAAGGGATGAACGAGGGGTACCTACGGGACGCACCGGCAGCAGACACCGAGCCCAACAAGACTCCCCCCAGCGCAAATCCAAGGTAAGCTCGTGAAGCAGCAGCCAAGGAAGACCGAGTAGGATTGGATGGGAAATACCTGCCAAGACATAAAACATAATTTTCTCCTTGTGCAGAGCCCCTACCTGCAACTCTACCTCATAAGTGACAAGAGTACCTGTCTCAAGCAGGGGTCGACCATCTACGGAAGCGAGAACTAGAGGGTTCTCTAAGGCCCTCACGGGAACAGAAAATTTGTGGACTTCCTCAAGCCTAATAAAATTTCCGGCGGCACCCGAGTCCACATAGGCCACCAGAGAAGCCCGCTTCCCATCAACATGCAAGAGGACAGACAAAGTGAGGGGTAGAGAGGTATCACAAACGCCCAGGAAGGCCTCTCTTACCTGGCCTAGGCGTAGGAGTTTTCCGGACGATCAGGGCAAGTTCAGAGCAAATGGGAGCTGCTACCGCAGTAGTAGCATAGGCCCTGGAGGCTTCTCTCCCTACGACGCTGGTCAGAGAGCTTCAGGCGGTCCGCCTGCATAGGTTCGGGTACAGAGGCAGAGGAGAGGATCCTAGGTCGGGGACTGGGTGGTCTGCGAACAGAGGATAATGGACGAGAAACCCTTCTCTCCCTGGCCCATTCCTGAAACCAGAGATCTATCCGGGTGGCTAGGGAAATCAAATTCTCCAGAGCGGTAGGGGTATCACGACCAGCGAGCTCATCTTTAATATGACTCGAGAGGCCTCGCCAGAAGGCGCCCACCAACGCTTCGTTATTCCAACCTAAGTCGGCGGACAAGGTCCTAAATTATATGGCGTACTGGCCCACGGTTAGAGAACCTTGACAGAGGTGGACTGTGGTAGAGGCTAAACGACCCGGTTCGTCAAAAACCCGACGGAAAATGTCCAGAAAAACGGATAACTGGGTAACCACAGGGTCATCACGCTCCCAGAGGGGATTGACCCAAGCCACAGCGTCCCCCTCTAGATGAGAGATGATGAAGGCCACTTTGGCTCGGTCTGTGGGGTACTGCTGGGGTACTGCTGGGGCAGTAGTTCAAAATGAAGGCGGCACTGATTTAGAAAACCCCGGCACAATTTGGCATCACCGCTATACTGGGGTGGTTTGGCCAACCGCGGAGGAGGATGGGAACCCGCAGCAGGAGGAGCAGAGGCGGCCGACTGCAAGGAAAGCAACCGACCGTCTACCGAAGCCATGTAGCTGAGGATATGTGACTGGGTGTCACGCTGCTGAGCCAATTCTTGTTGTAAGCCAGCCAACTGGGCGGCGTTACCAGGGTCAGAGGATTGGAGAGCGGAGAGACACGAGTCCATAGTTTTCATAAAGGACATCATACGCGTCTGGTTCTCCCGAAGGAAAACCAACTCTTTTTGGGCAGCCGTGGCTCTAGCGGGGTCCATGGCCTGTTCTAACTGTTACGGGTGCTGTAGCAGAGAGGAATGTAGAGGCAACCCGGAAGTGGACCCTCTGGGTCACAGCTCCAGAGCCCCTGAGGGCGAGCACCCAGGTGAGAACCACCCCCTATACAGGGAGTGTTAGGGGCAGGCCCCCAGAGGATAGAACCGCGACAGCCGGAACCAAAGGGACGACTGGGGCTATTAGCAGGAGAGGATGCACAGGCGTATCCATACAGAGAGCACAGGGGAACACAGAGACCGAGGAGAATGGACCGGGCGCAAAACCGGAGCACAGCGGGTGACAATAGCTGGGGCTGCAAAAAAGAGGAAGCACAGAAATATCACTAAAGCGGGAGGCAAGGCAGAAAGGTAGGGAAGGTTAGAGGAACGGACAAGAAGATGGAGGAAGCAGGACAGGGAAAGTATAAGGACCCAAGGAGGGCACGGTATGGCTGGAGTGCAAAGGTAGAACCGTCAGAGACAGCGCAGGCGGAGGCAAAGGAAGAAGGCACTTAAGACAAGGAACACATCGCAGACAGAGGCAGAGAATGAGGGGCCTGTGACACAGAGAACGCTGCCAAGAGACAGCGTCACCGCATTCGTAGAACAGGCGTCTAATCGGTCCAGACGCCGAGCCTAAGTAGCGATTGGCGCCGCCATGTTGGAGGCGGGGCCAGCGCGTCATTCTACCCAGGAGGCTGCGCGCCAGGAGGAAGGCAGTGCGCAGGCGCCAGACACCGAGGGAGCCGGAGGCCGGGCGCGGGGACGCGCCGGGGAGCAGGAGCGCGTCGGGAGACGCGCGCAGCAAGGCAAGTGGAGACTGGGGCTGTGACACACTCGTTATTAAGTACTACGTCGGACAGGGAGTATTATTTTTTTTTTTTTCCAGGAGATCGAGGGCTTTGGGGAATTAGGTGTATAATAAAATGGCAAAACTGTGTGGTGTTTTATTTCATTAAAATACTTTTTTCTGTCTTTTTTTAACCCTTTACATACTATAGGATTAGTAATGGATAGGCGTCACCATGTCTGGGGCGGTTGTGTGCTGGTGTTTGTAGCCAGGGGAGGGGCCGATATTCATAGCCTAGGAAGGGGCCATGGATATCAGCCCACAGCTGTCTGCATAGCCTTTCTGGCTATTAATTATAGGGGGACCCCACATCATTTTTTTTGGGTCCCTCCATTTTAATAGCCAGTAAAGGCTATGCAGACTGCTGAGGGCTAATATTCATAGCCTGGGAAGATCCATGGGTATTAACCCCTTCCCAAGCTATAAACATCGGCCCCCAGTAGCTTGCTTTCCCTCTCTGGGGAAGAAAATTGCGCGGGAGCCCACGCCATTTTTTTTTTAAATAATATATTTTTATTTAGCTTACAAAAAAACACATAGAAATCCGCATGAAAAAAAAAAACGCATCAAAAACGCATGTAAAAAACGCATAAAAAATGCAGGTGACCTGCCAGTGACCTCTGATACAGATTTCACCAGCTTCAAATCCTGACCGTGGAAACATACCCTTATACTCACCTGAGGGGCAGTCCAGTCCGATGGGTGTCACTCTTCTTGTTCCGGCGCCTTCCATCTTCTTGTGATGCCACCCTCTTGCTTGCTTCGTATGGATGACGCGTCCCTACGTCATCCACGCAATCAACTCGGCACCGCGCTCCAGGCGCTGGGCCTCTCTGACCTTTCCCGTCACCTGCAAACTGCAGTATTTTGCTCTGCCATCAACAGGGCAGATAAGTACGCCTGTGCAGGAGCACGATGCCAAGCAGACTGTGTGGATAACGCAGGGACGCATCATCCACATGAAGCAAGCAGGAGGTAGGCATCGCAAGATTATGGGAGGCGCCAGACCAAGTAGTGCGACACCCATCGGATGAGACCGCCCCGCAGGTGAGTATAATAAAAGTTATATTTCTTCTCTTTCAGGTCGGGTAAGGCTACTTTCACACATCAGGTTTTTGGCGTCAGGTGCGATCCGGCGTCGTGCCGGAACGCCAGATCCGGCAAATGTTTTGTAAAACCTGATGTGCCGGATCCGTTTTTCTGCCGGATCCGTCTTGTTCTTGACAGAAAAAAACGGATCCGTCTCATCCGGTTCATCCGTTTTTCTATCCGTTTTTCGACGGATTACGCCGGATCCGGTTTTTAAAATTGACCCTTGTGGCCTTCTGAACGGGATTGGCTACTGGAAAACTATATATAGCGTGTTCCTACAGCCCTTCTTTGACAGGTTGGAGAGGAGAAAGTGCAGGTTGGAGAGAAGAGCAAGTTACTGGCGAAGATGGATGTTGTGACTGGAAATATTTTGAAGAATTTGGCGGATTTTATAGCGGAGGCAAATCGTTTGAGGGTGATTGTTCTGGAGAAGGAGAGAGCGAGACAGCAGCGCATCAGGCATCGTAGACGACGTTTGTGGATCCACCCCATCACAGCCAAGAGAATGACGCGTGGGGTCTATTCTACACTCTGCATGGACCTTCGACGAAACCCGGATAAATTTTTTGGATATGTTCGGATGAAAATGGAGAATTTTGATTACTTGGTGGAGCGCATTGCACACCTCATAAGAAAAGCGGACACCTATTGCCGCTTCTCTGTTTCACCCGCAGAGCGTCTGATGGTGACTTTAAGGTAAGCCACATTTATTGGATATGCTTGCATCAGAGCACACTTTCCCTGCAATCTTGTTGGTGGTAGTTTGTATCTCCAAGTGTTATAGCTGAGTTTTGGTATGTAATGCTGTGATTTAAAACTAATTTATTGTTTTTTAATTCCCCACAGATTTCTTGCAACTGGAGAATCCCTTTCGTCACTGCATTTCCAGTACAGACTCGGGATTTCCACCATATCTGGAATAGTGAAGTACACATGCCGTGCACTGTGGGACTCCTTAGCTGGAGTTTTTACCAGAGCCCACAACAGAGAGGTGGATTGAAATTGCTGACAAGTTTCAACAGATATGTCAGTTTCCCAACTGCTTGGGCGCTGTGGACGGGAAACATATCCGCATTGTAAAGCCAGCCGGATCGGGATCGGAATATTTCAATTACAAGAAATATTTTTCAATTGTCCTCATGGCCATCGCTGACGCGGAATACAAATTTATTGCTGTTGATATTGGGGCCTATGGCCGCTCCAATGACTCTCAAGTTCTCAAACTGTCTGCCATGGGGCGTAAACTGTATGGAAACACCTTCCAGTTCCCACCACCTAGACCGCTGCCGCAAACATCTGGTCCACCTATGCCATTTGTCTGTGTAGGGGATGAAGCCTTCCAGCTGTCAGAACACCTTTTGAAACCGTACTCTAGCAGAGGATTGACAAGACCAAAACGCATTTTTAATTACCGCCTCACAAGAGCAAGAAGAATGGTTGAATGTACCTTTGGTATTCTGACAGCCAAATGGCGGGTCCTATTGACTGCGATCAACCTCAAGACAGAAACTGTTGACGAGGTGATCAAAGCTTGCGTGGTACTCCACAATTTTGTTATCTGCAAGGAACCCATTTCCATTGAGGACACCTCTGAAGAAACCACCTTGCAAGATTACCATGACATTACCACTAGAAGTTCTGTGTCGGTTTCAATAATGAGGGACAATTTTGCACTATACTTTATGTCACCTCAAGGCAGAGTACACTGGCAGGATGACAGAGTGTGAAAGATTTGTGCCCAACCAAACTTGTGTACCTTCTGTACCAACAGTATATACCTTTGCCAACCAAAGTTGGCTATCTTGTCATGGTCTCTATTTTTAGCTTTAGGCCACAGGTGTGTACCTGGTTGTGTTTTATGCAAAGTATTTCACCTTTTAACAAAAGTTGTGTACATTGTTAGGAAATCACCAACAATAAACACAACTTTTTAGGTGAAATACTTTGCTTCAAACACAACCAGGAACACAACTGTGGCAAAAAGCTAAAATTTACCCACAGTTATATACCTGGTTTTGAATACCTTTTTACCTTTTAAATACCCTGTATTTAACTTTTTTTTTAAACATATTTCGCCGCAGAAAGAAATGACAGACAACCAGTGTAAACAATAATTTAACTTTTATTTAAAATATTTTTATTTTGTAAACTGTTTTTAAAGTTAAAAAAACTTTTTTAATAAAGGTTTGAAAAAAAACTGGGCATTTTTATTACAAAACACACATTACAAATCTGTGTAGTGTGGGGTGGAAATACTGCTGGAGGGGCTGCGGGACACTTCGACTCTGGGAGTGTGGAGAGAGGACTGGGATCGTGGTGGGGAAGGAACAGTTAGAGGTGATGGTGTGGAAAAAGCTACAGAATGGGTGGACATGTGGGAGGCAGAAGAGGTGGTGGGCGGTGGAGTGGAGGGTTGGGCAGGGACTGTAGGAGCAGATGATGTTGATGGAAAGTTGTATGGGGAAGGAGTTTGGTACGGGGAAGGAGTTTGGTACGGGGAAGGAGTTTGGTACGGGGAAGGAGTTTGGTACGGGGAAGGAGTTTGGTACGGGGAAGGAGTTTGGTACGGGGAAGGAGTTTGGTACGGGGAAGGAGTTTGGTACGGGGAAGGAGTTTGGTACGGGGAAGGAGTTTGGTACGGGGAAGGAGTTTGGTACTGGGCAGGTTGCTGGAAGTGGGGAGATGTCTGGTACTGGGGAGGTTGCTGGTATGTAATAGGAGGGGGAGGATGGAAAGTGGCTGGAGGGGGTGCAGATGTAATAGGAGGGGGAGGATGGAAAGTGGCTGGAGGGGGTGCAGATGTAATAGGAGGGGGAGGATGGAAAGTGGCTGGAGGGGGTGCAGGTGGAGGAACTACAGTGGTGGGAGGTGGAGGTTGGGAGGTAACCTGCTGTAGAGCACCGTGGCACGAATGCATTACATGCATCTGCTGGGTAGGAGATAGTGTTGCCATGCGCTCCACAACAGACCTGAAAAAGGTGTGGTTTGGCGAAGATCTTGCTTCTGAATGCATGGTTTGCAGAAGTGTCTTCACCTCCAGAATGCTGGAGTTGATCTGCTGAAAGCCTGCGGAGATTTGCTCTGACAAGACTTTTAGACAGTTCTGGAAAGATGCATTCAGATGCAAGAACTCTGGTGCATAACTCTTTTCCTGACGCCGCTGCCGCCCAGTACCCGCAGGTGTACTAGAGGTGGCAGGGGCAGAAGGGTGGGGTAAAGGGAAAGCGATCTCCTCACCAGCAGCTTCATGTAATGTAGGCGGCCACGATGCTCCTGTGCTGGTGGATGGGACAGATGGGTCGAATGTGTGGGAAGGCTGGGAAGGTGCAGATGTACCGGGGCGGTCGAAGTGTCCCTCGGTGACGGTCTCCTCAGGGATCGCCTCAGAAGGGTCCAATCGTGCAAGCTCCCGAGTGCTGCTCACCGTGCTGTGGAATAAAGAGAAAAAAAAACAATTAAAATAGTGACATGGTATGGCCCTGGCTGAAAAAAAAAAAGTTACATCTAAACATTTTTGGTCACATGTGGTGTGTAATATTTACCTTCTGGTGAGCATTGTCTCCCGGAGGAACGACAGGGCTCGTGCGTACTTGTACTTGCTCCTGCGTCCTCCAGATCCACTCGGGGCCCGCATCTCTTTATTGAACTCCTTCTTGAAACGATCCCTCACAGACCGCCACCGCTTCACAATTCTCTCCCCTGAAACGAGAAAGGACAAAGTGGTTAGTATACATCATCAGTGTTTCCCAAACTCCAGTCCTCATGGTCCCCAGGGGTCATGTTTTCAGGATTTCCAAAGTAAATAGAAATCCTGAACACATGATCCGTGGGGACCACGAGGACTGGAGTTCGGGAAACACTGGTTTAAATCAAGCAACCGGTACTGTATATACTTACGCTCTTTAATCTTGGCCCGAGCTTCGAGGTCCTCCCAGCGGTCCACAAGGAGCGAACAGATTTCCTCCCAGAGTCGTCGGGTAACGATAAGGTCAGCGTGGCGGCGGTCAGCCATATTCCAGAGCGGCTCCCTTTCTCTGACGAGATCGATGAGGCAGTCCACATCAATCCCTCCATCCTCACCGTCAGAGTCGGGAGCACGCTGTGAAGGCTGTTAAAGAAAAAGACAAAAATAACATAATTAGCCTCCACAAAAGAAATGAAATAAAAAGTGCAAAAAAACAAAGCAAAAATATTTATACTTACACGCTGGTGACCGCCGCGTTGCTGTCGCCGACGACCCTGGGAGGCACTGCGAGGACCTCTTGGCCGAGCACCAGATTGGGAAGACTAGAGAAGAAAACAAAAAATGTTATGTCTTTGGATGTAGGCATTTGTTTGCCGTGTGTGGTCTGCAGAACATTGTTTTCTATGTGTTGTGTGTAGTGTGATGTTGTGTTTCTGCGTTTGATGCAAAAAACTTACCAATTGTGAGCCCACTCCAAGTGTCTGTCCACCCCTTCCTTCTTCTTCTTGGAGCTCCTCTTCATCTTGTGATTCCTGTTTTGAAATAAAAGGCAATGAATAGACATATATTCCAGAGATGATGGATTTTGGAAATAAAAACTTACCGTCAAATGCTGACGATGCGAGGGAGGGCTCCCAGAAGAAGATGTGCTGTCTTCCTCATGGCCAGACTCCATGGCTGTGGGTGGTGTTCCTGCTGCTGCCATTGCTGCTGCTGCATCTATTGGGCGTCTGTTGAATAAAGAGAAACAAAGGGCCAATGAATATCTTGATATTCCATAGCCCTAGTTTGGAGGAATGGGGGATTTGATAATTACCGTCTCTCATCTGCTGCTGGACTCCCCTCCCGTTGTTCAGCATGCTGCTCCATTTGGGGTGGTGCTGATGGTGCTGCTGCTGCAGATGTCTGCCGCCTTCTCCTGCTCCTGGTTCTTGGCTTGGGTGGCATATTGGGTGTGGCTGAGGGTCCCACTGTCTTGCTTTTATATATGTCTTGTGGGCAGAGCTACTGAGCATGCTCAGACCAAAAAAACCGGATCCGGCCACCGGATCCGGCTGTCGCCGGATCAGGCGCATTGCGGCGCTCATAGGCTTTCATTGTATGAAAAAGCCGGACACGCCGAATCCGGCGTGTCCGGCTTTTTCGCAGGAGACAAAAAACGTTACAGTAGCCGTTTTTTCCAGACGCCGGATCGCGTCACATTGCCGGATCCGGCGAAAATCGGATGAAACGCATGGCCATCCGGCTCGATCCGGCTCTAATGCAAGTCAATGGGGGGGAAACCGGATCCGGCATTGCATTTCGCCGGATCCGGTTTTTGTGAAAAGCGCCGGATCGCGCCTGACGGCGAAAACCTGATGTGTGAAAGAGGCCTTAGGGGCAGATATACAGCATTCTATAATGCTGTTTATCAGCCCTGAAAGGTGATGGTCGTAACTTATATCTGCCAAAACGGATGACGGGTTCCCTTTTACGCACCTTGATTGCTTCCTCTGCATAATGCAGTAGATAGATGACAAACTCATCTCAACTGCACAAAGAAGCGGAGGGGGAGGTGCAACACCGTTCCTCATATCTGCTGTGACAGGTGAGAAACTCAGGATGTACTAAAAGGAATGAGGAAAATTAATAAAGAATAAACATTACTTATTGGTCTAAAAATATATAGAGGGATAATAGGATTATTAGCAGTGATGAGCGAACACTAAAATGCCTGAGTGCTCATTATTCGAATCGAGTAGGTCAGACACTCGGATGGGCTTGACTACAGTAACTAGTATATTGCAAGTCAATGGGAAACGCAAGCATTATTCCACCACATCCTGGGAACAAAGTTGTCAGAGTATTACTCCACTTTTACAGAATGATCATAACACATCCAAACCCAAAGATAAAATGGATTTCACAGTAAAAAAAATTTAGGAAACATTCTTTTTTAGGCTAACGTCACACGTAGCGTTTTTTTTGCTGTGATTGCACTTTCTCATTTTTTTTTTTTTTTTTCACCATTGAAAGCAAACATTCTCCAGTAAATGACATTTTAACACTTTACTACCTTATCTGGGTATGTGATGTGTGTGACATGGTGAGACCCATCCTGTTTATTTTATGAAGGATGGACTGTGATACGCCACCAAGCCCATGCAGACAATGCAACAACAGCTAAAAATTATAAGGTAGACTCCAATACAACCTGTATTAAACATAAAGGAGGGTCTCATACACATTCTGTTAGACTTGTTAGTTAGCGGGACTCCTATATCAAAAAAAAGGCTGTGATCCAAGTGCAAGGTCTAGCAAAAATGTAAAGGAGGAACAGGAATACACCATTGAAGACTCATGGTGGAGGACCTCAGAATAAAGGTTTTTAAAATTTTAAAAACAGTGGGACTCCTTCATATAGCATTAACCAGCCCTATCAACGCATAGCGTTGACGGGCTGCGATAACGCTATAGCATAACGCGATATGCTATACCGCTAGCGCTGATGAATCATCAGCGCTAGCTGTGATGGAGCCTCAGACGCTGCAGGACACCCCGTCAGTACTTAACGGCACATTGCGAACGTGTACCGCTTTACAGCATACATCGCAATGCTCTAGTTAATGGCAGGCTATGGCAGCGTTAACGGATTGCGTTACACTGCGGTGTAACGCAGTCCGTTAAACGGACTGTCATAGCGCAGTATAAACCCAGCCTAAGGGCCCCGTCACACATAGCAACTCACCAGCGATCCCGACAACAATATGAACTTGTCAGGATCGCTGGTGTGTCGCTACATGATCGCTGGTGAGCTGCCAAACAGGCAGCTTCACCAGCGATCAGGACAGCAACACGCGGGTAACAAGCAACGCACGTCGCTTAGTTACCCACTGTGTACCTTAGTTACCAGCGCGCTGGTGCAGGGAGCTGGTAATCAAGGTACACATCAGGTTTCTAAGCGCCGCGCGGCGCTTAGAAACCCGATGTGTACCTTGGTTTCCAGCTCGCTGATCGCTGGTCTCCCGCCTGCCACACGGAGCGATGCATGATGGCCAGCGGGAGGCCAGCGATCAAAAAAATGTCCTGGCCATTCAAGGACGATAGGCGGGGGGGGCCGGTCGCTGATAAGTGTCACACACAGCGAGATGAATCAAAACTTGTGACTCAGCAGCAATCTCGCTAGCGAGATCGCTGTGTGAGACGAGGGCTTAAGTGAAAGGGCTGCCAAAAAGCAGAAGGGAGGAGCTCTAATACACCTTGGAACACAGGCAGAGGGTCCGAGACTGAGACTGGTAAAGCATATGCACAAAGTGCAAGGGCTGAAAATTTCTTTACCCCTTTGGGGTATACAAACACATATACATATATTGCTGAAAAAGTGTTGGCAACCTTGAAATTGTTCCAGAAAATTAAGTATTTCTCTCAGAAATTTATTGAAATTACACGTTTATTTTCTTTGTGTGTATTTGAAGGGTGTCTTCTCCCAACAGCAATTTTAAGATCTCCACACAGGTGTTCAATGGGACTGAGATCCAGGCTAATTGCTGGCCACATCAGAACTCTCCAGTGCGTTGTTTCCATCCATTTCTGGGTGCTTCTTGAAGTATGTTTGGGATCATTGTGCTGCTGAAAGACTCATGACCTAGGATGCAAACCCAACTTTCTGACACTGGGCACAGCATTGCGACAAAATCCTTTGGTAATCTTCAGATTTCATGATGCTTTGCACACAGTCAAGGTACCCAGTACCAGAGGCAGCAAGACATCTTTGGACATCCACCATATTTGACTGTAGGTACTGTGTTCTTTTCTTTGTAGGCCTCATTCCATTTTCGGTAAACAGTAGAATGATGAGCTTTACCATAAAGCTCCGTTTTGGTCTCATCTGTCCACAAGATGTTTTCCCAGAAGGACCTTGGCTCACGCTTGTACATTTTGGCAAACTGAAGTCTAGCTTTTTCATGATTCTGTGCCAGCAATGGGGTCCTCCTGGGTCTCCGGCCATTTCCTTCAAAGATCGAGAGATCATTCACGGCTACACTGATGCACCCTGAGCCTGCATGACAGCTTGAATTTCTATGGAAGTTGATTGGGGCTGCTTATCCACCATCCGAATTATCCTGCATTGCAAACCTTCAATTTTTGTTTGCCGTCCACGTCCAGGGAGAGTAGCTACAGTGCCATGGGTTGTAAACTTCCTGATTAGGTTGCACAGTGTGAACAAAGGAATGTCAAGATCACTGGAGATGGACTTGTAGCCTTAAGATTGTTGATATATTTGTCAACAATTTGGTTCTCAAATCCTCAGACAGTTCTCCTCTCTTTCTGTTCTCCATGCTTAGTGTGGCACAAACAGACACAATGCAAATATTGAGTCAACTCCTCCCCTGTTTATCTGTTTTCATGTGTGATTTGCATATTGCCAACACATGTTACTTGCCACAGTTGAGTTTGAAAGGAGCATAAGGTGCTTGAAACAAAGTTGTTTAACTACAATTTTGGAAAGATGCCAACAAGTTTTTCCAGACCATTTTTGGGATTTTGTATGAAATTATGTACAATTTGCCTCTTTTTGTGTTGTTTCAATACACTCAAAGGAAATAAACGTGCATGACAAAACATGCGCAACTGCAATAATTTTCTAGGAAAAATACTTCATTTTCTGGAACAATTTCAAAAGGTGACAACACTTTCAGCCTTGACTGTGTGTATATATGAATTGTAGAGGTAGGCATCCTATACATCCTGTAAAAATTAAGAGCAAGGATCGGATCAAGACCCTGTAAATATATATATTGTTCAAGAAAATAAAGGGAACACTATTCCATTTGCAACAGGCTGTTTGTGTTCCCTTTATTTTTTTGTTAAACAGTATACTGTATATTAACAGTATACTGTATATTACACTGTGTGCAGAATTATTAGGCAAGTTGTATTTGAGAGGATACTTTTTATTATTGAACAACAACTATGTTCTCAATCAACCCAAAAGACTCAAATATTAAAGCTTAATATTTTTGGAAGTTGGAGTGTTTTTTTTTTAAGATTTGGCTATCTTAGGAGGATATCTGTTTGTGCAGTTAACTATTACTGTGCAGATTTATTAGGCAACTTAATAAAAACCAAACATATACCCATCTCACTTGTTTATTTTCACCAGGTATACCAATATAAAACAAAATTTAGAAATAAACATTTCTGACATTCAAAAAATCAGTGACCAATATAGCCACCTTTCTTTACGATGACACTCAAAAGCCTTCCATCCATAGATTATGTCAGTTGCTTGATTTGTTTACGATCAACATTGCGTGCCGCAGCCACCACAGCCTCCCAGACACTGTCCGGAGAGGTGTACTGTTTTCCCTCACTGTAGATCTCACATTTTATGAGGGACCACAGGTTCTCTATGGGGTTCAGATCAGGTGAACAAGGGGGCCATGTCATTATTTTTTTCTTCTTTTAGACCTTCACTGGGCAGCCACGCTGTGGAGTATTTGGATGCATGTGAAGGAGCATTGTCCTGCATGAAAATCATCTTTTTCTTGAACGATACCGACTTCTTCCTGTACCACTGCTTGAAGAAGGTGTCTTCCAGAAACTGGCAATAGGTCTAGGAGTTGAGATTCACTCCATCCTCAACCCAAAAAGGTCCCACAAGTTCATCTTTGATGATACCAGCCCATACCAGTACCCCACCTCTACCTTGCTGGCGTTTGAGTCGGAGTGGAGCTCTCTGCCCTTTACTGATCCAGCCTCGGGCCCATCCATCTAGCCCATCAAGAGTCACTCTCATTTCATCAGTCCATAAAACCTTAGAAAAATTAGTCTTAAGATATTTCTTGGCCCAGTCTTGAAGTTTTAGGTTTCTTGTTCAAAAGTGGTCGTTTTTCAGCCTTCCTTACCTTGGCCATGTCCCTGAGTATGGCACACCTTGTGCTTTTTGATACTCCAGTAACGTTGCAGCTCTGAAATATGGCAAAACTGGTGGCAAATGGCATCTTGGCAGCTTCAGCATTTTCAGTAAACAGGCGGATGCGTCTATCAGTTACTATGCCATTACTGTAGTGGCACTAAAAACCTATGACAAAATGCTAGCGGCAGGGCAGGACAGCACTTCCAAGGCGTAGAGTGACAGTTCATGTCCAGTTGGGATATAAAATAGTTGTACAGCACAAAGGACGCTGGTACGGTTGGCTAGGTATTCACCCATCTTCCAAAACCTTTCCCTCCTTGTTAGAGTACCCCACATATTAGGTATGCATCTTAGGGTCCCGTTTCACATAGCGACGCTCCAGCGATCCCGACAACGATACGACCTGGCAAGGATCGCTGGTATGTCTCAACATGGTCGCTAGTAAGCTGTCAAACAGGCAGATCTACTCAATGACGCAGCAACGATATGGCGATCCGGATAACGACCTCGGCGGTCCTTGGGACCTTGTCACACAGCAGCTATTCTGACGAATCAGACCTCGATAGGCATGCTTCAGCGTTGCCTTTGCCACGCCCCTCTACTCCAATTGGTGGCCACTACTGCGCTATCACAGTTTGCTTCAGCATCTGTGTCTGAGTCGCTAGTGCGCTATGTATTTGTGGATCTACAGTCACTGACACGGGGACACGCGATTATTGTAACTGTACATGTTAAATGTTATGATTGCATATAATTGATAGCTGACCTATAAAAGGAAACGCTACAAAGATCCTAATTTGAGACTACCAATCGGAGCTGAGGGGGCGTTGAAAAGACAAGGCAAAATCATGCCTGTGTCCCTGAGTCACCAATGAGGTCGCTCGTCGTTATGGCGTCAAACACAGCGATGCATGCTGCCCAGCGGGACACCAAAGATCAAAAAATGGCCTAGGACATTTGAGCACGATCAGCGATACCGCAGCGGGGGGGCGGTCGCCGCTATGTGTCACACGTAGCGAGATCGCTGGCGAGGTCGCTGTTGCGCCACAAAACCTGTGACGTTTCAGCGATCTCGCTATGTGTGAAGTACCCTTAAGGGTTTCTGTACCAAGGCCTGTAATGCACTACTAGCCCTTCTTCAGCAGCTATGTATCCCTACACTAAACAGTACAGCTAAACAGTGGTATTGAACAGAAGTGTTGTAACCCTGAAAAGGACTATATGGTTATAGATTTTTCACCAGCAAGGCCTGTATAGGGGGCTTTACACATAGCGATATCGCTACATGTGATACTTACCTCCGACCGGCTCCCCCACTGGCTATCACTGATCGCGCGAGAACGTTCTGGGCTGTTTCTCGACGGCGGCTTCCTGCTGGCGCCGACAAGCGACACGAGGACGCGGGCGGAGGACGTCATTATCGCCGCGTCTGACAGGTAACGACCGCTGTTGTGTCGCTGCTGAGAAGTGCCTGTTTGGCAGCTCACTAGCGACCATTTAGCGATGCACCAGCGATCCTTACCGGGTCGTATCGTGGTCGGGATCGCTGGTGCATCGCTAAATGTAGCGGGGCCCTTAGGCTCACTTTCCCTTCTCCAGCAGCTATTTATCCCTACACTAAATAGTATAGCTAACAGCGGTATTGAATATAACAGGCGTAGCCCTGAAAATAACTATTTGGTTATAGGTTTTTCAGTGTGTGTGCAGCAAAAGTGATGAACACTTAGTCAAATATACCCTAAGTGATAAAGAGGTAGCAGCAAGGATACAGTATTAAATCTAACTTTAATCTAAATACTATAAAACATTATTTTAGATATCTTTGCATTGTTCCACATTATGTGTTTCATGTATTGAGTGTTGTCTACCTTTAGTTTTTATAGTATTTAGATTAAACACTAGATTTAATTAATACTGAACCCTTGATACTACTGCTTTTATAGTTTTTTCAACAGCAAGGCCTAGAACACTCACCCTCCCTTTACAGTTGCTCTCCCTACACTATTTCCTGGTAGAGTGTGGTCGAGTCTCTGGGTAATACGTAGACCCAGTGATGTGATGCGGCCTGCCAATCACGGTATTGACAGCCAACATGGCTACGGCATTCCCATTATTGGCAGACAATCCCAACATGTGAGGACTTGAGCATGGCGTTCAAGCACAAGGGATACTCGATCAAGTACCGAGCATCCTGATGCTCGATCGAGTATAGAGCAGTGCCAAGCGTACTTGCTCATGGCGATTTATTAGGGATCTTAGACATGGAATATAAATAGACAATAGGGGAAATGAACACATGTCCCATATAAACAGATGTGTATTATATTCCCTGTGCTTTTTGGTTGGGATTGAACATGGAATATATAGAGATTAATACATTTCATAGCGAGGGGATTACGCTAGTATCTTCACGCTGCCACAAGATCAAGAGCCAGCACTCCAATCGTCATGGCAATTACACAATTGGCTGTAGACTGATGGACAAGGCAGCGGCTACTTTTACTACTAGGTTGGATATTAGGGAGCTCAATGTGAATGTATTGTACATAAACATACAATTCCAACATATGGAATATATGTCTCATCAGGCCACACGCGTCGTGAGGAAGACGAGGGTGGTGGTGTGCTAGGGGCGAGGGGGCGAGGGGATGGCGCACGTGCAGAGGAGAGTGGCGGCGGGTTGCTGAGGAGATGGCGCTCATTCCCATAGGTAGGACAATGATATATGAAGAGTCCGGAGCAGCGGGGGGACGGGCAGAGGTATTTTTTTTTTTATGTGAGGCCCTATTACACTGTATGGAGGACTATGTGGGGATTACAGTTGGAGGATCAAATTGTTATGGGGTCACCATTCTTTGTTGGGGTGATGGGGGCACATTAGGGTCAAGTGTGTGTGGGGAGGGTACTGTGGAGGAATTCACTTTGGGGGTATCATACTGTGTTTGGGGGCACTTTCATTTACATTATACTTTATTATCTCCCCCTGAAGCGACATCCATACGAAACGCGCGTCGGAGTACGTGGCCACAGTCTTGGCAGGATGGATAATTAACCTTTTAACAATTTGACTATAATTTTAAGCATAACAGATACCTAAATTATATGCATACTACTAGATCTTAAATCGCTTATTGAAATATCTGGGTTTAGACAATTTTACTTTGCTACATTCTGAACCTAGGATCATATACAGATTATTTATAATTGTCATTCCATCATGTTGCTATTTGATAAATCATGCTTGCAGTAGATCTAATTGGTATTTCGTTTTAATAAGAAAAAAAACAAAACAAAAAAAAACAATATTTATTCTATCACTAAATAAATATTTGAATGAAAAAAAAATGTAAACAATAAAAGTACACATATTTGGTATCGCCGCGTCCTTAATGACCCGACCTATAAAACTGTCCCACTAGTTAACCCCTTTAGTGAACACCATAAAAAAACAAGGCAAAAAACAATGCTCTATCATACTACCGCCGAACAAAAAGTGGAATAACACGCGATCAAAAAGACGGATATAAACATGGTACCGCTGAAAACGTCATCTTGTTCCGCAAAAAAAAAAAAAAAGCCGCCATACAGCCTCACAGCAAAAAAATAAAGAAAAACTTATAGCTTTCTGAATAAAGCGATGCAAAAACAATTATTTTTTCTATAAAATAGTTTTTAATTATATAAAAGGGCCAAAATAATAAAAAAAATATAAATGAGGTATCGCTGTAATCGTACTGACCCAAAGGATAAAACTGCCTTATTAATTTTACCACACGCGGAATGGTATAAACGCCTCCCCCCCACACACAAAAGAAATTCGTGAATTGCTGGTGGTTGCTCATTCTGTCTCCCAAAAATCAGAATAGAAAGTGATAAAAAAAAAAATGTAATGTGCCGAAAATTATACCAATAAAAACGTCAGCTCGCCCCGCAAAAAACAAGACCTCACCCTCACATGACTGTGGGACAAAATATGGAAAAATTATAGATCTCAAAATGTGGTGATGCAAAAACTATTTTTTGCAATAAAAAGCGTCTTTTAGCGTGTGACAGCTGCCAAATAGAAAAACCCGCTATAACGCATCTTTCACACGCCCTGATATTTCTGGTACCGGAGATGTGTGTAATACTTGCAGCAAACGTGTAGCATGTGTGTGCCGCACCAGTACCACACGGACGGGCGCCAGGGAAGAATTGTTGCAGTAAGCGCTGTTCCCAGACGCCCGGTGCTGAACACGGCTCTCATCATTCTCCCCTGCTCTGCCGGTGATCGGCGCAAGCAGGGGAGAATGATGAGAGTTACAATTACCCCTTAATGACCGCCGATACGCCTTTTAACGGTGGCAGTTAATGGTATTTAAACCATAGCGCCGCCTTCTAACGGCGCTGAGGTTATAGCGCCCCTCCAGCGTCGGAATTTCTGCTGGGGGTAGCCGAGACCCCAGAGAACATGATTCGAGTCGGTTTTTACTGACCCCGGTTTAGCGATCGCCGTTATTAACGGTATAATGGAGACCACAAAAAAAAAAGACAGATTTTCCATTTAATTTTTCTCTTCCCTGATGTGATCGCACATCAGAGGAAGGAGAGAGAGAAAGGGTCCCCCGAGCTACCTCACAGTACCTCCGTTGTCCCTGCAGGCCCCAGGCTTCTTCTTCCGGGAGAAAATAGAGGGCGCATGCGCAGTGCGTCTGCCGAGATCTGCCGGCCGGCACCCGGCAACAATAGGAGATTTTTTCTTATTGGTTCATTTTGATCACTGTGATAGACCCTATCACAGTGATCAAAATAAATAAAATAGTAAATCAAACCCCCCTTTATCACCCCCCTTAGTTGGGTAAAAATCATACAATAAAAAAAATTCCTGTGCAGCACCTGAAGGGTTAATAAACTTCTTGAATGTGGTTTTGAGCACCTTCAAGGTTGCCGTTTTTAGAATGGTGTCACTTTTGGGTATTTTCTATCATATAGACCCCTCAAAGTGACTTCAAATGTGATGTGATCCCTAAAAAAAAAAAAAAAATTGTGCTGACGTAAAGTAAACGTGGGAAATGTTACTTATTAAGTATTTTATGTGACAAATATCTGTGATTTAAGGACATGAATATTCAAAGTTGGGAAATTGCAACATTTTCTAAATTATTGCCAAATTTCCGTTTTTTTTTTTTGCACAAATAAACGCAAGCCATATCAAAGAAATTTTACCACTATCATTAAGTACAATATGTCAGGAGAAAACAATGTCAGAATCACCAGGATCCATGAAAGCATTCCCGAGTTATTACCTCATAAAGGGACAGTGGTCACTGGTCAGAATTTTAAAAATTGGCCCGGTCATTAACATGCAAACCACCCTTGGGGCTAAAGGGGTTAGTGACTCAGATCCTCCTTTTGTAAGAAATACTTTATTGTCTGTTTTATTCAAGTTTTTTATCCTTTGTTATTACATACTTAAATTAGGCCATATATGCTTTTTACTGCTCTTACCTAGCATATTATATTATTCCAATATAATTCCAAAAGTTAAATTGTTTTATTTGATTTAAGAAAATGTCTGCAATTGCGGAAGTTTTTCCTTAACAAATATCAAGGTTGGCCAGCGACTTTGTCAAAGCTTTTAATTTTGGCCCTCTGTGCATTTAAGTTTGAGATTCTCATCTTGATAAAAGACTTACAATTGCGAAGAGGTTGTAAAAACAAACAACTTTGCAATTTTACTTTTGATTTAAAATCTTCTCCATTCTCAGGAACAGACCTCCACTGCAATCGGTGGCTAGTATCTTAGGCTTGGAGTGCAGTGCTTACAAGCGCTGTGCTATCATAGACTCTATAGCGCGCTAATATACCAAAGTTGTTTTTCTAAACTAAAATCTCAGTATTCAGGTTACATTGCAGTGTTGGCAATTTGCAATGAATAAGAGGGTTTTGGATTGCAGTTTGGGCAGACAGTCTCTAAAAGGTTCATCATCACTGCCATAGAGTAATAGACGATCGTGTGTTCCAGGACAGACAAATGACAAAACTCAAATTCTGATTTTATTAGGTCAAAAGTTACGCCCACATACCTACCCTTGGTGAGCTCATATGGGGGGCTGGTCATGGGATGTGTCTAGGTCTTTAGAAAACTATGAGATCCCCAAACTTCCAAGCAGTGCCGCCAGCACTCGGGACCGGAGTGTGCAGCTGCATTTATTTCTATGCACCTGAGCGCTCTGGTCCGATTGCCAGCGGCAGTGCCGGGTATTGAGAAGCGAGACTCGTGCGAGTTTCTCGCAAGTTTGACCCCGGCCTTACTCGAGTTTTCCGAGCATGCTCAGGTGTCCTCCGAGTAGTAAGGGCATGCTTGGAGATCATGTTTCAGAACACGGAGCTGCATGATTTACGGCTGCTAGACAGCCTGCATACATGTGGGGATTCCATAACAAATAGGCAATCCCTGAATGTGTTCAGCCACAAATCATGCAGCTGCGGGGACTGAAACATAATCTCCGAGCACGCCCAAAATACTCGGAGGGTACCCGAGCATGCTCAGAAATCTCGAGTAACGAGCACACTCGCTCATCACTACTGGAGGTCTAAGGTGGGAGATATTGTGGCAATATTTCCTATCATGATGTTAAGTTTGCATAGATAGGAAATATATAGTTGGCTTTATAGTGATGTGAGTGAATGTGGTATATTTTCAATCTTGTGGTGAATATATCTCCCATAAATATGTGATTGATGCAAATACCAATATTCATAACTGAACACTAGCTCCAGAATGTCGGAGTTAATTCCTTTGAAAAGATGAAGCCCCTGCCTCTGAAAGTGTACTTCACCTCTCAGTGTACGAATCCTAGACTTGATGGCTGTCTGTCTGAAGATAGCCTGATCTAATTACCTGTTCATGGTCCTAGTTCAGAGGTTGAAGTGTTAACTCCTTTTCATTAGCCCAGTTATAATTAATCTCATATGTTCATTGTGAGGGTGATATAGTGGCTTACAAAAATATTCAACCCATTTGGCATTTTTCGTGTTTTGCTACCTCACAACCTGGAATCTCACTTTTTTTTTTTGAGAGTTTGCATCAGCTCATGTAAAGAACTTGCCTACAACTGTGAAAATAATCCTTATAAGCAGGGAGGAAATGGCTGAGGAAGAAAGAGTTGCTGGGACCCTAGGAGGTAACGACCATACTATTTTAGAATTTTGGATAATTAGAGGAAGAAAACCTGTGAAGACTCAGACGTCAAGGTTAGATTTCAGAAAGACAGATTTTAAGGGACTCAGAAAGAGAATAGGAGGGATCCAATGGCTCGATATCCTTAATAATAAAAATGTCCAGAAAGGATGGGAAATCTTGAAAAATTAGATTCTCAAAACACAATAGTTAACAATTCCAAAAAGAGGTAAGAATAGGAAGCATTTAAGGAAACAAGGATGGATGAACACAGAACTTAAGCACATGCTAAAAAGGAAGAAAGAAATGTTTATAAAATAGAAAAAGGGAGGCATATCTAAAGAAGAATATAATGCTGTCTAATGCTGTCTGCAGAACCTGCAGGGCACGAATCAGATTATCTACAGCTGACAACGAATTATGGCTTGCATGAGACGTCAAAAAGCAATAAAAAAGGATTTTGGGGATACGTCAAAAGTAAAAGAAAAGTTATAGATGCTACAAGATTTTTACAGGATGAAAATTAAGAAATGGTAAGACAGGATGTTGAGAAGGGAGAATGTTATGAATGAGTCACCGTAGGAGGCAAAAACAGAAATACTAGCTAAGTCCAGAAAACCAGAGAAGTTGGCAGCTATCGGATTGCAGACCCCTGAACCTAACAACAACAACTAGCAGTAGCCGTGGGGGGTTCCTACGGTGCCCTAGACCCCTCGATCACAGCCGGAGAACTACATAGTCTAAAGACAGAAAGGGAAATCTAAACTGCCCCAGAGCAGACCCCAAAGCAATAGGCAGCCCCCAACATATAATGACGGTGAAGCAAGATGAAAAAACACTCACACAGATAGAAAGATAGGCTGAGCAAATGATGGGGCTCAAGCTAACTAAATAGGACAGAATAGAAAAGCTGCTGTCTGCAATCCGCCAAAACCCTCTCAAAAACAAGAGCCAACAGACTGATAGGGAAAAAAGCCCTGAAGACGCTAGGCTTCAAAAAGACTATATCAGTACTCAGGTATTATCTGAAGACAGAGCAAAAAGGAATTCAGCTCACCCAGCAGGGAAAGGCAGAAATCCAAAAAAACAAGGCAAAAAAAAACCAAAACAGAAATGCAAAAAGTAGAGCAGAAAACTTAGCTTTTGAGGAGCAGGAATCAGACTGGTCTCCAAGAATCTCTCAGAGTAAATCACCCGCAAGCCAGAAGGGCGTCGGCTGCCTTATATCAAGTCAGCAATCCCAGTCACCCAGTCATCATCATTCTGCTCAGGTGCTTTGTAATCAGCCTCACTACCTTCCTTCACCAGAAGAGGGAGTTCATCAGACCTCAATGGTGAAGGGGAAAATGAACTCACAACAGTACCTCCCCCTTGAGGAGGGGTCACCGAACCCTCATCCACGCCACCAGGGCAATCAGGGTGAGCCAGATGAAAGGCACGCACCAATCTTTTGGCATGAGTATCAGAGGCAGAGACCCAGGAATTATCCTCCTGACCATAACCCTTCCACTTAACCAAATACTGGAGTCTCCGTCTAGCCAGACGGGAATCCAGTATCTTCTCTACCTCATATTCCATGTTACTGTCGCGTCCGTCTGCAAGTCTGGCTGTAGCGAGTAGCACCGACACCCTTTACCCCTATACAGGGATCTGGATTTACTGCAGAGCCCATGAAGCGCTGTCTGAACAGGAGCAGAGTGCCAGAGCAGAACGGTCGCAATAGAAAAGCAGGAAGGGAGCCAAAAATGGAGTCGGAAACCAGGCGAGCAGTGGAGGTACAGAAACGGCAGGCAGAGGCAGAGTCCAGAGTCCAGGCAGAGGTCAAAAACCGGGAGAGTAGCGGAGGTACAAAATCATCAGGCAGTAGAGGGGGTCAGGAATCCAGGCCAAGGTCAGCGTCAGTAATCGGGAGAAATGCAAGGTACAAAAACGGCAGGCAACAGAGTAGTCAGAAGTTCAGGCTGAGGTCGGAGTTAACGATAGGCAATCACAAGTAACACGTAGGGGAACCAAGAATATATCCGGCGGCTTGCAAGCCCAGTCCCAGGTATTTGAGGGATCAGGTCGTCCCTCACAGGCTCCCGGGCTGGTGATGTCATCAGGACCGCCCCCAGGACCAGACCTGATGATGATGCACCAGCCCCTTCATGACTGACAGAGGATCGGAGTCTGCGTCCAGTAGACGCCTGCTCAGAAGCCCTTTCATTGTTGCCGCCCTCACTCGGGCGTGAGCCACGGCGCCTCCTAGTGGTTGAGGGCGGAACAGCAGGCACCGAGATTGACGACGACATGTCAGTCCGGCGTCTCCTGGTGGCCGAGGCCTGGACAGCAGGCCCCGAGCCCGAGGGCGGCGTGACAGTCCGTCGCCTCCTAGTGGCTGAGGGCGGAACAGCCGGCCCCGAGTCTGACGGCGACGTGACAGTTACCTTCAACTAATACAGGGTCCGGAGGTGCCACCCCAGGAACAACTGGTTCAACAAACCTCTTCAACAAGGACTTATGGAACACATTATGGATTTTAAATGTGACAGGAAGAGCCAAACGAAAAGAGACCGGATTAATAATCTCAAATCTTGTAAGGTCCAATAAATCTAGGCTTAAACTTAGGAGAAGCCACCTTCATAGCAATATTTTTGATGCTAACCACACCATATCACCAATCTTAAACTGGGGACCAATGGTCCTATGTCGATTGGAAAACCACTGGGCCTTTTCCTGGGAGAGAGATAACTTATCCACCACTTGGTCCCAGATCTGGTGCATTCTCTCCACCACAGTGTCAACACCTGGGCAGGTAGAAGGCTCCACCTGCCCTGAAGAAAATCGATGATGAAACCCAAAGTTACAAAAAAAAGGTGACATCAAAGTGGCAGAACTAGCTCTATTATTTAAAGCAAATTCGGCCAAGGGCAAAAATGAAACCCAATCATCCTGATCAGCGGAAATAAAACATCTCAAATACGACTCCAAGTTCTGGTTTGTTCTCTCCGTCTGCCCATTGGTCTGAGGGTGAAAAGCAGAGGAGAAGGACAACTGAATTCCCAGCTTGAAACAGAAAGTCCTCCAAAATCTTGCAAATGTTGCAAAAACAGGGGCACCAACTCAGAGGAAGATGGCAACTTAGGGAGTGGTACAAGATGAACCATCTTAGAGAACCTATCACAAATCACCCAAATAACAGTCATTCTCTGAGAGACAGGCATATCAGAGATGAAATCCATTGAAATATGGTTCCATGGCCTCCTGGGGACCGGCAAAGGCATCAACAACCCACTAGAGCGAGAACAAGGTTTAGACCGGGAACAAGTCCCACAGGACTGCACAAAATTCCTGACATCACGACACAAGGCGGGCCACCAAAAAGACCGACTCACCAGATCTCTAGTACCAAAAATACCTGGATGACCAGCCATTGCAGAGCAATGAACTTGAGACATCACTCTCTTCTTCCACTGGTCAGGAACATACAACTTGCCACTGGGACAACGCTCAGGTTTGTCCTCCTGGAACTCTTCCAGAGCACGTCTCAAATCGGGCGAGATGGCAGAAAGAACTACCCCTTCGCCTAAGATGGTAGCAGGCTTGGTCACCACAGGAGAATCAGCAAAGAAGCTCCTAGAGAGGGCGTCTGCCTTGACATTCTTAGTGCCAGGAAGAAAAGAGACCACAAAATCAAAACGTGTAAAAAACAAGGCCCACCTAGCCTGTCTAGGGTTCAAGCGTTTGGCCGACTCCAGGTAAATCAAATTCTTGTGGTCAGTGAGGACCACGACTTGGTGTTTAGCTCCCTCCAACCAATGTCTCCACTCCTCAAATGCCCATTTCATGGCTAACAGTTCCCGATTCCCCACATCATAGTTACGTTCAGATGGAGAGAACTATCGGGAAAAGAAAGCACAGGGATTCATTTTAGATGTTACAGGATCCTTTTGGGACAAAACAGCTCCTGCACCAATCTCAGAAGCGTCCACCTCTACCTGGAACGGGAGTGAGACATCAGGTTGCCGCAAAACCGGGGCAGAAGTGAATCTTCGCTTCAGCTCCTGAAAGGAAGAAACAGCCTCCGGAGACTAATTCAACACATCAGCACCCTTTTTAGTCAGATCAGTCAATGGCTTGGCAATACTAGAAAATTTTGCTATAAATTTCCGATAAAAATTAGCAAAACCCAAAAACTTCTGGAGGGCCTTCAAAGAAGTGGGCTGAACCCAATCATAAATGGCCTGTACCTTGGCCGGGTCCATTTCAATAGTTGACGGAGACAAAATAAATCCCAAAAATGAAATCCTCTGTACCCCAAAAAGGCATTTCGATCCTTTCACATACAGGGAATTCTCCCTCATGATCCGGAACACAGTCCGAACATGTTCCACATGAGAATCCCAATCCTTGGAGAAGATCAAAATATCATCCAGATAGATAATCAAAAATTTATCCACAAAGTCTCGGAAAATGTCGTTCATGAAGCACTGGAAGACAGAAGGGGCATTAGTGAGCCCAAAAGGCATCACCAGGTACTCAAAATGTCCCTCCGGAGTATTAAACGCCGTCTTCCATTCATCCCCATGCTTAATGCGGATAAGATTATACGCCCCTGAGGTCAAGCTTGGTAAACCAGCAAGCACCTTTAACTCTGGAGAATAGATCCGAAATCAGGGGTAACGGATACTGATATTTAATAGTAATTTTGTTGAGGGCACGATAATCAATACAAGGCCTTAATGAACCATCCTTTTTGGCCACGGAAAAAAAAACGGAACATAAGGGTGAAGAGGATGGTCTAATATGACCCTTCTCCAACGCCTCCTTAAGATAGGATCGCATAGCCTCGTGCTCGGGTACAGATAAATTGAAGAGCCGACCCTTGGGAAATTTACACCCCGGGCTCAGTTCAATTGCACAGTCATAACTCCTATGAGGAGGCAAAGACGCAGACTCATTCTCACTAAATACATCATAAAAGTCCGCCAAATTGTCAGGAACATCATGCGACTGAGGAGAGGTGGAAAAAAACGGAGCCTCACTAAGGGCACACCGACACCCCCAACTCACCACAGACACAGATTTCAAATCCAAAACTGGATTATGAATTTGCAACCAGGGAAACCCCAGAACAATGGTATCATGCAAATTATGCAACACCAAAAATCTGCAATTTTCTTGATGGTCTGGGGCGACCCGCATTACCACCTGGGTCCAAAACTGAGGTTTATTTTTCGCCAAAGGAGTAGCATCAATCCCCCTCAAAGGGATAGGCGTCCGCAGAGGTGTCATCGGAAATCCGCAACGTTTAGCAAAATCCAAGTCCATTAGATTCAGGGCTGCTCCCGAATCCACAAAAGCCTTGGCGGAAAATGTGGACAGGGAGCAGATCAGAGTAATTGCCAGAAGAAACTTAGGTTGAACACCACTCACAGAAAATGTGTGTGCAAAACGTTTCTCTCGTTTAGGACAGACAAATAATATGCGAGGCATCTCCACAAAAAAAACACAGCTTATTACGCCTTCTGAACTCCTGACGTTGCTCCCTGGTCAAAACTCTATCACATTGCATAGGTTCAGACACTTGTTCAACAGGTGGCAACACCTCTCGTGCAGTCCTGCGTTCACGTAAACGCCGATCAACCTGAATGGCTAATGACATAGAATCGTCAAGACCAGAGGGAACAGGAAATCCCACCATAGTATCTTTTACGGCTTCTGACAAACCCTTCCGAAAGAGAGCTGCCAAGGAATTATCATTCCAGGTAGTAAGGACCGCCCACTTTCGGAATTTTTGACAGTACAATTCTGCAGAATCTCGACCCTGGCTCAATGCCAACAGGGTCTTTTCAGCCTGATCAATAGCATTAGGTTCGTCATACAACAACCCCAAGGCTTGAAAAAATGCGTTCACATTAGTCAGAATAGGATCATCTGGTTTCAAAGAAAACGCCCAATCCTGGGGATCGCCACGCAGCAAAGAGATGACAATTTTAACCTGCTGCACGGAGCTCCCTGACGAGTTAGGCTTCAAGGCAAAAAATAATTTACAATTATTTTAGAAATTCAAAAATTTAGACAGATCCCCAAAAAACACATCAGGAGTAGGGCTCTTTGGTTCAGCAGCATGTGAATGAGCAAGGTAGGCGAAAATTCCCCGCACTTCCGCAGTGAGCTGCTCCACACGATCAGACAATTGCTTTATCTCCATTGAGAGAGAGAAAAAAAATTCCCCCTACGGCCTCAGAGATATAGAGGAAAAAATATACACACTTTTTTTTTTTTTTACAATTCTTTCCTGCTATTGAGTACCCTAGGATCTGCGGTATGGCAGGAGATTCTGTTATGAATGAGTCACCGTAGGAGGCAAAAACAGAAATACTAGCTAAGTCCAGAAAACCAGAGAAGTTCGCTGCTATCGGATTGCAGACCCCTGAACCTAACAACAACAACTAGCAGTAGCCGTGGGGGGTTCCTACGGTGCCCTAGACCCCTCGATCACAGCCGGAGAACTACATAGCCTAAAGACAGAAAGGGAAATCTAAACTGCCCCAGAGCAGACCCCAAAGCAATAGGCAGCCCCCAACATATAATGACGGTGAAGCAAGATGAAAAAAACACTTACACAGATATGATGGGGCCCAAGCTAACTAAATAGGACAGAATAGAAAAGCTGCTGTCTGCAAAACCCTCTCAAAAACAAGAGCCTACAGACTGATAGGGAAAAAAGCCCTGAGGCCGCTAGGCTTCAAAAAGACTATATCAGTACTCAGGTATTATCTGAAGACAGAGCAAAAAGGAATTCAGCTCACCCAGCAGGGAAAGGCAGAAATCCAGAAAAACAAGGCAAAACAAAACCAAAACAGAAATGCAAAAAGTAGAGCAGAAAACTTAGCTTTTGAGGAGCAGGAATCAGACTGGTCTCCAAGAATCCCTCAGAGTAATCACCCGCAAGGCAGAAGGGCGTCGGCTGCCTTATATCCAGTCAGCAATCCCAGTCACCCAGTCATCATCATTCTGCTCGGGTGCTTTGTAATCAGCCTCACTACCTTCCTTCACCAGAAGAGGGAGTTCATCAGACCTCAATGGTGAAGAGGAAAATGAACTCACAACAGGAGAATTTTTAAATTGCTATTTTGCACCTGTTTTCTCTCAGAAAGGAAATGTAACATCAACTGATCTTCAACTGATAGTGAGGAAACACTTAGCTAACCTAAATGAATTCAAGTCTCCAGGTCCAGATGAATTACACCCCAGAGAACAGAAGGAGATAGCAGAAGAAATTTTTGAACCACTCTCCATAATCTTTGAAAATTCTTGGAGAACAGCAGAAGTCCCAGAAGACTGGACAAGAGCAACTGGCTTAGTGATCGGACCCAAAGAGTGGTCGTAAGTGGCTGCACATCCAGTTGGAAGAAGGTCTCAAGTGGGATACTGTCAAGGTGAAAATATATTTTCTTATATAACTTTTATACTTTTATACTGTGAAACAATAAGTTTTTCCTAATTGCTTGCTAATGCAAATGTAACTGTATTAAAGATGGCTGCCAGTGTTCACTTTCACTTAAATTCAGTGTCTAAAGAGTTAAGTTTCATTTCTCCTAAAAAAAGATAACTCAGGAATGTGAAGAAGAAGTAACCATCGGGAGACTTTTTGACGAATCAGAGAGAGACTGGACACTAGATGTATACTGCATAAACCCCGCCTAATGCACGCCTTCCCCTAACACTCAATATAGTATTGTGTATTTGTAAATAAAGCCAGTTGTTGTACTGCTCCTGACAGGTGTGGATGCGGGACATTAGCTAAGACTGAATCAGCTGCGTGTCTGAGTCATTCTTAATTGGTACCAGATGTTTTGCGCTCGCACAATGATTTGGAATGACTGGTGAATGAGGATTTATTGTCGTTTTCGACCCCGACAATACCACTGGGCTCTGTCCTGGGCCCTGTATTGTTCAACATCTTTATCAATGATTTAGATGAAGGAATTGAGGGTAAACTGATTAAATTTGCTGATGACACAAATCTAGGTAATACTAGAGGAGAAAGGATTCAAAAAGATGTAAATAAACTACAGCAGTGAGCAGCAACTAACAGAATGGTTTTTAACAGGAAAAAATGCAAAGTATTACATCTGGGCAATAAAAATTAAAAAAGCATATACAGAATAGGAGGAATAGGGCTAAGCAACAGCACATGTGAAAAAGACTTGTGTATACTAATAGATCACACACTGAACATGAACCAACAGTGTGATGCACCATCAAAAAAAGGCAACTGCAATTCAGGGATGTATTAACAGAAGCATACAGTCTAGATCACGTGAAGTCATTATTGCCCTCTACTCCTCTTTGGCGAGACCTCATCTGGAATACTGTGTCCAGTTTTGGGCACCACATTTAAAAAAAACATATCAACAAACTGGAGCAAGTTCAGAGAAGAGTGACCAGAATGGTCACCGGTCTGCAAATCATGTCCTATGAGGAACGGTTGCAGGATTTGGGAATGTTTAGCTTGCAAAAGAGAAGACGGAGAGGAGACTTAATAGCTGTCTACAAATATCTCAAGGGCTGTCACATTGTAGAAGGATCATCTTTATTCTCATTTGCACAAGACTAGAACCAATGGGATGAAATTGTATGGGAGGAGACACAGATTAGATATTAGAAAAAACTTCTTGAGGCTGTGTGCCCACAATGCGATTTTTAAGCGTTTTTGCCGCGATTTTCAGCGCGAAAACGTTTAAAAATCTTGTACACAACGCACCCCATGCATTCCTATGGCATTCCGCACATGCTGTGCTAATGCTGAGCTTTTTTCCGCGGCGGAATCGCATCGCGGAAAAAAAAAAATCGCAGCATGATCATTCTTTTGTGCAGAATCACAAAGAATTGCCGCGATTCCACACCCATAGGAATGCATGAGAATCGCTTACTTCCCGCATGTGGCTATGCCCACCATGCGGGAAGTTAAGCATCTCATGTGCGGTTGGTACCCACAGAGTGGAGGAGAGGAGACTGTCCTCCAGGCCCTGGGTACCATACCCCTGTAAAAAAAAAGAATAAAAATTAAAAAAATTGGATTATATTTACCTTCCGACGTCCCGCGCTGCATTCCCGGGCGACAGCGTTCCCAGTAATGCCTTGCGGCAAGGTCCTGTGATGACGTGGTCTCGCGAGATCGCTATAGTAACGCGAGACCAACATCATCACAGGTCTCGCAAGGCATCGCTGGGAACGCTGAGGCCCGGGATGGCAGCGCGTGACGTTGGAAGGTAAATATACCCCGATTTTTTATCATTTTTAACATTTTATCTTTTACTATTGAGGCTGCATAGGCGGCCTCAATAGTAAAAAGCTGGTCACACTTGTCAAACACTATGTTTGACGAGTGTGACCAACCTGTCAATCACTTTCCAAGCGATGCTTCAAATCGCTTGGAAAGTGCTTGAGAAAATCGCGGCAAAATCGCGAACAGAATCGCGGTGAAATCGCGCGATTTCTGGGAAGGAGTCCGGTTTTCATTGTGCGTTTTAAAACGCTACGTGGGCCCATAGCCTGACAGTTAAGGTTGTAAATGAGTGGACAGGCTGCCACGAGAGGTGATGTTCTCCTTCAATACAAGTCCAAACAGAGGGTGGACAGACATCTGGGATGATTTAGTGAATCCTGCTTTGAGCAGGGGGTTGGACACGATGACCCTCGAAGTCCCTTCCAACTCCCATTCTATGATTTGGTTCTCTCTTCATTGTGAAGCAAAAAACAAATAATACAAAATAACTGAAAAATTCAGAGTGCATACCTATTCACTCCCTTAAAGTCAGTACTTTGTAGAGCCTCCTTTTGCAGAAGTTACAGCTGCAAGTCACTTTGGACAAGTCTCTATGCACCTTCCACATCTTGCTATCTTGATTATGGCTTACAGCTAATGAAAACCCAAAAGTCATTATTTCAGTAAATTGGAATACTTTATAACACCAGCATGAAAAATGATTTTAAAATTCGAAATGTTGGCCTACTGAAATTTATGTTCAGTAAATGTACTCAATACTTGGTCGGGGCTCGTTTTGCATTAGGCTAATTTCACATTTGCGCTTTTGAGCGCAGCGACGGCCCGCGCACGGCCGCCGCTAAGCCCCGCCCCCTGCCGCGCCTCCGCCGGTAGCTCCGCCTACCGGCGCATGACGCTGCATGCGTCCCCTATCTTTATCACTGGGGGCGCAGGCCGTGCGCAGTATGCGTTTGGCGGCGCATGCGTCCTTTTCACGGTGCGCCGACCAGCGCCAAACGCAACCTGTTGCAGTTTGGTTGCGCTCGGCGCATCGTGAAAAGGACGCATGCGCCGCCAAACGCATACTGCGCACGGCCAGCGCCCCCAGTGATAAAGATAGGGGACGCAGGACGCATGCAGCGTCATGGGCCGGTAGGCGGAGCTACCGGCGGAGGCGCGGCAGGGGGCGGGGCTTAGCGGCGGCCGTGCGCGGGCCGTCGCTGCGCTCAAAAGCGCAAATGTGAAACTAGCCTTACTGTATCAATGCGGCGTGGCTTGGAGGCGATCAGCCTGTGGCACTGCTGAGGTGTTATGGAAGCCCAGGTTGCTTTAATAGCAGCCTTCAGCTAATCTGCATTGTGGGGTCTGGTGTCTCTCATTTTCCTCTTGACAATACCCCATAGATTCTCTATGGGGTTAAGGTTAGGCGAGTTTGCTGGCCAATGAAGCAGATAATGTTTTTAAACCAGGTATTGGTACATTTGGCAGTGTGAACAGGTGCCAATTCCTGCTGGAGAATTGAATTTCCATCTTCAAAAAGCTTTTGGGAAAAGGGAAGCATGAAGTGCTGTAAAATTTTCTGGTAGACGGCTGTGCTGACTTTGGTCTTGTTAAAACAGTGGAACTACACCAGCAGATGACATGGCTCCCCAAACCATCACTGACTGTGGAAACTTCACACTCAAGCAGCTTGGATTGTGGCCTCTCCACACCTCCTCCAGACTCTGGGATCTCGATTTCCAAAAGAAATGCAAAATTTACTTAAATCTGAAAACAACACCTTAAACAATCCTTCAAAGGCTGTGGTTATCCTGGTTGCTTGTGCAACTTTTTCTACCACACTTTTTCCTTCCACTCAACTTTCCATTAATATGCTTGGATACAGCACTCTGAACAGCCAGCTTCCTTAGCAATGACCTTTTGTGGCTTACCCTCCTAGTGGCGTGTGTCAATGACTGCCTTCTGGACATCTGTCACGTCAGCAGTCTTCCCCATGATTGTAGATCCTACTGAAACAGACTAAGGGACCTGTTTAAACGCTTAGTAAGCCTTTGCAGGTGTTTTTGCTAAATTATTCTAATGACTTTCGGGTTTTCATTGGCTGTATGCCACAATCGTGAACACTAACAGAAATAAACACTTGAAATAGATCACTCTGTTTGCAATTACACTTTTTGTATTGAAGAACTGAAATAAATTAACTTTTTGATGATATTCTAATTTAGTGAGAAGCACCTATATATATATATATATATATATATATATACACACACACATACACACACATACACTGTGTTCCAAATTATTATGCAAAAAATATTTCCTCATGTTTTCTCTAAATTACCTATATGAATTGCAGTCATTGTTATTTTCCAGTCATCTACTGTTTCTAGTATAATTGCAATGTTTTTGAGAAAACTGCCTATGAAAACAGTTTATTTTTAAAAATAAGAAACACTCAAAATGCATGTTCGAAATTATTCTGCACAGCAGTTTTCAACCTTTTTATTTTTATTTTGAACAAAAAAATGGTCAATTGTGAAATTATAAGCATTATCAGCTAATTACAAAATGAAATCAAACAGTTTTCAAGTCAAAACTTCATTCTAGCTGATGTTACATTTGCACATAGGACCCCTTGTTGGAAAGAAGCTTCTGAACTCTCTCGTCCTTTGAATTTGTCAGTTTTTGGATGGTTTGTGCTTCAATTGTTTTGCATGTGGACAGAATACCCTCCCAGAGCTGTTGCTTAGTAGATGTGAACTGCCTCCCGCCATCATAGACACTCCTTTTGATCATGCTCCAGAGGTTCTCAATGGGGTTGAGGTCATGGCAAGATGGTGGCCACACCATAAGTTTGTCCTCCCATAGCAGCCAGAGATGCAGATGTGTTATGTGCAGCATGAGACGGTGCATTATCATGCATGAAAATGATCTTGCTGCGGAAAGCACGGTTTTTCCTCTTGAACCATGGCAGGAAGTGCTGTTTTAGAAACTCCACATAGATCATGGAGTTCATCATTACCCCTTCAGGGATCCTAAAGGGGCCGACAATCTCTCTCCCCATGATTCCAGCCCAAAACATTACTCCGCCTCCTCCTTGTTGGCGCCTTAGCCGTGTTTTCATGGGGTGTCCATCAACCAGCCATCCTCCACTCCATCCATCTGGACCATCGAGCGTTGCACGGCACTCATCGGTGAACAGAACAGTTTGGAAGTCAGTCTTCATGCATCGTTTGGCCCACTGGAGCCGTTTCTGCTTGTGTGCAGTGGATAGAGGTGGTCGACAGGATGGCTTACGCACAGCTGCAAACCTCTGAAGGACCCTGCATCTTGTTGTTCGGGGGAAGTTGGAGGCACCAGCAGCTTCAAAAACTTGTCTGCTGCTATGACAAGGCATTTTTGCAGCTGTTCTTTTAACCTGATGCAATTGCCTGTTGGAAAGAGTCCTCAATTTTTCCTTATCAGCACGCACACTTGTGTGCTGGGAATCGGCTACATACTTCTTGATTGTGCGATGATCACGATGAAGTGTCTTGGCAATGTTCATTGTAGTCATGCCTTGATCTAAATACTCCACAATTTGTTGCTTTTCAGCAGCCGACACATCCTTTTTCTTTCCCATTTTGGCAAAAAATGTAGGCTGCTTAATAATGTGGAACAGCCTTCTTAAGTAGTCTTGCCTTTATTTGGACACACCTGCCAAACTAACTTGCACAGGTATCTGCAATTGCTTTCAGTGATATAAAGAGCCCTGACACATCACCATCAATGAGTTTAAATGACAAACAAAAAAATTCTAACCTTATCACTCCTAAACTCTTTTTGCATAATAATTTGGAACACATTGTATTCCAGGGAAGGTAATAGGGATTTAAAAAGAAAGAAAAGGTAAAAATAAAAACGAACATGACTAATTTGTCCAAAAACAAAGGAGTGGTATAATAGGTTTCTTCTTAGACATGGAATACATGTAGAACAGGGCAATTAACGCAATTCATAAACAGCTGTATATTATACTCCATGTGCTTTTTAGGTGGGGAATTAACATGGAAAATACTGTCCACATTCTTTTTACTCCTTGATCTTAGCTGTCTAGTATCAATGAGGTCACAGAGTATTCAGGCATAGGGGAACACATAATGGTAAACACTGAGTTAGGGTACGTGCAGATGATCCCGAACTGGCAGCGCTTTGGAGACACTGCTTGTTCGCTGCGCCCAAAGCACTGATGTCTATTGAATGAAGGTGAATCTGCATCTGTTCACTAAACTGTGCAGATCCACGGCGTCTAAAACATTCTATGGGTGAAATTTCTCTTGCAGAGACTAGTGTCTCCTCAAGAGAAATTGACATGCTGCGGTCTGGAAAGATGCGCCGCACGTCAGTCTCCGCAGGTCATCCGTGGGTGTCTCTGGGCACATAGTAGAAATTGGATTCTTAAAATCCCATCCAGTATGCTGTAACATCTGGACGTCCAAGCAGCAGTGCTTATTGATCGTATGCACATACCTGGGTAATCCACATTAAAGGGCATTTAAAGTCTATTGACCATTCAAATCAGATAAAGACACTTGGAGATCCAAATTCTACAAAAAGGCATCTCCAAAAATTGCTCACCAAGGAACTGGAGATTGTGAAATCTTTGCAGATGGAAAGGGTGGGGTGGAGGGGTTTCCTGAAACCAATTATGTGCAAGCAGCATTCTAGTCATGTACAATATTCTGGCTATTGCTGCCAATTTCATTGGCTTAGCGGTCATAATATCATCCACATATCTAAGGAGTTAGACATAAAGGGTCGGATCAATTGGGATCTCATACAGTTAGGTCCATATATATTTGGACAGAGACAACATTTTTCTAATTTTGGTTCTAGACATTACTTTTGGTCCCTTTAAAAACAGGGTGGCACATGTTAAGGAGCTGAAACTCCTAAACCCTTCATCCTATTTTAATGTGGATACCCTCAAATGAAAGCTGAAAGTCTGAACTTCAACTGCATCTGAATTGTTTTGTTTAAAATTCATTGTGGTAATGTCTAGAACCAAAATTAGAAAAATGTTGTCTCTGTCCAAATATATATGGACCTACAGTTGTGGCCAAAAGTATTGACACCCCTGCAATTCTCTCAGATAATACTCAGTTTCTTCCTGAAAATGATTGCAAACACAAATTCTTTGGTATTAGTATCTTCATTTAATTTGTCTTAAATGAAAAAACACAAAAAGAATTGTCCTAAAGCCAAATTGGATATAATTCCACACCAAACATAAAAAAGAGGGTGGACAAAAGTATTGGCACTGTTCGAAAAATCATGTGATGCTTCTCTAATTTGTGTAATTAACAGCACCTGTAACTTACCTGTGGCACCTAACAGGTGTTGGCAATAACTAAATCACACTTGCAGCCAGTTGACATGGATTAAAGTTGACTCAACCTCTGTCCTTGTGTGTACCACATTGAGCATGGAGAAAAGAAAGAAGACCAAAGAACTGTCTGAGGACTTGAGAAACCAAATTGTGAAGAAGTATGAGCAATCTCAACGCTACAAGTCCATCTCCAAAGGCCTGAATGTTCCTGTGTCTACCGTGCGCAGTGTCATCAAGAACTTTAAAGCCCATGGCACTGTGGCTAACCTCCCTAGATGTGGACGGAAAAGAAAAATTGACAAGAGATTTCAACGCAAGATTGTGCGGATGTTGGATAAAGAACCTCGACTAACATCCAAACAAGTTCAAGCTGCCCTGCAGTCCGAGGGTACAACAGTGTCAATCCGCACTATCCGTCGGCGTCTGAATGAAAAGGGACTGTATGGTAGAAGACCCCACTTCTTACCCCGAGAAATAAAAAAGCCAGGCTGGAGTTTGCCAAAACTTACCTGAAAAAGCCTAAAACGTTTTGGAAGAATGTTCTCTGGTCAGATGAGACAAAAGTAGAGCTTTTTGGGCAAAGGCATCAACATAGAGTTTACAGGAGAAAAAAAGAGGCATTCAAAGAAAAGAACACGGTCCCTACAGTCAAACATGGCGGAGGTTCCCTGATGTTTTAGGGTTGCTTTGCTGCCTCTGGCACTGGACTGCTTGACCGTGTGCATGGCATTATGAAGTCTGAAGACTACCAACAAATTTTGCAGCATAATGTGGGGCCCAGTGTGAGAAAGCTGGGTCTCCCTCAGAGGTCATGGGTCTTCCAGCAGGACAGTGACCCAAAACACACTTCAAAAAGCACTAGAAAATGGTTTGAGAGAAAGCACTGTAGACTTCTAAGGTGGCCAGCAATGAGTCCAGACCTGAATCCCATAGAACACCTGTGGAGAGATCTAAAAATGGCAGTTTGGAGAAGGCACCCTTCAAATATCAGGGACCTGGAGCAGTTTGCCAAAGAAGAATGGTCTAAAATTAGAGCAGAGCATTGTAAGAAACTAATTGATGGTTACCGGAAGCCCATTTTTGGAGTTTTGTGTGAAATGATCAATGTTTTGCTTTTTGCTTCATTCTCTTTTGTGTTTTTTCATTTAAGACAAATTAAATGAAGATAATAATACCAAAGAATTTGTGTTTGCAATCATTTTCAGGAAGAAACTGAGTATTTTCTGACAGAATTGCAGGGGTGTCAATACTTTTGGCCACAACTGTAACTGTATTTGAAGCTCATTATTCCACAATCAGGATAATCTGGAACATGACCATATTAAAAAGAGCAGTGTTCAGTCCCCACCTAACAAGCACAGGGAACATAATGTACAGCTGTTTATATGAGATGTGTTAATTCCCATATTATCTACATATATTCCAAGTTCATTCAATATCTAACATGCCCAAGAAACCACTTAGAACTTATTCGTCCAAAAATATGGAAAGTTATAATGTTCATTCTTTTTATTTATTCCTTTTCATTCTTTTAGTACGTCCCCAAGAAAAATGGTTCGGAGTCTGTGATGAATCCCACCATCTGTAGCTGTAAACAGAGATGCAGGATATTATAAAATCTAATGGTGTGAGTAAAAAAAAAAAAAAAAAAAAGTTGGTGTAAACGGTAAAATGCAAACCGCATCACATCCCTAAACAGTCAGTCAGTGATGAGTGAATACAGCAAGGGAATCTATTACGTCTCAGTTTCCACAATGCAAACAACACAGTGTATTGTCCAATGCTGATTTACTTGCAGAAGATCTGCTGTATCTTACAGTGCATCATAGCTCAAAAGATTTTAAGACATCTAATCTGACTGGTTTGAGATCTGTAGTATGTCAATTTATGCTGTAGGCGGATATTTCACCCTCCCCCGCAATGATATCCACAGCTGTATATGCCACTGCGACACTTTCGCTATGGAAGGTACACAGTGAAGGTACTACAATTAGAAACATAGGCTAAAAGGGGGTTTCCACTTTTTTTTTTAAGCTTGAGCAAAGTAAAAATAAAAATCAGTGTCACATTTTTCTGCTCAAGCACTGCCTCTCTGACGCTGCTCCTGATCCCTGTAGCCAGACTGCAGAGACAACATAATTACTACCGGGCTATTAGCACTGCTGTCAATGTCATGCAGACTACACTGATTGTGCATACTTCACACTAGACCTTGAAAATCAAGGTCCCAGAGTCTGAAGGAAGAGTGGAGAGGCCACAATCCAAGCTGCTTTAGGTCTAGTGTGAAGTTTCCACAATTGATGGTTTGGGGAGCCATGTCATCTGCTGGTGTAGGTCCACTGTGTTTTATCAAGACCAAAGTCAGTGCAGTCGTCTACCAGGAAATTTTAGAGCACTTCATGCTTCGCTCTGCCAACAAGCTTATTGGAGATGGAAATTTCATTCTCCAGCAGGACTTGGCCCCTGTCCACACTGCCATAAGTACCAATACCTGGTTTAAAAACAACAGTATCACTGTGCTTGATTGGCCAGCAAACTCGCCTGACCTTAACCCCATAGAGAATCTATGGGGTATTGTCAAGAGAAAGATGAGAGACACGAGACCCAACAATGCAGACGAGCTGAAGGCTGCTAACAAAGCAACCTGGGCTTCCATAACACCTCAGCAGTGCCACAGGCTGATCGCCTCCATGCCACGCCGCATTGATGCAGTAATTGATGCATAAGGAGCCCTGACCAAGTATTGAGTGCATTTACTGAACGTACCTTTCATTAGGCCAACATTACGGATTTTAAAACAGGAAAGATGTATATCTTTGTACCGTGTTAGCCAGTAGATAGAAAAATATTCAGAATTGAGAGTCCTCAGTGGCTGATACCTTTTAATGGCTAACTGAAAAGATGGTAACACATTGCAAGCTTTCGAGACTACTCAGGTCTCTTCATCAGGCATAGATCAGGCATGGTCTATGCCTGATGAAGAGACCTTAGTAGTCTCGAAAGCTTGCAATGTGTTACCATCTTTTCAGTTAGCCATTAAAAGGTATCAGCCACTGAGGACTCTCAATTCTGAATATTTTTCGGATTTTAAAATCATTTTTTCAAGTTGATGTTATAAAGTATTCTAATTTACTGAGATAATGACTTTTGGGTTTTCATTGGCTGTAAGCCATAATTATCAACATTAACAGAAATATACATTTAAAATAGATCTCTCTGTTTGTAATGACTCTATATAGTATAGGAGTTTTACTTTTTGTATTGAAGAACTGAAATAAATTAAATTTTGATGATATTCACCAGTATATGTGAATGCTGCTGGGTTGGACGGCATGAGGGACCTGACAAGTGCTCTTAAATGTTTGGCCACAACATGAAGCACCGAGCTCCTGCACTTGAACAGTCATTCTGTGCAGACAGAGTCCCTTTAAATGTCAGCCCACGTAATACTTGACAGGTCATACCTCTCGGTTGCGAGAATCACTAATACATAGAAGTCAGGCAATCGAATTTATATATATCTCTATCTCAAGACGACACATTTAGGCTGTGTGCCCACGATGCGATTTTTAAGCGTTTTTGCTGCTTAAACGTTTAAAAATCGTGTACAGAACGCCCCCATGCATTCCTATGGCATTCCGCACATGCTGTGCTAATGCTGCGCTTTTTTCCGCAGCGGAATCGCATCGCGGAAAAAATTGCAGCATGCTCGTTCTTTTGTGCTGAATGGCAAAGAATTGCTGCGATTCCGCACCCATAGGAATGCATGAGAATCGCTTACTTCCCGCATGTGGCTATGCCCAGCATGCGGGAAGTTAAGCGTCTCGTGCGGTTGGTACCCACGGTGTGGAGGAGAGGAGACTGTCCTCCAGGCCCTGGGTACCATACCCCTGTAAAAAAAAAAAAAAAAAAAAAAAAAAAAAAAATCGGGGTACATTTACCTTCCGGCGTCCCACGCTGCCATCCCGGGCCTCAGCGTTCCCAGTAATGCCTTGCGGCAAGGTCCTGTGATGACGTAGCCTCTCGTGAGATTGCTATAGCAATGCAAGACCAACGTCTTCACAGGTCTCGCAAGGCATCGCTGGGAACGGGAGCGTCGCTGAGACTGCGCGGGACGTCGGAATGTAAATATACCCCGATTTTTTAATTATTTTTTACATTCTCTCTTTTACTATTGATGCCACATAGGCAGCCTCAATAGTAAAAACATGGTCACACTTGTCAAACACTATGTTTGATGAGTGTGACCAACCTGTCAATCACATTCCAAGTGATGCTTCAAATCGCTTGGAAAGTGCTTGAATATTGCACGCGAAAATTGCGGCAAAATCGCGGTAAAATCGTGCGGAGAAAACCGCGTGATTTCTGGGAAGGAGTACGGTTTTCAGTGTCCGGATTTAAACGCTACGTGGGCACATAGCCTTAAAGAGTTATTCTGATAACTAGATCTGCTAGATCTGTAGGGTTTCACCACTGAAAACACCAGAAAATAGGGGATATGTCGCCAATTTGATTAGGTCAGTGGTCACATACCTCAATGAGACTGAGGGGCTGTGAAGATCTGTATTTTTATTAGTCCCATAAACTTTGAATGGAGCAGCAGCAGAAAGCATGAGTAACCACTGCCCTATTCAAACAGGGAGCATGGAACCACCAGTCAGGTGGACAGACGGCCACCGATCTGGTAACCATCACCTATCCAGCTGATCTTCTCGTGTTTATCTGTGACGATCATTACGTGTATGTTTTCCCACAAATTATACGTCATTTATTCAGTGGATAGAAGACAGAATTATAATCACTGGGGGTCACTAGAATGGGGGTCCCAAGTTTCTTTACACGGCAAGACCACAGCAGGAGGACCTTTTAATGGATCAGTGGTCAGCATTCGTCCTGCCGCTCCATTTAAATTCTGTGTGATTGACAGAGACTGCTGACAACTGCGCTGGGGCAGCCCCCGCTTCTAGTGATTGGTGGGGGTCCCTCAGTTATGACAAATTAATCACATAAAAATATATTTTGGCAGAAAAAAAAAAGACCTTTAAATTTAAGCAAATCAAAATTCAATTCTCTGTGAAACAGTCACACTGCGATCCACACGACGTTGTGCTTTGGGACATGCTATAGAAGTACAAGATGGGAATACCCCTTTAAATAGGGCATTTAATGGGGGATTTTATTGTAAAGCCAAATAAACCAGGATGCTTCCATTTGCGGTAATCAGATGCAATAATAGTGAGAAGAGTACACAGCACGGTATAGGAGAAAGTTGTGGAAGTTTTCGTCCTAATAACTTTATTCCCCAGACACAGGTGACGTGTGCCTGCGCTGCCAGCTCTCCTCAGTCATGGGGGCAGAGGATGAAGCGAGGGCCGGCACACAGAGGGTTAACCCCGCCAGCCTCGTGGCCCCCCAGCTCCCGCACTCACCGCACTCCTCCAGGTCCCAGGCGGAGTCAGACTCCGGGTCCCTGTGACTGCAGCCCCCGGGCCCGACATGCCTGCCTAGATCTGGGCTCAGCACTGACCGGTGCAGGGTGCTCTCTCCACCTCCCCCGCTGGCATTCGCCCCTCTGCCCGGGGCTCCGGCCACCAGCAGCAACAGAGCGCACAGAGCACCCACACCAGGTGCCATCATCGTCCCTATAACACTAATTGTGCCCGTGTGTTGTGTACACACCTCCCGCTTACTCGGCGCCTGGGATTCGTAGTCTTTCACGAGGCTGGGTACATTCAGCGAGACGCCGGCGAAACTACATCTCCCGTGAGCCTCCGCGCTTCATTCACTGAGCAGGAAGTAGTGGCCAAAGTGTTTGCTGTCAGAGCAGGACAGGCTGAGGCTCCTGGGGCAGGTTGTCACCAGAGGTGGGTGTGTCGTGCTGCCCCAAAATGCTGATTAATGCTTGTGTGCTCCTGCCCGTCCACGGGTCACTCTGTCCGACCCGACCACTTTTAGGGGCCTGCCTGTGTTTCCTAGGTTTCTCCGGGTCCGAAGGGTCATTCGGATTTGGTATTACAGGTAATAGGATTGCTGCTATTAGCTGCACGATTTAATGGAATTTAATGGGGATCTGTTATAGTGGGCATTATTTAAATGATAGTTTTGTAAGTAGGTGGCGGAGAACCTCGTAGCTTCCCCTGTCTCTCTCCTGTGTGGTATCCGGATGGTGTACCTGTGAATATAATTCCTGTACTGTGAAGAATGTTACTGTTGTATTGCATTGTGTATTATTGTGCTGTGTCTGCCATGCTATTATATGTGTTAGAGGCAGGGCCAGCACAGGTTAACTTTGGGGGCTGGGCTAGCAGCCTCTAGGGAGCAGGAAGCTCCTACTTCCTGGTCAGAGCCAGGGCACCTTTGCTCAGGGCAGATGCTCAGGTGCAGTTGGGAACCTTGCCAGACCCCAGGAGGGGAAAGGGTGCTGCCACGGACCTTCGGGCAGCGTAACGGGCACTAGAACTATGTGAGTGCCCCGTCAAAGGGACTTCAAGCGTCAAGTTCCCGCAGATGTACAGGAAAGAGCGGCGCCTAGACGCAATGAGGAGGCCGCAAATGTACCAGCAGAGCTGGAGGCTCTGGGAGCTATGGGGCCACCGCTGGAGGGGATGCTGAGCTGGAGGAACAGTGGAGACTCCTCCTCCATCGGACCCTCTAACCACACCAACATAGTGGTGCAGGGTACAAATGCAGCCCATTATGCAAATCAGCAGCCATGTGTGGACTGAAGTGGCCGTCTTTAGAATCATAGAATGGTAGAGTTGGAAGGGACCTCCTGGGCCATCTGGTCCAACCCCCTGCTCAAGCTGGATTCGCTAAATCATCCCAGACAGATGTCTGTCCAGCCTCTGTTTGAAGACTTCCATTGAAGGAGAACTCACCACTTCTCGTGGCAGCCTGTTCCACTCATTGATCACTCTGTCAAAAAGTTTTCTAATATCTAATCTATGTCTCCTCCCATTCAGTTTCATCCCATTGCTTCTAGTCTTTCCTTGTGCAAATGAGAATAAAGTTGATCCTTCTACAATGTGGCAGCCCTTGAGATATTTGTAGACAGCTATTAAGTCTCCTCTCAGTCTTCTCTTTTGCGAACTAAACATTCCCAAATCCTGCAACCTTTCCTCATAAGACAGGGTTTGCAGACCGGTCACCATTCTGGTCGCTCTTTTCTGAACTTGCTCCAGTTTGTTGATGTCTTTTTTAAAATGTGGTGCCCAAAACTGGACACAATAATCCAGATGAGGTCTGACCAAAGAGGAGTAGAGGGAAATAATGACTTCACGTGATCTAGACTGTATGCTTCTGTTAATACATCCTAGAAATGAATTTGCCTTTTTTGCTGCTGCATCACACTGTTGACTCATATTCAGTCTGTGATCTATTAGTATACCCAAGTCTTTTTCACATGTGCTGTTGCTTAGCTCTATTCCTCCCATTCTGTATATTCTTTTTTCATTTTTATTGCCAAGATGTAGTACTTTGCATTTCTCCCTGTTAAAAACCATTCTGTTAGTTGCCAACTGCTCCAGTTTATTTACATCTTTTTGAATCCTCTCTCTTCTCTAGTATTAGCTATCCCTCCTGGCTTTGTGTCATCAGCAAATTTAATCAGTTTACCCTCAATTCCTTCATCTAAATCATTGATAAAGATGTTGAACAATACAGGGCTCAGGAGAGAGCCCTGTGGTACCCCACTTGAGACATTCTTCCAACTGGATGTGCAGCCTGTTATGATTGAGTCACCGTAGGAGGCAAAAACAGAAATGCTAGCTAAGTCCAGAAAACCAGAGAAGTTGGCAGCTATCGGATTGCAGACCCCTGAACCTATCAACGCAACTAGCAGTAGCCGTGGGGGGTTCCTACGATGCCCTTGACCCCTCGATCACAGCCGGAGAATTAAATAGGCCTAAAGAAAGAAAGGGGAAATCTAAACTGCCCCAGAGCAGACCCCAAAGCAATAGGCAGCCCCCAACATATAATGACGGTGAAGCAAGATGAAAACACTAACACAAACAGAAAGATAGACTGAGCAAAGACGGGGCCCAATCTAGCTAGATAGAAAAGGACAGGAAGGCTGCTGTCTGCAATCCGTGAAAAACCCTATGAAAATAAGAGCCAACAAACTGACAGTGAAAAAGGCCCTGAAGACGCTAGGCTTCAAAAAAGCTATGTCAGTACTCAGGAATATTCTGAAGACAGAGCTACAGGCAAAAGGAGATTCAGCTCACCCCAGCAGGGAATGGCAGAATACAGAAAAGCAAGGAAAACAACAACCAAACACAAATGCTAACAGGCAAAGCAGAAAACTTAGCTTTAGAGGAGCAGGAATCAGACTGGTGTCCCAGAGGTCCACAGAGAAATCACCCGCAGGGCAGAAGGGCGTCGGCAGCCTTATATCCAGTCCGTGACTCCACTCAGCCAGTCATCCTCATTAGGCTCTGGTGCCTGATAATGAGGCTCATTACCTTCCTTTACCAGAATAGGGAGTTCACCAGACCTCAGTGACGAAGGGGAAAATGAACTCACAACAGCAGCAATTTACGACCACTCTTTGGGTGCGATCAAATTAGACAAAAAAAGTTTACCGATTTCCTCTTTTCGGCTGCAACGGTCAAAATCCAGTGATCGTTGAGCTCGCAGAGACTCTTCACTTATCCCAGAAGGCACTGGGAATATGCAAATGATCTCCTCAGGACTCTTCCCCTGGTTAATTGAGTTTGTGTCGGTTGCACCCCGAAAAATACTGGGGACTGTTCTGCTTCCCTGAAAGGGCAAGGAGGCCAGTATGGCGCCAAAGGATTGCGGCGTCCGGTGTGGTTACAGGATAAGGAACATGTCTGTTCCTTTTCCCCTCCTCCCAATTTGTTTGCACCCATTGGTGCACCCCTTGCTGGATCACAGGACTGAAACCCCACGGGGGGTTAATTATGATGGCCTTTGTGTGCTTCTGCTACAGAACTGAACTGTGCCCCTGGACTTGGCCCCTTTTTCTCCTTGGACTGGCCCCATGTTAAATGCAGCCTACCACCATCTACAAGCCCATGGTCCTCCAGAAGGAGGGCGGGGAAACTGCCGTCAGGAGGACCTGAGGATCGAGTCGGGTTAAAAAACTGTGTAATAAGTTGGCCATCAGGCCCGGATATGGATTGCAACGGTCCCAGGAACAATAGGACTAGGGTCACGTGGACTCGTAGGAAGAGAGACCGGAACTCTTATGCTGGTGGTGTTTGAAAATTGTTGCACTGAAGTTTTTTTTTTATGCATGTGTTTGCTGCTAATTTTGCAGGGGTCGTCATGGCCGAGGATGGCCATGTTTAAGGAGGGGAGAGTGTAAGGAGGTGGCAGAGAACCTCATTGCTTCCCCTCTCTCTCTCTCCTGTGTGGTACCCAGATGGTGTATTATTGTGCTGTGTTTGCCATGCTATTACAGTTGTGGCCAAAAGTATTGACACCCCTGTAATTCTGTCAGATAATACTCAGTTTCTTCCTGAAAATGATTGCAAACACATTCTTTGGTATATCTTCATTTAATTTGTCTTAAATGAAAAAACACAAAAAGAATTGTCCTAAAGCCAAGTTGAGATATAATTCTACACCAAATATAAGAGGGTGGACAAAAGTATTGGCACTGTTCGAAAAATCATGTGATGCTTCTCTATTGTGTAATTAACAGCACCTGTAACTAAAGGGCCTGTCACACTAAGCGATATTGCTAGCAATATCGCTATAACGTCACTGGTTTTTGTGACGTTATAGCGATATTGCTATGTCTGATACTTACCTCCAACCGCTCCCCCGCTGGTTATCGCTGATCGCGCGAGAACGTCCTGGACCGTTTCTCGTCGTCAGCTTCCTGCTGTGGCGACGCGGGCGGTAGGACGTCAGGATCGCCTCATCTGACAGGTAAGTAGCGACCCCCGACCCCTTCGATGTCGCTGGTGAGATCTGCCTGTGTGGCAGCTCACTAGCGACCACTTAGCGATGCACCAGCGATCCTGACCGCGTCATATCGCTGGTGCATCGCTAAGTGCGACAGTACCTTTACCTGTGGCACCTAACAGGTGTTGGCAATAACTAAATCACACTTGCAGCCAGTTGACATGCATTAAAGTTGACTCAACCTCTGTCATGTGTCCTTGTGTGTACCACATTGAGCATGGAGAAAAGAAAGAACACCAAAGAACTGTCTGAGGACTTGAGAAACCAAATTGTGAGAAAGCATGAGCAATGTCAAGGCTATAAGTCCATCTCCAAAGACCTGAATGTTCCTGTGTCTACCGTGCGCAGTGTCATCAAGAAGTTTAAAGCCCATGGCACTGTGGCTAACCTCCCTAGATGTGGACGGAAAAGAAAAATTGACAAGAGATTTCAACGCAATATTGTGCGGATGTTGGATAAAGAACCTTGACTAACATCCAAACAAGTTCAAGCTGCCCTGCAGTCCGAGGGTACAACAGTGTCAACTATCCGTCAGCGTCTGAATGAAAAGGGACTGTATGATAGGAGACCCAGGAAGACCCCACTTCTTACCCCGAGACATAAAAAAGCCAGGCTGGAGTTTGCCAAAACTTACCTGAAAAAGCCTAAAACGTTTTGGAAGAATGTTCTCTGGTCAGATGAGACAAAAGTAGAGCTTTTTGGGCAAAGGCATCAAAATAGAGTTTACAGGAGAAAAAAAGGCATTCAAAGAAAAAAACACGGTCCCTACAGTCAAACATGGCGGAGGTTACCTGATGTTTTGTGGTTGCTTTGCTGCCTCTGGCACTGGACTGCTTGACCGTGTGCATGGCATTATGAAGTCTGAAGACTACCAACAAATTTTGCAGCATAATGTAGGGCCCAGTGTGAGAAAGCTGGGTCTCCCTCAGAGGTCATGGGTCTTCCAGCAGGACAATGACCCAAAATACATTTCAAAAAGCACTAGAAAATGGTTTGAGAGAAAGCACTGGAGACTTCTAAGGTGGCCAGCAATGAGTCCAGACCTGAATCCCATAGAACACCTGTGGAGAGATCTAAAAATGGCAGTTTGGAGAAGGCACCCTTCTAATATCAGGGACCTGGAGCAGTTTGTCAAAGAAGAATGGTCTAAAATTAGAGCAGAGCATTGTAAGAAACTAATTGATGGTTACCGGAAGCGGTTGGTCGCTGTTATTTTGGCTAAAGGTTGTGCAGCCAAGTATTAGGCTGAGGGTGCCAATACTTTTGTCTGGCCCATTTTTTGGAGTTTTGTGTGAAATGATCAATGTTTTGCTTTTTGCTTCATTCTCTTGTGTTTTTTCATTTAAGACAAATTAAATTAAGATAATAATACCAAAGAATTTGTGTTTGCAATCATTTTCAGGAAGAAACTGAGTATTATCTGCCAAAATTGCAGGGGTGTCAATACTTTTGGCCACAACTGTATATGTGTTAGAGGCGGGGCCAGCACAGGTTAACTTTGGGGGCTTGGCTAGTAGCCTTTAGGGAGCAGGAAGCTCCTGCTTCCTGGTCAGAGCCCAGCACATTTGTCCAGGGCAGATGCTCAGCTGCAGCTGGGAGCCTTGCAAAACCCCAGGATATAAAAGCGTGCAGCCCCGGACCTTTGGGCAGCGCAACGGGCACTAGGACTACGTGTGTGCCCCGCCGAAGGGACTTCAAGCATCCAGATTCCGCCATATGGACTACCTCCTCTTTTTGGCTGCCGTGGCTGCTGTGGGTACAGCCGTGGACAGCGTTGGGGAGAGAGCAGGAAGTTAATGCATTTTATTCATCCCTTTCATCAAACTGTTTCCCTTTTGAAGTGCAGCTGTGTCTGGAATTGTGTTTGTCCTCTTTCTGTACAAGGTGTCGGGGTGTATACTGACTGTGGCTTGGTTGACTCGACTGGGACTACCACCCTGGGCCACATTGTTTAAGTTTCATCACAGACAATCCCTTTAAAGGGAATCTGTCACCCCATTTTTTGACTATGAGCTGCCGGCACCGCTATCTGTGGCTTATCTACAGCATTCTGTAATGCTGTAGATAAGCCCCCAATATAACCTGAAAGAGAAGAAAAAGGAGTTAGATTATACTCACCGGGGGGACGGTCCGGTCTTGGTCCGATGGGTATTGTGGTCCGGTGCCTCCCATCTTCTAACGGTGATGCCCACTTTGGTGCCTGTCATGGTGCAGGCGCACTGCTCTGCCCTGTAAAGGGCAGAGCAGAATACTGCAGTGCACAGGCGCCGGACTTCTCCCAGCGCCTGCGCACTGCAGGACTCTGCTCTGCCCTCAACAAGGCAGACCATTGCGCCGGAGCCGCGACAGGCAGCAAAGAAGAGGACGTCACTGTTAGAAGATGGGAGGCGCCCAGCCGGACGGCGACACCCATCGGACTGGACCGAACGCCAGGGTGAGTATAATCTAACTTGGGGCAGAGGGACATCCAGGGTTCACCACCGTTCTACCACTGGTATGTACATTCATACATCTTTTTAAATCCTTTCACAGTATAGTATTGGCACAGGCTAGCATTTAAGTTGTGAGAAGAGGATGCACAGTCCTTTTTATATGTATGCCTCTTTTTTAGGCTCATTATTTATTCATGATGGGGCATTGTGGTCCTCTGTGATTGTTATCACATTGTGAAATTTGTTGTATTGTGGTTAGACAGCATTGGTTTGTGGTGGGTCTATGGCGAGTGTGTCCCTTCATTCATTCATTCATTCATTCATTCAGCACCTTGTTTATATACAGTACAGACCAAAAGTTTGGACACACCTTCTCATTCAAAGAGTTTTCTTTATTTTCATGACTATGAAAATTGTAGATTCACTCTGAAGGCATCAAAACTATGAATTAACACATGTGGAATTATTAACAAAAAAGTGTGAAACAACTGAAAATATGTCTTATATTTTAGGTTCTTCAAAGTAGCCACCTTTTGCTTTGATTACTGCTTTGCACACTCTTGGCATTCTCTTGATGAGCTTCAAGAGGTAGTCACCAGAAATGGTCTTCCAACATTCTTGAAGGAGTTCCCAGAGATGCTTAGCACTTGTTGACCCTTTTGCCTTCACTCTGCGATCCAGCTCACCTCAAACCATCTTGATTGGGTTCAGGCCTGGTGACTGTGGAGGCCAGGTCATCTGGCGTAGCACCCCATCACTCCCCTTGGTCAAATAGCCCTTACACAGCCTGGAGGTGTGTTTGGGGTCATTGTCCTGTTGTGGCTACTTTGAAGAACCTAGAATATAAGACATACAGTATTTTCAGTTGTTTCACACTTTTTTGTTAATTATATAATTCCACATGTGTTAATTCATAGTTTTGATGCCTTCAGAGTGAATCTACAATTTTCATAGTCATGAAAATAAAGAAAACTCTTTGAATGAGAAGGTGTGTCCAAACTTTTGGTATGTACTGTATGTTTTTAATTATTTTCAAATAAAGAATATTTTTATTGTATATACCATTCAGTGGTGCCTTGTGTTTACTACATGGTCATCATTAGTGTGATTAATTCTGTCTGTGGTATATAGTACCTACATTGTTATGGGAATATGAGATTTCTGGGCATTTTTGTGTATTAATTACAGAATGCTGTAGATAAGCCCCTGATGGCGATGGCGGTGCCGGCAGCTCATAGTCGAAAAATGGGGTGACAGATTCCCTTTAATGACAGCGTTGTCCTAACTCTTGACTCATAATCGCTGGTTGCAGTCAACTGATCATTTCTCAGAAATAGTGATTCTTCCTGTTATACATTGATGCCACATGTCTGCCCAGGCACTAGCCGCTGCGTGTTAGCCAATCTCCAGTCTACAGGGTTGTGCACACATTGCAGATTTTGTGTGTTTTTGTCATGCAGATTTGCTAGCAAAACCTCAAGCAATCCTGATGCCAGCAAAGTGAATGAGAAGCCTGAAGGGTCATACACACATTGCTTATTGGTGGCGTGCAGAAAATAATCTGCAGCATGTCAGTTCCCTGTGTTTGTGCCCTGTATTTTTCACTATTGACTTCACTCAAATTAGTCAAAAACGCACCAAAAAGTGTTTTTGCATCTGCATTTTTCCTCCCAAGTAAGGGTGTAGAAATTTCTGCATCCATTTACTCAACGTGTGCACATAGCCTAACCGAACTGTTAGGCCCAAAAACTGATTGCCCCGGTGGTCAGTGATGTTATCCTGAGGGGAAGCTGCGTGTGAGCAAAGCTGGTGCTCCTTGATCCTGCACATTTTCCCTACCTAGCCGCCCGTTTCCCCTCTGTGCCAAAGAATTTCCACTAAGTGTGCCCAACCCCTTTTTGGGTTGCCACTCCGAAGTATTTGAAAACCCCATTTCTGTAAATTGTACTGTATTTTGGGGTGGATTTCCAGTGTGAAATTTCCACGTCCGAGTGCGGCCTCAATGATCGTCTAGTCTGGTGAGGTTTGCTGTAGGATGTTTCTATTTTAGTAATGTGACTGAGCAGCCCTATACTAGATAACTGCACTGTGCCCAGTATAATGTGTAGTTTTCTGACCGCTAACAATAAAAGCCAAGAATCCCTGCCTAATCTCACCTGATAATGACAGATCCTACTCATCTATATTTGGTGCTAAGTTGCCCCCGGTCTGATCAGTCATCATCACATCTGATCAGTTGCTTTTTCTTGCAATTGACAACTGTTGGTAACTAATGGAAACTGACGACAAATGTATATCCCCGACTTCTGCAACTATATCAAGTAGAGCTGCTCTTCCATTGTAAGCATATACGGACATTTTGTGGCAAATCCACAGCATAATTGACATGTAAGACTCAGTCCCCAGAATCGTAGGCATGCGCTAAGGACGTATACACCCAACAGAGGCCGCAGTTAGGAGCCATCCGTCCACCGTAGGGAGTCATTGTAAACATACACACGTGGTCAAAATTGTTGGTAGTTGGTACCCCTTGTTTAATGACAGAAAAACCCACAATGGTGTCAGAAATTTCTTGAATCTGACAAAAGTAATAATAAAAAATCTATGAAAATGAACAAATGAAAGTTAGACATTGCTTTTCAACCATGCTTCCACAGAATTAAAAAAATAAAACTCATGAAATAGGCCTGGACAGAAATGATGGCACCCTTAACTCAATATTTTGTTGCTTAACATTTTGAGGAAATCACTGCAATAAAACGATTCCTGTAACTGTCAGTGAGACTTCTGCACCTCTCGACAGGTATTTTGGCCCACTCCACAAGAGCAAACTGCTCCAGTTGTCTCGTGTCTGAAGGCTGCCTTTTCCAGATGGCATGTTTCAGCTCTTTCCAAAGATGCTCAATAGGATTTAGGTCAGGGCTCATAGAAGGCCACTTCTGACTAGTCCAATGTTTTCCTCTTAGACATTCTTGGGTGTTTTTAGCTGTGTGTTTTGGGTCATTATCCTGTTGCAAGATCCATGACCCACGACTTAGACCAAGCTTTCTGACACTGGGCAGCACATTTCTCTAGAATCCCTTGAGATTTCATTGTGCCCTGCACAGATTATAGACACCCTGTGCCAGATGCAGCAAAGCAGCCCCAGAACACAAAGAGCCTCCTCCATGTTTTACAGTAGGGATAGTGTTCTTTTCTTGATATGCTTCATTTTTCCATCCATTTTTGTTTCATCTGTCCATAGGACATTCTCCCAGAAGCTTTGTGGCTTGTCAACATGTAGTTTGGCAAATTCCAATCTGGCTTTTTTTATGATTTTTCTTTTTCCAATAATGGTAATCCTGCTTGGTCGTCTCCCATGAAGTCCACATTGGCTCATACAACGACGGATGGTGCGATCTGACACTGATGTTCCTTGATCTTGAAGTTCACTTTTAATTTGTTTAGAAGTTTTTCTGGGCTCTTCTGTTACATTCGTATTATCCGTCTCTTTGATTTGTCATCAATTTTCCTCCGGCCACGTCCAGGGAGGTTGGCTACAGTCCCATGGAGCTTAAATTTCTAAATCATATGTGCAACTGTAGCCACAGGAACATCAAGCTGCTTGGAGATGGTCTTATAAATTTTATCTGTAACATGTTTGTCTGTAATTTTCTTTGTAATCTCCTGAGACAACTCTTTCCTTCGCTTCCTCTGGTCCATGTTGAGTGTGATACACACCATGCCACACCATACAGTATAGCATCTGTAGCCCTCTATATAGGCCTACTCACTGATTCCAAGATTGTAGACACCTGTTGTGATGCTGATTAGTGGACACATCTTGATTTAACATATCCCTTTTGTCACCCTATTTTCAGGGGTACCATCATTTCTGTCCAGGCCTAGTTCATGAATTTAATTTTTTTTTTTACAAATTCTGTGGATGTGTGGTTGAAAAGCAATGTCTGACTTTCATTTGTTCATTTTCATAGAATTTTGATTTCTTATTACTATTATTCAAGTTATTTCTGTGACCATTGTGTGGTTTTCTGTCATTAAACGAGGGGTACCAACAATTTTGACCACATGTGTCACACTCCCTGACCTGTGTCTTTGCATCCTCTTCTGTATGGGAAAGTGCAGTCTGCTGTGTTTTCCCATACAGTTATACAAGGGGTGTGCAGATACCAGAAAATAGCCAAAAACAGCACAAGTTTTACCGCCGTCCGGTGAATGGGAGCTATGAGAACATTAGAGTATATGTCGAGAAACGCTCCTGACATACTGTAGGCTCAGTCTGCACTTGCTCTTGCACATGTATTTTGCAGCAATTTTATCTGTTTAGAGTTCTTCACCACAAGTATATTTCATTGTGGATAAATTCTGCACCATTTTGGGTTTTTTTTCTATGTCAGCTATTGTAAAGTAATTGATTTGTCATATATCACATTAATTTTTAGATTGCAATGCCCTCTGACCTATGTTTTTCCACTTTTAAAAAAAATGGTCCTCAACTGACAGCAGTCATGTAAAATAATAAAATCAGATGTGGCTTTCCCTCCCCGGGTCCAGAGTCACATCGACGGCTCACATCACCATTGCAGCAGATCATTGTACTTGGCGGCTTGTGCCGTTTACATCAGCAGGATCGACGAGCAATGTCGACATAACATCAGCACAGCAGCAGCCAGGACGCTGAGCTCGGATCAGCAATAGAGAGCCGGCTCTTGACCTGGGGAGGGTGAACACATACTGTTAGGTCCATATATATTTGGACAGAGACAACATTTTTCTAATTTTGGTTCTAGACATTACCACAATGAATTTTAAACAAAACAATTCTGATGCAGGTGAAGTTCAGACTTTCAGCTTTCATTTGAGGGTATCTACATTAAAATTGGATGAACGGTTTAGGAGTTTCAGCTCCTTAACATGTGCCACCCTGTTTTTAAAGGGACCAAAAGTAATTGGACAATTGACTCCAAGGCTATTTCATGGACAGGTGTGGGCAATCCCTTCGTTATGTCTTTCTCAGTTAAGCAGATAAAAGGCCTGGAGTTGATTTGAGGTGTGGTGCTTGCATTTGGAAGGTTTTGCTGTGAAGGAAACATGCAGTCTAAAGAGCTCTCCATGCAAGTGAAACAAGCCATCCTTAAGCTGCAAAAGCAGAAAAAACCCATCCGAGAAATTGCTACAACATTAGGAGTGGCAAAATCTACAGTTTGGTACACCCTGAGAAAGAAAGAAAGCACTGGTGAACTCATCAATGCAAGAAGACCTGGGCGCCCACGGAAGACAACAGTGGTGGATGATCGCAGAATAATCTCCATGGTGAAGAGAAACCTCTTCACAACAGCCAACCAAGTGAACAACACTCTCCAGGAGGTAGGCGTATCAATATCCAAATCTACCATAAAGAGAAGACTGCATGAAAATAAATACAGAGGGTTCACTGCACGGTGCAAGCCACTCATAAGCATCAAGAATCAAAAGGCTAGACTGGACTTTGCTAAAAAAAACATCTAAAAAAGCCAGCACAGTTCTGGAAGAACATTCTTTGGACAGATGAAACCAAGATCAACCTCTACCAGAATGATGGAAAGAGAAAAGTATGGCGAAGGCGTGGTACAGCTCATGATCCAAAGCATACCACATCATCTGTAAAACACGGCGGAGGCAGTGTGATGGCTTGGGCATGCATGGCTGCCAGTGGCACTGGGTCACTAGTGTTTATTGATGATGTGACACAGGACAGAAGCAGCCGAATGAATTTTGAGGTATTCAGAGCCATACTGTGTGCTCAGATGCAGCCAAGCTGATTGGTCGTCGTCTCATACTACAGATGGACAATGACCCAAAACATAAAGCCAAAGCAACCCAGGAGTTTATTAAAGCAAAGAAGTGGAATATTCTTGAATGGCCAAGTCAGTCACCTGATCTCAACCCAATTGAGCATGCATTTCACTTGTTAAAGACTAAACTTCAGACAGAAAGACCCACAAACAAACAGCAACTGAAAACCACTGCAGTGAAGGCCTGGCACAGCATCAAAAAGGAGGAAACACAGCATCTGGTGATGTCCATGAGTTCAAGACTTCAGGCGGTCATTGCCAACAAAGGGTTTTCAACCAAGTACTAGAAATGAACATTTACAATTATTTAATCTGTCCAATTACTTTTGATCCCTTAAAAAACAGGGTGGCACATGTTAAGGAGCTGAAATTCTTAGACCCTTCATCCAATTTTAATGTGGATACCCTCAAATGAAAGCTGAAAGTCTGAACTTCAACTGCATCTGAATTGTTTTGATTAAAATTCATTGTGGTAATGTCTAGAACCAAAACTAGAAAAATGTTGTCTCTGTCCAATTATATATGTACCTAACTGTAAATTTTGTTATTTTACATGACCGCTGACCTTCAGGAACCACTTTAAGGCTGTGTGCCCACGTAGCGATTTTTAAGCGTTTTTGCCGCGATTTTCGGCGCGAAAACGCAGTGAAAACGTTTAAAAATCGTGTACAGAACGCCCCCCCCCATGCATTCCTATGGCATTCCGCACATGCTGTGCTAATGCTGCGCTTTTTTCCGCGGCGGAATCGCATCGCAGAAATAATCGCAGCATGCTCATTCTTTTGTGCGGAATCGCAAAGAATTGCCGCGATTCCGCACCCATAGGAATGCATGAGAATCGCTTACTTCCCGCATGTGGCTATGCCCACCATGCGGGAAGCTAAGCGTCTCATGTGCGGTTGGTACCCACGGTGTGGAGGAGAGGAGACTGTCCTCCAGGCCCTGGGTACCATACCCCTGTAAAAAAAAGAATAAAAAATCGGGGTATATTTACCTTCCGGCGTCCCGCGCTGCGTTCCCAGTAATGCCTTGCGGCACGGTCCAGTGATGACGTAGTCTCGCGTGACTCTAGCGGTCTCGCGAGATCGCTATAGCAACGCGAGACTACGTCATCACAGGTCTCGCAAGGCATTACTGGGAACGCTTAGGCCGGGAATGCAGCGCGGGACGCCGGAAGGTAAATATACACCGATTTATTTTTTTTTTGTTTTTTTGTAGCATTTTAACATTCTATCTTTTACTATTGATGCCGCATAGGCAGCCTCAATAGTAAAAACCTGGTCACACTTGTCAAACACTATGTTTGACGAGTGTGACCAACCTCTCAATCACTTTCCAAGTGATGCTTCAAATCGCTTGGAAAGTGCTTGAATATCGCACACGAAAATCGCAGCAAAATCGCGATCATAATCGCGGTAAAATCGCGCGGAAAAAAACACGCAATTTCTGGGAAGGAGTCCGGTTTTTGGTGTGCGTTTTAACACACACCGTGGGCACATAGCCTAACAGTGGAAATCCCCTTTAAATGTGAAATAGAAAAAAAGTACCTTAGATGTTTAATACTCCACATCTGTTCTTTGCATGGATGAAGCAAACGTCATTAAACCGCAAAAACAAAATACACACGTGGTCAAAATTGTTGGTACCCCTCGTTTAATGACAGAAAAAAAACACAATGGTCACAGAAATAACTTGAATCTCACAAAAGTAATAAATAAAAAATCAATGATAATGAACACACCTTGATTTAATGTGAAAATAATGTGACAAAAGGGATTAAACATGTCCCTTTTGTCACATTATTTTCAGGGGTACCATCATTTCTGTCCAGGCCTATTTCATGAATTTTATTTGTTTAAAAATTCTGTGGAAGCATGGTTGAAAACCAGTGTCTGACTTTTCATTTGTTCATTTTCATAGATTTTATATTTATTACTTTTGTCAGATTCAAGTTATTTCTGTGACCATTGCGGGTTTTTCTGTCATTAAACAAGGGGTACCAACAATTTTGACCACGTGCGTATAACATCGATCCAGACAATTACTACATTGTGCTAACTTGTGACTTCTCGTCCTTAGCGTATAAAAATTATACCAGATGGGGCTCCTAATTTGCCTTCTCAAGCTCCGAATAGAGGGTGCTCCGGCTGGTGTGTGCCAAGGCATGTTGCCAAAGGTGAGGCTACACAGCGAATTTGGCCACTACAGTTTCATCAGAATAATGTTTTTTAGAGAGCTTTTTACTTTTAAAACAGTGATTAGCAATCAATAATTATTTTTAAAATGATCATGGGAGCCTCTTTGTAGAATAAAGCCAGCCTGGATATCAGCAGATCAACATACATTTTGCTCTGGTGGCCACTTGGATCAGTCACCTCCACCAGAACGTGGACTGATCTTTGGTGGCAACTCTAAATATTAGGCCACATTCAGTATTTGGTGAGTATTTTACCTCAGTATTTGTAAGCCAAAGCCAGGAGTGGGACAATCAGAGGACAAGTATAATAGAAACAGGTCACCACTTCTGTAATTCTCACCCGCTCCTGGTTTTGGCTTACAAATACTGAGGTAAAATACTGACCAAATACTGAATGCGTGAACGTGGCCTTAGAGGAAGGGTTCCCCAATTTACGAGTGTAGCACCCACATGCACTAATACGAGAGTTCACAACCCTTTTCTGGTCCAAGGGCCACTTTGTCATTCTGAACCAATCTGGAGGTAGTAAAAGTTAAAGCGGTATTACCTTTTGTGGCATATCGAAAGTACCGTATATACCAGAAATGTCTGAAATTCTACTTACTGGACTTTTGCCTCCACCAATCTGTGCTCTAATGATCCACTTACAAATTTCTGATGAGGATTTAGAAATAGCTTCCCCTCCTAAATCCACATCAAAAACGTGTCAAATACTCAATGAATAACTTTCCGACTGATCTTAATTGGAAAAGCTCCTATATGCACACTGTAACTTTTTTTTAACGTTATTTTGAACAGTTCTCAGTAAAACTAATAGGAAGCTTATTCAAAGAGTATTCAAAGCATTTTTATGTGAATTTTGCAGTAAAATCATCTTCTTAATCCTTCTTGAAAAAAAACCTGTCCTGAAAAGGTAGAGGTCATGCATGCACATGGCTCTCTACAATAGCTCATGCGTTTTTACTTACTGCCTAATGTTTCACAATTCCCATAAACTACAGTGACCACAAACACGCATGACCACCGGTCTAATTCACACACTGCTTTCTGGAGCCAAACTGGTAACGAGACCCCATTCTCCTGATGTATGACGCCTCCAGAAATGGCTATACTGTGCACAATTGGTACCTGTCAGTCCTAGTCCTCAGCTGCTGCAACTCCTCTTCTTTGTGTGGCTGCTCACATATAGTTAACCTGTCGGACAGCGCGTTTTTCTGTCCATATGGTTGGGGGCCGCATAAAATGGCATTGCAGGCCACACGTGGCCCTCGGGCTGCAGGTGAACATCACTGCCCTAGTTGGACACCTGAAAATTATGTCTTCATTACATTGGGATCAGTTATTACAGAATGTATCCCATGATGAAAGTTTGAGGTTACTTGCAATTTTCACTTCTTGCATTACAGAATGAACGCTCATTCGGACGTCATGGGCGTAAATCAGAAGCCGCTGTACAGGTGCATTGAATGCAATAAGGAATCCACTGAGCTGTACAGAGACTACAAGCATGGAGTGTTAAAGATCACTATCTGTGTGAGTAATGAATGAGAGCCATGCTCTCCTTTTAAGTACTAGGGGTTTTTCTGTCTTCTTTTCCATGGAGAATGAAACAACCTGAGGAATCAAGGGGAAATGTATCATAGCTGTTAGGTGATCCTTGTCACCAATACATATAGGCACTTTAGAGCCCTATAGACTTTGACAACCAAAGTAGTAGAGCCCTCTAAAGATGTCGGATCACTGTAACTACAATCGTAAAAAGGAACTAGGACTTTGATGCTTGGCATAAATATATACAATCTAAAGACATAGTCATGGCCAAAAATGTTGTCACCCTTGAAATTGTTCCATAAAATGAAGTATTTCTCCCAGAAAATTATTACAATTACCCATGTTTTGTTATACACCTGTTTATTTCCTTTGAGTGTATTGGAACAACACAAACAGAGAAAAAAAGGCAAATTGGACATAATTTCTCACAAAACTTCAAAAATTGGTCCTGACAAAATTGTTGGCACTCTCAACTTAATATTTGGTTGCACACCCTTTGGAATAAATAACTGTTATCAAGTCGCTTCTTATAAACATCAACAAGCTTCTTACACCTCTCAACTAGAATTTTGAACCTTTCTTCTTTTGCAAACTGCTCCAGGTCTCATATTTGAAGGTGCCTCCTCCCAACAGCAATTTGTAGATCTCTCCAGAGGTGTTCAATTGGATTTAGATCCAGACTCCTCGCTGGCCACTTCAGAACTCTCCAGCACTTTATTTCCATCAATTTCTAGGTGCTTCTTGATGTATGTCTGGGGTCATTGTCCTGCTGGCAGACCCTTGACCTAGGACGCAAATCCAGCTTTCTGACACTGGGCGCACTACATTGGGACCCAAAATCCTATGGTAATCTTCAGATTTCATGGGTGCCTTGACTGTGTGCAAGGCATCAGTGCCGGAGGCAGTAAAACAACCCCATTACATCTTTGAATCTCCACCATATTTGACTGTAAGTACTGTGTTCTTTTCTTTGTAGGCCTTGTTCCATTTTCGGTACACAGTAGAATGATGAGCTTTGCCAAAATGTTCTATCTTGGTCGCATCTGTTCACAAGACACTTTCCCAGAAGAATTTTGGCAAACAGCAGTCTAATTTTTTACGTCTGTGTCAGCAGTGGGGTCCTCCTGGATCTCCTGCCATAGCGTTTAATTTCATTCAAATGACAACTGATAGTTGACAACTGACAATCCAGCACCTTGAGCCTGCAGGACAGCTTGAACTTCTTTGGAACTTGATTGGGGCGGCTTATCCACCGTCCAAACTATCCTGTGTTGCAACCTTTCAGCAGTTTTTCTCTTATCATCCACATCCAGGAAGATTAGCTATAGTGCCATGGATTGTAAACTTCTTGATTGTGTTGTGCATTGTGACAAAGGAACATAATAGATATTTGGAAATGGACTAGTAACCGTAAGATTGTTGATATTGTTCAACAATTTTGGCTCTCAAGTCCTCAGACAGTTCCCTTCTCCTCTTTCTGTTCTCCATGGTAAGTGTGGTACACACAGTGCAAAGATTGAGTCAACTTCTCCCTTTTTCATCCAGTTTCAGTTGTAATTTACATATTGCCCACACGTTACTTGCTGCAGGTGAGTTTGAACAAGCATCACAGTCTTGAAGCAAAGTTGTTTATCGACAATTTTGGAATGGTGACAACAATTTTGTCCGGCCCATTTTTGGAGTTTTGTGTGAAATTATGTCCAATTTGCCTTTTTTTCCTGTTTTTTTGTGTAATTGCAACAATATTCTGGGAGAAATACTTTATTTTCTAGAGCAGTTTTAAAGGTGCCAATACTGAAAATAGAATTGTATTTCAGGCGAGATGGAAAATGGTAAAAAAAGGATTGCTTACATGTTAATGTTGACGTAAGGTGTTTGATTCAGCAGACAGCTTTTAGTATTCCCAGACACCCATCCTGTGGCTGTTCCTTTTCTTTATGATTGAATTGCATGTCTCACTTGAATGGTATGTCTTAAGATATAGTAAATACTTCTATGTATTGAGGGGTGTAATGTGACATGTGCTTCTGATCAGGGCAAAATAGACTGGACTCCAATACTCAGATTGAAAACCAGGGTCCCTCAGTTTTTTAATAGGATCTCTTAGTTTGGAGCCCAGAAACGTGATCCCAGGACTCAATCTAGATGTTACATTTTTGCAGCGTTGTCTTTTATTTGGTTTTTTGTTTTTTTTAGGCAGAAAAGAAGCTGTGTTTTACAGTGCCAGCAAAAGCTATGAGATTTTTGAATTTCAGAAGTAAAAAACAAAACAAAATTCAGCATAACATTTGTTGTGTGTTTTTGCTGAATCTAGAAGCTAACATTATTAACATGTAATGTAGACAAATCACACACATAATCCACACCAAAAAGCAGCACATAGCTTTGTTTCATATGCAGCATTTTTACTCCTAAGGCTGGTTTCACATTAGCGCATTTTCAGCGCGCGCACGGCCGGGGGTAGCTCCGCCCCCGATCCGGCTCTCTGCCCGGCGTGCCCGCCCCTTCCTTGTAGTGCCGCCTCCTAGCGGACAGCGGCGCCTGCGATCGGCGCACCCTATCTTTAGCATAGGGTGCGCCGATCGTGCGCAGGTTGTGCGCTAGTTGCGCTTTGACCTGCGCTGCGCACTTATGACGGTGCGCCGTGCGCGCCAAAATCCGAAAAGTTCGATTTTGGCGCGCACGGCGCACCGTCAAAAGTGCGCAGCGCAGGTCAAAGCGCAACTAGCGCACGGCCTGCGCACGATCGGCGCACCCTATGCTAAAGATAGGGTGCGCCGATCGCAGGCGCCGCTGTCCGCTAGGAGGCGGCGCTACAAGGAAGGGGCGGGCACGCCGGGCAGAGAGCCGGATCGGGGGCGGAGCTACCCCCGGCCGTGCGCGCGCTGAAAATGCGCTAATGTGAAACCAGCCTTACAAAGCAAAAAAACTGGGCCACTCATAGCACACAGTATAGTACCCAAAGTAAACTGTACAGCGCCTAACTGATCTCAAATACATAAACTACACTACATCATAATGTAATAGTATGTTATATTTATTTTTTTAGATATACTGTCATAAAAAATATGAAACTCCTATAAAGCACAAAAACTGTAAGGACTGTACAAAGCACATCGGCTACTTATATTGAACTTCATATTGGCTAAGTACATAGAGTATAGAAAAAAAATGAAGTTCCACCCAACAAAGTGACAAGTGCAGCCACCAATAAATATGACGTACCAACCTAGCAGGCTGTCTGCATCCTGTCCTACACTATTTATTATAGCTAGGCTATTTGATCTTGTTATAAATTGGTGATCATTATAACCGCTATTATGTAGGGGTTTAGTACAATTGTTCCTTTTTGTATTTTTAGTCATTTATCATTTTACATTGTCTCGCCACATGCGTCACTGCTTAGGCCATGTGCACACGATGCAGATTTGCAGCGTTTCCGCAGCGGATTTTACCGCGCAGAAACGTTGCATATCCGCATTGTGATGTACAGTACCTTTAAAATGAATGAAATAAAAAAAACGCTGTGCAGACGCTGCGGATTTTTCCGCGCAGTTTTCCTGCGGTACAAAATCCGCAGCATGTTACTTCTTTTGTGCGGTTTTCTATCTCCCCTGTTACCAAATCCGCAGGGGGAAGACCGCAATGGAAAACCGCACAAAAACCGCATGAAAACCGCGTGAAAAATGGAAGAAATCCGCAGGAAAAATGCAGGTCATTTGACCTGCGGTTTTCTTCCATTCTGCACGGAAAAATCCGCAGGGCTCAAAACTCCGTCTGCACTCAGCCTTACTGTGCACTTGCATTTGTTTTTCTATCACATTTGCTATATAATACATACCGGTAGTTTTCCTGTTGTATCCAGATTTGAGTCATACACATATTCTTGGGTCCTAATATTGTACATAATGCATATTTGCGTATTTCTGCTCTATTTTTTAATATTCATGGATGAGTTTGGTTGTCCAGTCATAATATCCAAGGTGTCGTTCCTTTGACTATGTACATAGTTAATGCTCATTGATGGTCCAGTTTCGTGGATTCGCCTCCGTTTCCTCAGAAGACTTGTCCAATCTGCTCTTGGGCACTAATCCCAACTCTTATGTTCATGCAATCCCACACATTCTTTTGCCATACGATTCTGTTCACCTGGGTTTTTGGTTTCCCTCTCCCCAGGAGCAGATCAAGGGTCGGGGGCTTTTTTGTAAATCTAGAGTTACTCATTGGTCCTCCTTCAGTCATTCATTTTCGTACAACTTTTGTTAGGCTGCCCATAATTAATAATAGCTAGAAGTTGCCATTGTGAGCGTTGTCTTCTTGGAAGAGGTGCCAACAAAATTTACGTTGAGATGAAGAGGACCTGTTGTGTTGGTGCTTCATATTTATTGGTATATGCATGGTTCACGTTGGTGATTCTATACTCTGTCATTTAGGCATTTAGCCCATGTGCACTTCATTATATGTCATCGATGTACTGCTCTAACATTTCTGTGTCACCTGTACTATGCTCCATACACCCTGGACCTCTGTTTCTCTTTGTCAGCTTTTCTATTTTTATTAGTGTTTGCTTTTGTTTTTTTTAATGACAGTGTATCTAATAAAATTACTGTTTAATCCTGGTGTAATGTATAGTATTTGTTTTTCAGTCTATATAATTTGAGTTATTTTCGGCACTGCATCATTAACTATGAGTGGCCCACTTTTCTTATTTGTAGTTTTGTTTTATTTATTCTTCCCTGTATATTTAAAGGGGAGTATGTTGGCAATCCTTTTTTTTCAAGGGTTGTGTGTCTAGAGTTGGGCAAAAAGAATTGCAGGAACCCAGTCTAACAGCGATTAATTTGTGACTGCCGAACTAGCTCCTTGCTAACCTCCTACTGTCTGTCAGCCAGTGCCTTTTCTAATTAGTGGCCACCAAAAAGTTATGCATCCATCATGTCACAATGTAATAACCTCACGTAATATTCAGAGAGGCTTTAGGGATGCCACATGTAGTAGGCAACCTGCAGCGCTCTGGCAGTCACTGACTACTGATGTGGCCACTCCACCCTGCTCCTGTGAATCTGTACTGTCCACTGTAGGTGTGTCCTTATAATCTGCCAGTGTTAGCACTGATTGGATTGTGGGTAGGACACACCTACAATTAGCCACACCCACTTTTTATACCATATATTAGAGGAATTTCTCAATGCAAAGTTTAGTACTTCCACAGACAGACTAGTCTTCAGAGCTGAGCTCTTTGGTATTGTATAGTTCTATAGTCTATTGCTGTCAAAGCTGGGGGAGCCATTTACTGCAAGAGATTTAAGGGGTTGTTCACTACTTGGACCACCTCTTTTTAAAAAAAGTAGTCCCTCCTTGCAAAATAAAAATATATACTCCCCTCCAGTACCAGTTACTTTCCAGTGATGATGGGGCCATCTCTCCCAGGGTTCGCATGAGTCCAGTAGCCAATCACTGGCTGCTGCTGGGAGTAATGGGAGCAAGTCTGCGCACGATGTGAGAGGACGTGCAGAGGCGCTCTCCTGCCACAATCTCCCTGATTATAGCTATTTGCAGCACCACCGAACGCTGAAATTCCCCCACGGAGTGTGCAGAAACCTGGGGAGTAGCAGGGAGTAGAGTGCGGTCGGGTGGAGAAGAGCCCCGCAGCAGGATGACGCGCAGGAGACAGAAGGAGCTGGCAGCATCTGGAAATGCTCAGGCCCAAGATGGCGCCGAGGCTGCAGAGGAGGCGGCAAGGGCGAGCGCGGCATATCAGAGGAAGATGGAGGTGATCGCTCGGCTGGAACGCTTTGCAAGGTCAGAGGAGGCTGCTAATGAGCGGTCAGAAGCTGAAGGGGAGAGACCTGACCCAGAACATGTCCCTGGGACACAGCAGGAAGGAGGGGGCCAGCCACAGAGTGGTGGGGAGGAATGGAGATCCCCTGAGGTGGCTGCATGTACTGGCCAGCTTGAGCAGCCGGACACACTGGATGTAGCAGAGCCGACGCTCAAGGACATATTCTCTGTGGTAATGTACAACAAATCTGCCCTTGCAGCTCTGAATGGTCGTGTGGATGATTTAAAGGGGGAGATGGCTGCGATTAACGCTGCAGTGCGCAAAGTTGAACAGAGAGTGGAGGTGGTGGAAGAACGTGTGGGAAGTGCGGAGGATCAGGTTAATGAACTGTTGAAAAGGGAAAAGAAGTATATGCAACGTATAGCTGAGCTGGAATTTAAAACTGATGATTTGGAGAACCGCTCCCGCAGGAGTAACTTGAGGATTGTGGGGGTGCCAGAAAAAGCAGAGGGCAATAATCCCACTGAGTACATTGAGTCATGGTTGAAGAATACTGTGGGAGGGGACAGCCTTACCAAAATGTTTTCTGTTGAAAGAGCGCATCGGGTGCCCACCAGACCCCTGCCCCCAGGATCAGCTCCAAGAGTCATTTTGGCTAAAGTTTTGAATTATAGAGACAGAGACACTCTGCTGAGGAAAGCCAGGACCCATGCGGAACTTACCATAGATGGCAATCGCATCTCCATTTACCCAGATTATTCTGCAGCAGTCCAGAAGCTCCGGATGACGTTTGGAGAAGTTAAAAGAAGACTACGAGACATAGATGTGCGCTACTCGATGATCTACCCAGCTAAACTGAGAGTCGCAGCTTTGGACCGGGTGCACTTTTTTCAGAACCCAGAGGAGGCGACACTCTGGCTTCACTCTAATATACAAAATATCAGAGCGGGACGGACCCGTTGAAGCATACTCTGAGTGATGTTGAAACAGTGACTAACTGTGATTTAGTTTGAAATTACTAAGTTAATGGTCATCTTTGAGATGAAGCAATGCCATGTTGGTTTAAGAAGGTTGTGTTCGGCGGCGCAACGCTTATTGCAGTTGGACTAATGTGGACGGGAGGGTAGTTGGAATACAGAGCTTGTATCGTTAGGCTGTTAAAACGCCCTACTGGTTCTCAAATAGAGAGGGAGAGAGAATTCTTATCAGATTAAAGGCTGTGGGAGACAACTAATTTTTTGGGAGGGGGAGGGGGGGAGGGAGGGGAGTTTATTCCAGTTGGGAAGTTGAGAAAGGGGGTAGAGGTGGGGAGGTGGGGGGGAGGATCGAGATTCTACCTATAACGTGTCTAATGTTTGGGATTGCAACATATTATGGGGGATAGAATTAAGATTCTAAGCTGGAACGTTAGGGGTCTCGCTAACGCTTCAAAACGGGTTGCAATTTTACAATATCTGCTGAAGCTGAGGCCCTCAGTGATTTGCCTCCAAGAGACATACCTGGTAGAGGATAGAGTCGCAATGCTACAAAAAAGATGGGTGAGGAAGGCTCATCACTCGACGTATTCGGCCTATGCAAGGGGAGTGTCGGTGTTAATCCACAATTCTACTCCATACGAAGAAGTGGAGGCTATAATAGATAGGGACGGGCAATACGTGTTTATTGTATGCAGAATTTTGAATAGATTATTATGTATTGTGTCCTTGTATATCCCTCCACCATTCTCTAGAAAAAAGATACAGGAAATTCTGGACTTATCTGGGAAATGGATGGGAGTCCCGCTGCTTGTAATCGGTGATGTAAATAATATTGCAAATGATCATTGGGATAAAGGTAAACATACGGGGGGTGGAAAGGGGGGGAAGGTGACACCTTTTGGAAACTACATGAGGGAGATTGGTTGGATAGATTTGTGGAGAGTTCGGAATATGGAGAAATATACTTATTCATGTTATTCGGCGACATACGGATCTTTATCTCGTATTGATGTGGCTTTAGGAAATGAGGGAATGGATGACTTGGTACAGGAAGTGGAATATATGCCCAGGGTCCTATCGGATCATTGTCCACTGGAGGTGTCTCTACAATTGGGAGGGCAAGGGAGGTTGACAGGAATGGGATGGAAAAGTCACCCCTTTTGGTTACGGTTGCTGGATATGGGAAAGGTGGGAGAAGAATTGGGAGAATTTTTTAGGATAAATGAAGGCAGTGCTGAGGGCCATATAGTCTGGGATACTATGAAGGCCTTTTTGAGAGGGATTTTATTCAGAGAAGTATCTCGATATAAGACTAAGTCTCAAAATCAAGACAAAGCAGTGATGGAGGAACTAAGGGCAGCGGAGGAGGCATTGGGTGTGCAGTGTAATACAGATACGCAGACCCGCATGAAAGTCGCCCAAATGGAAGTTAATAAACTTCATATCCGTAAGGCGGAGAGACGGCGGGCGTTTCAGAATGAGGCATTCTACGCGGAGGGTGAAAAAGTGGGGCACCTGCTCTCAGTGGTGGCGTCGGCACAACGGGAATCTTCCCATGTATATGCAATTAAAAATAAGGAAGGTACCGTGGTTTCACAGGGGGATCAAATTTTGGAAGTATTTAAACAGTTTTACAGTGAGTTATACTCCTCACAGACACATAAAGGTCAAGAGGAGATGGACAGTTATTTGGGGACGATTGAGCTTCCTAGATTGGGGGATGAAGATAGAGAGTGGATGGATAGGCCGCTTACGGCAGAGGAGTTGAGGGTGGCATTGGCGGACATGGCGGGTAATAAGGCCCCGGGGGCAGATGGTATTCCAACGGAGGTCTATAAAATACTAAATGAAGAAGTAATAACTAAATTGGTGAAGGTATTTGATGAGTCGTTGGAGAGGGGACAGCTGCCTACTTCTATGAGAGAGGCCATTGTTGTGGTCATTCCTAAAGCCGATAGAGACCCTTTGGATCCGGAGTCCTACAGACCGATTTGACTTCTTACGACAGATATTAAGATATTGGCAAAGGCCTTGGCCAACAGGTTGACCCGTGTGGTGGCTAAAATAATCCACTCAGATCAATCGGGTTTTATTCCCAATAAATCTACAGCAATCAATCTAAGAAGATTATATTTATATATGCAAATTCCGGCCGATAATGCTGGAAAAAGAGTGGTAGTGTCTTTGGATGCCCATAAGGCTTTTGACTGTGTAGAATGGAAGTACTTGTGGTCGGTCCTGTTGGGCTTTGGGTTCGGGCCTAGGTTTATGTCTTGGGTGGGGTTGCTATATTCCTCTCCGACGGCAAAAATCAGAGTAAACAATAAATTATCTGATAGTTTCTCACTACATAGGGGTACGAGACAGGGATGCCCATTATCTCCGTTGCTGTTTGCCCTCGCCGTGGAACCCCTAGCTATTAAAATAAGGGATACACAGGAGATAAAGGGATTTGTTTATGGAAGGAAGGAGGAGAAGGTGTCTCTGTACGCTGATGATATTCTGCTATACCTGGGGGACTCGGGGGAGAACTTGGATAATGCGATGGCATTAATTGAGGAATTCGGAGAATTTTCTGGACTCAAAATTAACTGGGATAAATCGTGCATCATGCCCATTGATACAGTAGATGGAGATGTTGATGAGGTTGGAATATCACCGAAATTGAGAGTAGTTTCGAGATTTAAATATCTGGGGATACAGATCGCCCTCCCTTTGAGTTTTGAAGAACTTAATTTAAGCCCTCTGCTACAAAAAGTTTGTTCCAAGATTTCGGCGTGGAATAAATTACATCTTTCGGTGATTGGAAGGGTAAATCTTTTAAAAATGATTGTGATGCCGCAGCTTCTGTATGTACTGCATAATTCTCCAATTTGGATCCCACAGAGTAGGTTCTGTAAAATTAAATCGCTGTTCGGCGACCTAATATGGGGGGGGGGAAAGCCCACGGTTTAAACAAGAAACGTTGCAGAGGCCGAAAGAGGACGGGGGGTGGCGCTTCCTAATCCCTGGGTATATTTTTTAGCAGCACAATGTCAACATATGGGAGGATGGGGGGAGGAGACGGGACAAGAACAATCGCCCAGTAGTTTGAGAAAGCTGTTTGGGAAATGGCCTTTGGGAGAGAGCCTGGAAGGGGAGCAGTTTTTAAAATTTGGCTCTAGGTTTCCTACGGTTCTCCTTATTCATAAGGTATGGGAGAAAGTTAAACAGATTAGTGGTGTCACGGGCCTTACTAAATACTCTCCAGTGTGGGATAACATAAATTTACAAGAATTCCAGCGAATGGAGGGATTTGGGCTTTGGAGAGAGGCAGGAATCAGACGGATGGGTCAGCTTGTGGGTCAGGGGAGACTTAAATCATTCATGGAGCTACAATCAGAGTTCCAGCTTCCACACTCAAATATGTATCATTATAAAAGAATTCAGCATGCGTATCGGTCGCAATGTCGGAGGAGGCCTGTTGAGGTCCAGATTGATGTCACGCTGGCCTCCATTTTGGGGAACAGCGAGACGAAGGGGGCAATCTCAGAAGTGTATAGAGATTTATTATTTACATTTCTAGTCAGTCATCCCATCAAGGCTAGAGTGAAATGGGAGGCTGAATTGGGAGAAATAAGTGATGATAGATGGGAATCTATTTTAGAATATGTGCCTAAGATTTCTATGAGCGAACCTGGGAGGATGTCTCAGCTGTACGTAATTCATAGAGCTTACAGAACTCCTGATAGATTGTTCAAGATGGGTTTGAGGTCTGATTCCGATTGTCCACGGTGTTCGCAGGAACGGGCAGATATGATGCACATGTTGTGGTGTTGCCCTAGATTGTCTACATACTGGACAGTTGTACTGAATCGGATCGAATGGATATATAAATGTGTAATCCCCAGAGACCCTTTGATCTGTATTTTAGGCTTTGTGGAAGAATTGGCAGCGGCGGCTAAGGTCAAACTGGCGATTGCTAGACTGTTGTTCATAGCAAGGAAATTGATTGCCCGGTTTTGGATCAGAGAGGAGCCTCCGACTAGACGGGACTTTCTTGCGCAGGCGGAGCATATAATTTCATTGGAAAAAAGTATTTACACTAAGAGAAATAAACTTGAGGTGTTTCACAAGATATGGCAGCCATGGGTAGAATGGAGTTAGAGGGGTGGGAGGGACGTATTGGGATATGGAAGATATTCACATTACATAACTATATATGGATGTTGGAAAGAGTACTGGACGAGGAACGGAGAAGGCACTGAAGGGATCTCGGAGGGGGGATAGGGGGGGAAAAGGGAGGGAGGAGTTTTGTTTTTGTTTATAAAAACGTTTATATGTGAACAATTGCTTGATGTCATGTATATGATGTAATTATTATCATAAATAAAAATTTATCTGATTAAAAAAAAAATGGGAGCAAGTCTGCAGCACAAAAGCACCTGCTGATTGGTTGCGGAGCTCACATGGCATAATGTCACGCTAGACCCGGTGCCGACATCGCTTTAACATCACCGCTGTGTGTGAGAACTTTGGGAGCATATGTTATTTTTGTTTTACAAGGAGTATTACTTTATTTAAAAGGAGTGCTCAGGTATTGGAGAGCCCCTCTTTTATTGACATTTGATGTTTATATAACATGACTAAAATACTGACATTCTGTTTTTAAATGTAGACATCCTGCCAAAAGCCTGTGGATAAGTACATTGAATATGACCCGGTCATTATTCTGATCAATGCTATGCTATGTAAAGTACAAGCATACCGACACATCCTGTTCAATACAGCAATCAATGTAAGTTTTATGTCAAACTAATGCACATTTCCTTTATGTTCAGAACAGAAGTAGGTGTCCACTAGTATGTAACAGTATTCTAAAAGGGAAAGGAATGTCATTAATACATGTGCTTATTTTAATTATAAGACGCAGTTTCTCTACCTGTTGACAGGGTGGGACTGTCGTGCTGATTGACAACTGGCTTCCTCCAATTAGGCAGCAGAGAGCCGGCTGTCAATCAGCACCACACCAGTAGTCCCGCTCTGAAAACAGGAAGAGAAACTGCTTCTCTGACAGGGAGCAGCTGAATCCTCGGCAGGAGCGGTCAATGACCGACGATGGGTACAACAGTCAGGTAGATGCCTCTGTTAGCAACTATATGCCTTTTTTTAAAGTCTCGAATATCCTCTTTAATGTCATTGAGTTGAGGTCTGGATTTACACTTAGACTTGGCCATTGCTACGCCTTAATTTTTTTATTTTTCATTTATTCTAATGTACATTTACTGGTGTGCTTGGGATCATTGTCCAGTTGCATGACCCATTTTCAACCAAGCTTTAGATAGATAGATAACCTCACATTTGACTCTAGAATATTTTGGTATGCAGAGCAGATCATGGTCGACTCAGTGACTGTAAGGTGCCTGCAAAATAAGCCCAAATTACCACCCCTCCACCACTGTGCTTGACAGTTGAAATGCTTGGTTTTCATTAAAGGTAGGGTAGGGTATTATGGCAAAGCATCTCCACTTTGGCCTCGTCTGTCCAAAGGATATTGTTCCAGAACTCTTATAGACTTTAGCCATGCTACCATATTCTTTTTAGAAAGAGAAAGCTTTCTATTGGCAATTCTTCCAAAAAAGTAATTCTTCCGTTTTTTTTTTGTTTTGTTTTGTTTTTTTGATCTGTACTGTGGTGAAATTTACTTACGGTATGTATTTAAGCTCTCTTGTAGCTGCTTTCACACACAGGGTTTTTATACCAAAACAGAATAAAGTTTATTGTCCTTCATAAACTTTACAGCTACAAAATGAAACAGCCTTTCTTCAGCACAAATGAATAACCAAACGTTCTTGTCTTCAGCACAAAAATGCCAAAACAGTCCTCTCTCTGGGTAAGGCAAGGTAAATCCAATGGTATCACCAACTTGGTATTACAAAAACCTCTCAGGCTACAGTATAGACTATTCACCAGCTCGGTCTTTCTCCAGCCACCGCACACTACTACTACTAGCCGAGCTGGACCAGGTGCATTTTATTAGGCCAGTAAGACCCGGACTGGAGTATGGGAACAATCTTTCCCATGCAAACTCTTTTTGTTGTTCCTAAATCCCAGACTCTTCACAGAGCATCCGAATTTCTACCTTGTGTCTGCTCTGTAATTCAGTAATTTTTCTTGCATAGGAAAAGCATTCTTCCCAAGGCGACTATCGGGTGTTCTCCATTTGATCTGTCTGAAATATGAACACTTTGGAGAAAACCGGCGGTACTACCACTGGTTGCCTACAGAGGGCCAGTTTAAGCTCCTTAAATGCCCTCTCAGCTTTTTGTGTCCACTTAACCCTAACTTATTTTGTGTCCTTTAGGAGATGGGTTAAAGGTGCTGCTATGGTACAGCAAAATTAGGGACAAACCTGTATCAGCCTATAATTCCAAGGAATACACTGACCTGTTTTTTCGTGTAGAAGCAAGGCCAGCTGTGTATCTCCTCGTTTTGAAAATACCTCATGGCAGGCATAATGAATACTATAGGAATTTAAATTGATCCGAAACAGAGGCTCAGTGAGTATCTCATCCTTGATGACATGAGTGAGACTTTGTAACTCTGAGAATATGTCCCTATTTTTTGGTGTAACAATGTCAAACAGTGCTGTTTTTTGTGAAGACAACAAAGTTTCTTCCACTTTGACACCCGCAATGTTGGCTCCTGGCTGGGCCAACAAGCAAAAGATTTTGAGCTGGTCCCTATCCTTCCAGAGTTTTAGTAGGTTGATGTGATATATCGGGAAGGGCTTTCTTTTCTGTTTGGTGTACTTTATAGTTGATCTCACCCTCCTTTTCCACCACCTCATAGAGACCCTGCCACTTGGCAAAGAACTAGCTCTCCACTGTAGGCACTAAAACAAGAACTCGATCCCCAGGCTTCAATTGTCTCACTCGAGCCAACCTATTATACTCCATGGATCGTGCCTCTTGTGCCTTTAGGACGTTCTCTATTACTTGACCCCTCACTTTGGTCTCCCTAGGGAACACTATTCAACCCAGCTACATTTCCAAAGCACCTTTCAAAAGTAAGTCTCTCAGCGTGGCAATCCTAATTCGTCCTGGGACTTCTCCAGTTCAGGGATATTGACTTAAGGGGATGCCTCCACAACCTTCTCTAGCCAGTACAGTGAAATGAAATTCACCGATTACATCATGTGACCTTGTTACTGTGGCCAACTCCTAACAGCATATCTGACCACTGGGTGCCACAGCTTAAGCCCATAAGTCCCGGAACAAAGGAAAACCTTGTCCTCGACTTAATGCATGTAAATTTATAGTGACACCATTCACCGTCACCTGGTACAGATGAGGTCACTCACCAGGGTGAGGTACGGCACTGCACGCGGAATGTGCAAAAAATTAAGTGGCTAACAGCTTTGGGGCTGTAAGAAAATTGACTGCTATACCACCCGGGGCATGACCCTTCCAACAGATAATGGTACGAGATGTACCCCTTGAAACGGCTATGACCCCTCCTAGGTCTTTGGGTGCCTCTCAGACATAAACTTGGGCCCCTTTTTTGGTTATCCCAGAAAGGTGACCTCAGGCTCACTGGATGGCTCAGGGAGTTCCTCACATCCTTTCATCTTTCCATGAGGTTCACAAAGTCTTGTGCATTTTGTGGATCTCCTTGGGTAACCCAGCATTGCACGGACGTAGGTAGTGAGTGGCTAAATCAGTCCACCACCACTTTTTGCACCATCTGTGCTGGAGAGCAGGTCTCTCTTGCCTGTAGCCACTTTTGAAACAGGTGTAACAGGTCGATCATCTGGGACCTGGGAGTCTTGCCATATGATGCCAGAGGTGCACCTGTTGCGCCTTAACTGCCACCCTCTGAAAGACAGTTAGTAAAACCATCCTCCAGAGTCATTCTCTGTAAGGCCTCCCGTACTGTTTGCCTTACACGGGTATCGTCACTTTTGCTGATAGGAGGTGCCATCTCTGTGGTCCAGACAGTTTGTCAAGAGAGCCATCTGCTGCTGTTGCTGTATCAGGAGTTTGTTGGTTTCATGTTGGGGTTGCTGCTGCAACTGTAGATTGGCCTGGACTTGTTGCTTAATAAACCCCTGCATGCTTTCAGACCATGTTTGCAATCCACTACTTGCCTTTACATTCAGTCATTAATCTGTAATTACCTGTACCCTTTGGGACTCTGCCCACATTCAAACACCAACTGTAGGGGTTTAAGCTGTCTGTTAGCAGCTTGAATATGTGCAGTGTTTTTATATCAAAACAGAGTAAAGTTTATTGCCTTTCGTAAACTTTACAGTTTCAGAGTGGTCTTTCTTCAGCACAAGTGAATGGCCAGTCTATTCTTCAGCACAAATAACAAAACAGACCTCTCTCTGGGTAAAACAACGTACCGTATATATTCGTGTATAAGCTGAGATTTTCAGCACTTTTTTTGTGCTGAAAATGCCCCCCTCAGCTTATACATGGGTCATTGTCCAGAAAGCCGGCGGGGGAGGGGGAGCGGCAGAGCAGCGGCAGGAACCGGGGGCTGTGGCACAGTGACAGCTTTAGCCGCTGGCTTCCAGAAGATTTCATACTCGCCCTCCTCACACTGTTGCTTCATCTCCGTCCCTGCAGCTCTTCCTGTGCTCAGCGGTCACGTGGTACCGCTCATTAAGGTAATGAATATGCACACGTCTCCACTCTCATAGGTGTGGAGACCATATTCATTACCTTAATGAGCGGTACTACTTGACTGCTGAGCACAGATAGAGCTGCCGGCGCCAGGACAACGGAGATGCAGTGACGGCGTGAGGAGTATGAGTAGGATGGGGGGTGTGTGAGCCATGCATATGATGGGACGGGGGATGAGCCATGTGGGACCTGGGGAGCCGAGCCATGCGGGACCAGGGGAGTCAAGCCATGAAGGACCAGGGAGCCATGAATACAACAAGGGGAGCCACACATAGCAGGACAGGATGGGGGGAGCCACACATGACAGGACAGAGGAGCCACACATAGCAGGACAAAACAGGGGAGCCACATACCAGGATAGGACGAGCCACGCATGGCAGGACAGGGATAAGGGGACAATGCATACCTGGCTTATACTAGAGTCAATAAGCCAGGTTTTCCGTGGCAAAATAAGGTGCTTTGTTCAATACTTGGGTCGGCTTATACTCAAGTATATATGGTAAATCAAATTATCTCACCAACTTGGTATTACAGGAACCTCTCAGGCTGCAGTACAGTCCAGACTATCCACCAGCTCTGTCATTCTCCAGCCCCAGCACACTACTACCACCTGAGATAGACCAGGTGCATTTTACTAGGCTAGTAAGACCAAGACTGGAATATGTGAGTGACCTTTCCCACCCAAGCTCATTTGGTCTTTCCTAAATCCCGGGAACTAAAATCCAATCAAAATAAAAACCATATCAGCGACAGACACCGGCCATCCAGGACCTAACCTCCTTACTACTTACACATGCTAATTGAAGCCTTTGGAGTCTTCAGTTTAACTCAGACTCCAACAGGTCTTTTTGTAGTTTCACTGAGCAATGTACTATATGAATTGGGTGTGAATTTGCTGGGACTTCTACTTTAATCAAGATTGTCAACTGTCTTGATTGTTTTCCACCTGAGAAGAATCTTTCTCACTGTAGAATGACTGTATCTTAATTGTTTGGATATGATCTTATTGCCCTTCCCAGATTGATGGACAGCAACAATTACTTTTCTAAGATTATTGCTGATGCCTTTCCTGCTTTACAATGTGCTAACACACGTAAATGCTCCAGACGAACAAATTACCAAAACCTTTTCTTTTATAGAAGTGGCCACCCTTGCTGACAAACAATTAATCAGGGACTCTCTGATTTTTTAACAACTGACAGCTACATAGCTTGTTAATACTTGTTGAAGCACACACTGTTTCTGCAGTTTAAAGAGGGGGAAGCCAGCGCTGCTTATGGTTAGGACGCAATACATAAAGTGCACATACACATATTGATTTCTAACTGTACTTTAAAATGAGACATTTAGCAAACAATTGATCAATCCTTTGAGCCACCCCACCATGCCAAGGCATTCTCATATGGGACAGTCCTACTCTACTTTTTTATATTCGCTGTGCCATTACGGCCTCCTAAATGTATTAAAAGCAAGACTATATTAAATGCAACCATACCTGAAGCGTTTCTGCATCACTCCCATGGCGCCAGAAGGGCAAACGCAGATAAAGGCAGACCAAGTCCGGACATGGACATTTCAGATCTAACCTCCACACTGCCAAACCAGCAACCATAGATGAAGAGTGAAAAAGGCCCAGACACAGGTGCACAATCAAATAGAGCCTGGGGCAGGGTAGGGTTGCTGTATGTGTGTTCAGCAGCCTACATCAATCACAATAAAGACAGAAAGAATGGCGTGCATAACCAAGCGTTCTGACCATAGGCAGCGCTGGCTTCCCCCCTCTTTATTTGATATTGGTTTGTGGCTGACCACCACTTTTTGCGGTGCGTGCCTGGTTAAGCATGCCATTCTATCTGTCTTTATTGTGATTGATCTAGGCTGCTGTACACACATACAGCAGCCCTACCGTCCCTCAGGCTCTATTTGATTATGCACCTGTGTCTGGACCTTTTTCACCCTTCATCTATGGTTGCTGGTTTGGCAGTGTGGAGGTTAGATCTGAAATGTCCATGTCCGGACCTGGTCGGCCTTTATCTGTGCTTGCCCTTCTGGCACAATGGGAGTGTTTCAGAAATGCTTCAGGTATGGTTGCATTTAATATAGTCTTACTTTTAATACATTTAGGAGGCCGTAATGGAACAGCGAATATAAAAAACATAGAGTAGGACTGCCCCATATGAGAATGCCTTGGCGTGGCTCAAACAATTGATCAATTGTTTGCTAAATGTCTCAGTTTAAAGCACAGTTAGAAATCAATATGTGCATAGGCACTTTATGTATTGCGTTCTGACCATAGGCAGCGCTGGCTTCTCCCTCTTTATTTGAAATTGGTTTCTGCAATTTTATCCTATTTTTTTTTTTTATAATGACATGTTGGAATTTATCATGTGATGTTGTTCATCGAGGTTTTATTTACCTAATTTTAAGACCTTCCTGGACCAGATGTTTTGTTTTTTTAATTATCTACTGTACAACCATTTCTGTTAACATAGCCGGCATATTTTGTTTGTGGCGCAAGATGTTGACCTTTTCCATAATTGATATGTCTGTCATGGAGTGCAAATCGGTTAATTGTGTCCTGGCATTTTTTATTTATTTTCAATTTTTTTTACCTGCCACATTTTTGTTTTATTTTGTATCTTGTACTTTTCTGTATTAAACTTATGAGTTTATATACAGTGCTTACAAGCCGTTTCAATTACAATAAATTGCATGATGTGTTTTACATAGTCTACTTAAAGGGTTTGTACCGCTTAATCAGCATAATATAGGGGCAGAGACCCTGATTCCAGCTTTGGGTCACATACTGGGCTGATTGCTGTAGTTTTGATAAAGTCACTTTTTTAGTAGGAGATTATCACTAGAGGACTAGTAACCCTGCTGGCATGAAGCCCTCCACATTTATGAACTCTATATAACCCCCACCACGGTTTGGCTGCTTTTTGCCTATACACAGTGTACACGGAGAGCTGCCAATCAGCAAGGGTTTTGCCACCCTCCGCATTCAGAGAACTGGTAGGTCTGCAGCAGATAAGTGATTTTTTTTTTTTTCAGAATTGCAGCCCAGTGAGTGATACATCAGTAGAATTAGTTTCTTCCCCTGCACCATGCTGTCGCCAGACGCGGTAGCAAGAACCTCTGTATAGCTTATGCACCAGTCAGCAGATATATTAAATGTCTCGATATTATTATATTTTTTTGTCTTCTGCGGTCAATGTTTATGTCCTGCATGTACAGTGCCTTGCGAAAGTATTCAGCCCCCTGGAACTTTTCAACCTTCTCCCACATATCATGCTTCAAACCTAAAGATACCAAATGTAAATTTTTGGTGAAGAATCTACAACAAGTGGAACACAATTGTGAAGTTGAATGAAATTTATTGGTTATTTTAAAATTTTGTGGAAAGTCAAAAACTGAAAAGTGGGGCGTGCAATATTATTCGGCCCCTTTATCTTAATACTTTGTTGCACCACCTTTTGCTGCGATTACAGCTGCAAGTCGCTTGGGGTATGTCTCTATCAGTTTTGTACATCGAAAGATTGAAATTCTTGCCCATTCTTCCTTGGCAAACAGCTTGAGCTCAGTGAGGTTTGATGGAGATCGTTTGTGAACAGCAGTTTTCAGCTCTTTCCACAGATTCTCAATTGGATTCAGGTCTGGACTTTGACTTGGTCATTCTAACACCTGGATATGTTTATTTGTGAACCATTCCATTGCAGAATTTGCTTTATGTTTGGGATCATTGTCTTGTTGGAAGAAAAATCTTCATTCCAGTCTCTGGTCTTTTGCAGACTCCAACAGGTTTTCTTCAAGAATGGTCCTGTATTTGGCTCCATCCATCTTCCCATCAATTGTAACCATCTTCCCTGTCCCTGCTGAAGAAAAGCAGGCCCAAACCATGATGCTGCTACCACCATGTTTGACAGTGGGGATGGTGTGTTCAGGGTGATGAGCTGTGTTGCCTTTACGCCAAACATATATTTTGGCATTGTTGCCAAAAAGTTCGATTTTGATTTCATCTTAATAGAGCAGCTTCTTCCACATGTTTGGTGTGTCTCCCGGGTGGCTTGTTGCAAACTTTAAACGACACTTTTTATGGATATCTTTGAGAAATGGCTTTCTTCTTGCCACTCTTCCATAAAGGCCAGATTTGTGCAGTGTACGACTGATTGTTGTCCTATGGACAGACTGTCCCACCTCAGCTGTAGATCTCTGCAGTTCATCCAGAGTAATCATGGGCCTCTTGGCTGCATCTCTGATCAGTCTTCTCCTTGTTAGAGATGAAAGTTTAGAGGGACGGCCGGGTCTTGGTAGATTTGCAGTGGTATGATACTCCTTCCATTTCAATATGATCGCTTGCACAGTGCTCCTTGAGATGTTTAAAGTTTTAGAAATCATTTTGTATCCAAATCCCGCTTTAAACTTCTTCACAACAGTATCACGGACCTGCCTGTTGTGTTCCTTGGTCTTCATGATGCTCTCTGTGCTTTATACAGAACCCTGAGACTATCGCAGAGCAGGTGCATTTATACGGAGACTTGAATACACACAGTTGGGTTATATTTATAATCATTAGTCATTTAGAACAACATTGGATCATTCAGAGATCCACAATGAACTTCTGGAGTGAGTTTGCTGCACTGTGAAAGTAAAGGGGCCGAATAATATTGCACGCCCCACTTTTCAGTTTTTGACTTTCCACAAAAATTTAAAATAACCAATAAATTTCGTTCAACTTCACAATTGTGTCCCACTTGTTGTTGATTCTTCACCAAAAATTTACATTTGGTATCTTTATGTTTGAAGCATGATATGTGGGGAAAGGTTGAAAAGTTCCAGGGGGCCGAATACTTTCGCAAGGCACTGTATACGTATGTTGTTGCAATATGAATAACAGGTATGGGAGAAAATTCACAATTCTAGCATCTGTGGTCCTATCAGTTACCTGAAGATAAGAATGTTTTTACCTTACTCACTAGATTCATGGCAAACTCTGCATATTTTGTCTACTCTGTGAAGCCTACACGAGGTGGAGACAGCTGCCAGGATCCAGCAACCACACAGACCCAGAAGACATTATCAGATATGCAAAAGAATGGGACTTCTACAGACAGTTCGGGATAGCTGCTCTGGGTATGGTCTCTGTGCCTTATTTTCTTAATTACTAAAATAAAGAGGGCTACTTATAATGTGTATTTCACCTGTGAATAGATATTAAGACATGTATCAAAGCATAAAGAAGATGGTATACCTTGTGCCACCACTTAAAGGGGAATGTGTCCTCAGAAAGTGACCTATGGTTTAACCACATCCTTTTTACATCCTAATAACATGCCATAAGGACTTGAAAAGGCAATGTACCTTTACGCTCTTGCTCTCTGGCAACAGCAGATACACCAGCAGAGAGTAAGCGGTGTCAGTCTGTGCAGCGGCTTAATTAAATCCCTTACATGCTGCGATCAGTAGCGATTGCAGCATGTAAGGAGTTTGACACAGGGAGGTCGCGCCCACTTGTCACTCTGTCCTCTTCCCGAAACACGCTTGTGTGGTACTGATGGTTTTCTGTGGCCACCAAAGATCTAATAATGGCATCTAGGTGTGCCCATAGATCAAAGAATAATAAATTTTGGAAGTCGCACAGTTCATAATTGCCAGTTAGTATAACACTCACAGGCTGGATAATACACTGCACTGCAAAATAATTAAATAGTGCATTGTATTATCTTTGTGATCAAGTTTTCAATTCATCTTATATGATTAAGAAATGTTGTAAAGAAAATGAAAAAAAAAAATCATTTTTGTGACTAAAGTAGCTTAATCTAATAAAAAACAAATGTCCAAAAATTAGACATATATCAGTTATCACATCCCTATATCTACAAATATTAGAATTATTTATCTTATACAGTGAACGCTACAAAAAGAACTATAAAAGTGTAGTCTAGAATTTATATTTTTGTTTATCCCACCTTGCAAAAACATGAAATTACGAGATTATCAGAAAGTCTTACAATTGTAAATTTGGCACAAATGTTCTTCAATCTACCCATGAAATACCAGCTATTTTTGTGCAATATATACCGTATATATTTTTTCTTCAGAAAAATGTTTTTATTAGATTTTAGATAAGTAAACAATTTGTGCATCTAAATTTTAAACTTGCGTAATGTACAGACAAGTTCATAAACATGTGCAAATATCTTGACCAAACATATATAGGTCATAGTGCCAATCCCAATCCCACATCTATAACACAACTTTGAGGATATTGGAAAAATATTATTCAAAAGTTCCGGGCATCGGTACTAGCGAATTAAAATCTTCACAATTTTTTCCTGAGCCAAGCAAGAGGTAGACCTCTTATGAGTGAGAGTCAATGAGGCATTCCGTCTCTGATAAAGTAATCTGAAGTTCCTTTTGCCAAGTGTCAAGGTACCCAGGCACGTCTTCTGAGAGGGCAACGCTAAGGACATTATATAGGAGAGAAATAGGACGTGTGGGGAGGGTGGATAACTGGAGAAGAGATTCAGAAGAGGAGTGGGTAGAGGAGGATAAGCCTCATGGAATGGAAGGCTTTAAGCTGCAAATACTCAAACCAAGATTGTCTACCTCCGATAAGCCCCCTCTAAGGCTGTAAAAGAAGGAAACTTAGATCAGCCATGACATGTCCCAGTCTAACCCGGTCAGCAAAATACCATCTCGGAAAGGCGTCTTTTCCTACAGCCAGGGGGAATGTTGGATTGTCAAAATGGGGGCTCAGTAATCCTGGTCTGTGGAAAAGTTTTAGGCTCTGGCATGATTTGTCCCAAAAATGTCATCAAAGCTTGAGTCAAGGGTGGAAATTCAGAGACTAGGGGTCTCAAGTGAGGGGGGACCCATGGCAGGACAGGGAGGTTAGTGAGATAGGGGAAATGATTCTTTCAGTTGATACTCGCTGTTTATTGATACACTTATATCTCCAATCTATAATTCTTGAGAGAAGGCATCCCTTGGAAATAACATTCAATGTTAGCCATACCTCCTTTCATTTTAGGCTTAGTTAGGGCGTTAAAGTTAATCCACGGTTTGAGTGATCCCCAAACAAACTCGTTTTAAGATGTACGCTGGTTGTAGGGTTGTGGCACAGGGAAAATATTCTCCCCATCATACAATCTCAACTGTTTCAAGGTTGCTTGAAGGAAAATCCAGTTAACATGGTCGTACATTTTTTTCATCATTGATTGAGAGAAGGTATGGGAAGTGAGAAGAAGCTCTTTGATAGTATTCTCACGTGCCTCTCTGTGTTGGACAAAACTTGTTTTGTCACTGTGAATAGCTTTAGGACCCAACCGATTGTTGGTGCAATTTTTAAACGATGTCGCGAGACGTGGGTTTTTTTTGTTTTTTTTTTGTTAAAATAAAATGGATCATAAAGCATAAAATAAGGTTTTTTGATTTTGCATAAAATTAATGAAGCATGTGTGCCATTTTGAAGAATTTGGCCCAAGAAAATGCAGCGAAAACTACAAACCAAAAAAACCCCCACATATGATGAATCCAGGCCCATTTCTTTAAAAAAATGACCTTTTTATGTAACAGTAATAAAAAAGCTAAAGAAAGTTAGTGACTGACAAAAAAACAATTCCAGAATTACTGCTTTTTTGTTAATCAGTTTTAACAAACTTTTGGATAAAAAGTTGTCTGTCCGCAACTTCTTCGAAGACCTCGTTAAACATGTATGTGAAAAAATGGTGCCGGTGTCATTAGTGTGTCCGGTTTTACCATTAGTGTGTCATCAATGTACGTGTTTTTCATCAATCCATAGATGTATTGGTTCTTGGGATCCATGCTGCAGGAAAAAAAAGTGAATAGTACCATCTACTAATTCTAATTCTGTCTGTCTGTAACGGAAATCCTGCTTCGCAGATTGGTCACAGCCGGCCGGGCGCGACCAATCAGCGACAGGCATAGTCCGGCCGCGTATTGGCGCGGAATTCGAACGACGCACGCCACCGCTACCATCGGGAGATCCACTGATCTTCCCTCAGTTGCTGCGGGCGCATGACGTCAGTGGCGACGCAGCCGGGAGATGTCCGGTGCAGCTCTCAATGTGTGGATGGTACCCAGGGTCCGGAGGAGAGGAGACTCTCCTCCAGGCCCTGGGTACCATAAACCTGTAAAAAATAGAATTAAAATAAAAAATAGTGATATATTCACCTTCCGACGGCCCCCGGACTCTTTCCCTCCTCTCACCACGCGCTCGGCATCTTCCGGTCCCAGTAATGCTTTGCGCGAAAGACCGCTGATGATGTCATGCTCTCGTCAGCCGAGTGCAGTGAAACGCACGTCAGGGCTCCTGTGCGTCCTCCTAGCACCCCTGCATGCAGCTCTTCAAAATGTCACAAGGTAACGTTTAGACCACCATTGCTACTTTACCTTATCTGATTAGTTGGTTGTGTATTTTATAGATCTGTTCTGACCGCTAATGGATAAATCTTATATCCATTATGGATTATTGCCGCTGACTACATATATGCAGCCATGTTAGGAGACGCATGTTTTTCTATATACTGCTATTTCCATCACGTGCAGTATTAACTCATATAGCTGGCACCTGTATTTATCTTTCTAATACCTTGACTATTTTATGTATTTTTTGCTGTAATAAAATTGATTGTTTTCTTAGAAATACCCCTTCTTTATGATTATAATTTTTCATTTTTACACAATCTTAAGTGGAATTATTAAATCTCTACTGGGACCTTTTATAATAAGTTTCGAGCGCTTTTTGCTTTTGGTGAGAAAAAATGATGGTGGCAGCTAGTTTTTTGTTTATTATTGATATATATACTACATACAGAAATACAGCTCCGGCAAAAATTAAGAGACCACTGCACAGTTTTATAAAAATCAGCTTCTCTACATGTCTGACAGCCATTCCATTCCAGTGTCAGTTGAATTCCAACCAGTGTACACCTCATTCTACTTAATGTGCTTCTGATTAGGTGATCACCTGAACCAAATCTTATTTAAAGAAGGAAAGTATAAAAAACCCTGCTGTGGTCACGTTCACAATCCTCTTGCAATAGGACAAGCTGGATGGCAAAAAAAGTGCTAGTAATATCCCAAAAGTAATAGGAATGAAAAAATTGCTTTTAATCATGCCAAAGGCGTTGAAAAGAAAAGTTTTGAGTGAGGAAAAAAGGTCTCAATTCTGGCTTTACTAGCAGAGGGATACAGTGAGCGTCATGTTGCCTCCATCCTTAAAATTTCTAAGACAGCAGTCCTTTACAACAAGGTGAAGCAGCAGACATTGGGGACAACAAAGCTACAGACCGGCAGAAGGCAAAACGACTCTCCACTGACCGGGATGACCGTCATCTTATTCAAATGTCACTCAGTAACTGCAGGATGACATCAAGTGACCTACAAAAGGAATGGCAAATGGCAGCTGGGGTGAAGTGCATGGCAAGAACAGTTCGTAACAGGCTCCTAAAGACGGGACTCAAGTCATGTAAAGCTAGAAAAAAGCCTTTCATCAATTAGAAGCAAAGGAGAGCCAGGCTGAAGTTTACCAAAGACCATAAGGATTGGACCATAGAGGACTGGAGGAAGTTAATCTTCTCTGATGAGTCTAATTTTTAGCTTTGCCCAACACCTAGTTGTCTAAGGCCTGTTTCACACTTCCGTTTTTTCAAATCCGTCAAAATCCGTTGTTTTCCGTAAAAAAACGGATCCGCCATTTTTTGCAGGATCCGTTTTTTTTGTCCCATAGACTTCCATTACGGTTACCGCGGATGCGTAAAAAAAAGGATCCGTTTTTTTAAAAACGGATCCGTTGGCATCCGTTTCCGTCAAAAAAACGGAAACGGATCCGTTTGGCGGACACAAAAACGGAAGTGTGAAACAGGCCTAATGGTTAGACAAAGACCTGGAGAGGCGTACAAGCCACAGTGTCTTGCACCCACTGTGAAATTTGGTGGAGGATCGGAGATGATCTGGGGATGCTTCAGCAAGGCTGGAATTGGGCAGGTTAGTCTTTGCGAAGGACGTATGAATCAAGCCGCATACATGGTTATCCTGGAAAAACAGTTGATTCCTTCTGCTCAGGCAATGTTCCCCAACTCTGAGGTCTGTTTTTTTCCAGCAGGACAATGTGCCATGCCACACAGCTAGCTCAATCATTGTGTGGATGAAGGACCACCCCATCAAATCCCTGTCATGGCCAGCCCAATCTCCAGGCATGAACCCCATTGAAAACCTCTGGAATTTAATCAAGAGGAAGATGGATAGTCACAAGCCATCAAACAAAGAACTGCTTACATTTTTGTACCAGGAGTGGCATAAGGTCACCCAAAAGCAGTGTGAAAGACTGTGATTAAAAATCATGGTTATTCCACAAAATATTGATTTCTGAACTCTTCCTGCTTTAAAACGTTAGTATTGTTGTTTCTAAATGATTATGAACGTGTTTTCTTAGCATTATTTGAGGTCTGCAAGCACTGTATTTTTAGTTATTTTCACCATTTCTCATTTCCTGAAAATAAATAAATTTGATGCTTTGAAATTCAGAGACATGTTGTCAGTAGTTTATAGAATAAAAGAGGAATTTACATTTACTCAAAAATATACCTATAAAGAGAAAAATCAGACAAACTGAAAATTTTGCAGTGGTCTCTTAATTTTTGCCAGAGTTGTATATAAGCCGAGATTTTCAGCACATATTTTTGTGCTGAAAATGTCCCCTCGGCTTATACACGAGTCATTGTGCAGAAACCAGCGGGGGAGGAGGAGAGGTGGCAGGAGCAGGTGGCTGGGACATCCTGCTCTCCCTCCTGTGCAATCGCTGAATGTCCCCTGCATCCTCCTTTGTCCCAGGGTTGACAGCTTCTTCCTGCATTGAGCGGTCACATGGTACCGCTCATTAAGGGCATGAATATGGACGTGACTCCACTCCCATAGGCATGGCGTCCATATTCGTGAATCTTAATGAGCGGTACCACGTGACCGCTCAATGCAGGAAGAAGCTGCCAGCCCTGGGACAACGGAGGATGCAGGGGACGTTCAGCGATTGCACAGGAGGGTGAGTATGACGGAGGAGGACGGGGGGAGCACGGAGGAGGTCGTGGGTGCACGGAAGAGGAAGGGGGGTGCACGGAGGAGGACGGTGGGTGCACTGAGGAGGACAGGGAGCCGAGCCATACATACTGGGAGGGGGGAGAGCCACACATACCAGGACAGGGATGAGGGGTCAATTCATGCCCGGCTTATACTCGAGTCAATAAGCTTACCCAGTTTTCCGTGGCAAAATTGGGGGCCTCATCTTATACTCAGGTCGGCTTATACTCGAGTGTATACGGTAATATATATATATATATATATATATATAGAGAGAGAGAGATAGATATCTACCGTATATACTCGAGTATAAGCCAAGTTTTTTTCAGCACGTTTTTTTTTTGTGTGCTGAAAATGCCCCCCTCAGCTTATACTCGAGTCATTGTCCCAGAAGATGGAGGGGGAGTGGCGGAGCAGCAGTTCACAGAAGGCAGGAACCAGCGACTGCCGCTAACTCCTTTTGCCCGCTGCTAAAGAGAAATGAATATTCATTGCCAGGCTATCACGGGTGCTCGCTACTTAAGAGTTATGAATATTCACGTCTCTCCACTCCCATAGGCATGGGGTGAATATTCATTACCACAATGAGCGGGGACAGGTGATCACCCCGCCACTGGAGCTGTGAGCATCGGAACAAGATGCAGCGAGGGAGCGCAGGGAAGGTAAGTAGGATGTTTTTTGTTTTTGTTTTTTTAAGCTTTCCTCATGGGGGCTATGCATACAAGGATAGGAATGAGGAGACTTGCAGACAAGGATGGGGATAAGGAGCCTTGCAGACAAGGATGGGGATAAGGAGCCTTGCAGACAAGGATGGGGATAAGGAGCCTTGCAGACAAGGATGGGGATAAGGAGCCTTGCAGACAAGGATGGGGATAAGGAGCCTTGCAGACAAGGATGGGGATAAGGAGCCTTGCAGACAAGGATGGGGATAAGGAGCCTTGCAGACAAGGATGGGGATAAGGAGCCTTGCAGACAAGGATGGGGATAAGGAGCCTTGCAGACAAGGATGGGGATAAGGAGCCTTGCAGACAAGGATGGGGATAAGGAGCCTTGCAGACAAGGATGGGGATAAGGAGCCTTGCAGACAAGGATGGGGATAAGGAGCCTTGCAGACAAGGATGGGGATAAGGAGCCTTGCAGACAAGGATGGGGATAAGGAGCCTTGCAGACAAGGATGGGGATAAGGAGCCTTGCAGACAAGGATGGGGATAAGGAGCCTTGCAGACAAGGATGGGGATAAGGAGCCTTGCAGACAAGGATGGGGATAAGGAGCCTTGCAGACAAGGATGGGGATAAGGAGCCTTGCAGACAAGGATGGGGATAAGGAGCCTTGCAGACAAGGATGGGGATAAGGAGCCTTGCAGACAAGGATGGGGATAAGGAGCCTTGCAGACAAGGATGGGGATAAGGAGCCTTGCAGACAAGGATGGGGATAAGGAGCCTTGCAGACAAGGATGGGGATAAGGAGCCTTGCAGACAAGGATGGGGATAAGGAGCCTTGCAGACAAGGATGGGGATAAGGAGCCTTGCAGACAAGGATGGGGATAAGGAGCCTTGCAGACAAGGATGGGGATAAGGAGCCTTGCAGACAAGGATGGGGATAAGGAGCCTTGCAGACAAGGATGGGGATAAGGAGCCTTGCAGACAAGGATGGGGATAAGGAGCCTTGCAGACAAGGATGGGGATAAGGAGCCTTGCAGACAAGGATGGGGATAAGGAGCCTTGCAGACAAGGATGGGGATAAGGAGCCTTGCAGACAAGGATGGGGATAAGGAGCCTTGCAGACAAGGATGGGGATAAGGAGCCTTGCAGACAAGGATGGGGATAAGGAGCCTTGCAGACAAGGATGGGGATAAGGAGCCTTGCAGACAAGGATGGGGATAAGGAGCCTTGCAGACAAGGATGGGGATAAGGAGCCTTGCAGACAAGGATGGGGATAAGGAGCCTTGCAGACAAGGATGGGGATAAGGAGCCTTGCAGACAAGGATGGGGATAAGGAGCCTTGCAGACAAGGATGGGGATAAGGAGCCTTGCAGACAAGGATGGGGATAAGGAGCCTTGCAGACAAGGATGGGGATAAGGAGCCTTGCAGACAAGGATGGGGATAAGGAGCCTTGCAGACAAGGATGGGGATAAGGAGCCTTGCAGACAAGGATGGGGAACAGGAGCCTTGCAGACAAGGATGGGGAACAGGAGCTATGAAGACAAGGATGGGGATGAGGAGCTATGAAGACAAGGATGGGGATGAGGAGCTATGCATACAAGGATGGGGATGAGGAGCTATGCATACAAAGATAGGGATGAGGAGCCATGCATACGAAGATGCGAGGACAATGTGTACCCGGCTTATACTCGAGTCAGCAAGTTTTCCCAGTTTTTCATGGCAAAATTAAATGCCTCAGCTAATACTCTGGGTCAGCTTATGCACAAGTATATACTGTAATATATATGAACAACCTGGGAATCACGCAAATATCCCACCTCTGCGACTAATTTGTAAAGAACCGACATTCCGCCACGACATCTGATGTATAGAGTCTATATATTCCATACTTTGGAATCTGATGTCACGGGGAAGTGTTTGTTCTTTACAAATTAGTGGCAGCAGTGGGATATCTGCGTGATTTCCCCACTTTTCTTTTGACAAATGGTACCAACTGGGAAATCAAGATCATGTGGTTCTGTAACTCCTGACAGCTGTGTGTTGTATCCATGAAAAAAAAAAACCTGATACAACACATATATGTGCAACACGGACGTCCGAATGAGGTCTAAGGCTGAGTGCAGACGGAGTTTTGAGCCCTGCGGATTTTTCCGTGCAGAATGGAAGAAAACCGCAGGTCAAATGACCTGCATTTTTCCTGCGGATTTCTTCCATTTTCACGCGGTTTTCATGCGGTTTTCCATTGCGGTCTTCCCCCTGCGGATTTGGTGACAGGGGAGATAGAAAACTGCACAAAAGAAGTAACATGCTGCGGATTTTGTACCGCACGAAAACCGCACGGAAAAATCCGCAGCGTCTGCACAGCGTTTTTTTTTTTTTTCATTCATTTTAAAGATACTGTACATCACAATGCGGATATGCAACGTTTCTGCGCGGTAAAATCCGCTGCGGAAACGCTGCAAATCTGCATCGTGTGCACATGGCCTAAGAGTTTTACCTTTTTTTTTTTCTTTAACTTGTCCATACAGTGGTGCTTGAAAGTTTGTGAGCCCTTCAGAATTTTCCACCTTACCGTAGTTTTGTATAAATTTGGCCTAAAGGTCTTGGTAACATTTTACACATTTTTTTTTTGGTCCTGTCCTAAACTAAAATCCTTCTGGATAGACATTTATGACTTATTATTTAAGCTATGGAAAGAAACAGTATCCTTATCTCCACAACTTTCTCTCCTTTCCCTAGACACCGATCTCCTTCCTAGTAAAATCATATTACGGTAATCTCTTTGCATATCTTTTCAGTTGCAAAACTTCTGATTAAGGAAATTAATTGGAAATCAGCAAATATCCCAAACAATAATATAATAGACAGGATCATATCACACAATACTTTTGAACTTGCCATCGCTTTAAATAACTCTCTTAAAAAAAAATATGAAGCAAAATGGTCTTCATGGAATTTATCCTTTCCCTCCAATGTGTAGTCCTATACTCACTGTTACTAATTTTGCCAGTCGCATTATTTCAATATTTTCCGTGCCAATCCATTCTCAGAGGTCTATTGTTTGTCCCTTTCTTACTCCCCTTCCTTTTTTATACCCTTCCCTCCTCTTCCTCCTCCAAGTTTTCCCCCTCCCCCTTCCCTCCTCCTTCCCTTATTTCCCTTATCGAGCTCACATCTCATCAGGCCTGGCCGCTTATACCTTCCCAAAGAGCCTTGCAGGTTTCACATCACATGGTCTAGTGCAGCCAGTCTTTGGGGAATCTATCACTATTAATATGTAGACAGGGAAAGCCATGGCCATTTTAGGATTTTACAGGCTAGGGATGGAACATGGCTCATCATTATTATATCATCATAATAGGGATATCATAGATAAGGGTAGAAATGCCTAAATTAGAGAGATTACATGTACTACTGCAGCGCTGAAAGACATAGAAAATAAGACTGATGGTCTGTGAATAATACACGGATCCAAGTGATAGAGAGGTTCTGAACCTTCAGAGTCAGTGTGACTGAATTGATTGTTCTGTGATATACTGCAGTACTACACCTTAATAGCGCACTTTTTTCATACTTGATGCTCTACAAACAAGGAGAGCAGTTTAAAGGGGCTGTCTGGGCTTTTTACATAATCTCCGTGCATATCTGGGCTGCAGAATGCTGACAATAAGTAATTTACCTTCTGTGGCCAGTTTGCAGGGTTTGCTAGATATCAGCTCTTGCTTGTAAATAAAACGTCCAGGGGGGGGGTGTTCTGGCAATGAAATGAGAACTGGTCGTTTCCTCCTACTCTACTGAAAACCTGCCCTCTATAGCAACAACCCCACCCTCCATAGCAACAGGCCCTCCCCGACCACATGAACAAGACTATCCCTCCTCACACAGTAACAAATCCCCCCCCTCTAGCAGCCTCAGTGCAGAGAGCAGGACCACCCAGCTGCTCCTCCCCCAGACACACGCTGAACAGTGATCTATGGAAAGTGAAACTATTGAGGAAGAAACGACCAGTTCTCATTTCAATGCCAGAACACTCCCCCCCCCCCCCCCCCCCCCCTGGACGTTTTTCTTACAAGCAAGAGATGATATCTAGCAAACGCTGCAAACTGGCCACAGAAGGTAAATTACTTATTGTCAGCATTCTGCAGCCCAGATATGCACTGAGATTATGTGAAAAGCCTGGACAACCCCTTTAAGTCAATCCAATCCTAATTTAGAAGAACAGCTTTTACCACTGTGTTGGAAACTCAACAGTGTAGCGGAAATAGGAGTATGCTCCCAGTCATTCACTTGTGTGCCAACTAAGCTGCCCACCTGGTCAAGTTGCTGATGGTGCAGTTGCTGTCGTACCACCTAATAGATGAGTGAATGAGCCATTACCATCAAGAAAAGGGATGACTATTGGACCATCACAATGGAAAAAGTTCATGATTGTTTTCTGCCTTTCCAAAGGGAGTTCAAATTACCAGGATAAGCGGTGTTCTCTGCTTGGTAAAACTTTCACCCCACAACTGCACAGCTAATTAAAAGATCCCCACAGAGTAAATGTGCCAGCCCTGGGGCTACAATAAGTAGTTGAGGCAGCAGTTGCAGCAACAGCTACCAGGGCTGTGGAGTCGGTAAGCCAAACCTGCGACTCCGACTCCGACTCCTCAATTTCCCTTACACCGACTCCAACTCCGACTCCGACTCCCACACATATTGCTTATATTTAAGTGAAAAATCTATTGTAGTACAATGTGAACCTCAGACATTTAATCATTTTTATGATCCAATAATCAAGACATTTAGATAGAACAGAATATATATTGGTGTACTACCCGGTTTTCATTCTTTTTGGTACAGATACGATATGGATAGACAGATATGGATAAATGGATAGATAGAGCAGATTTCTAGTCTGCTTTTGCTATTGAGTAACATTATCTATGAGCTCAAAAATCTTTCAGGTGATGCAGTTTTTTAAAAAGATGATCAACTTTTGCAGCTGAAAAACGTATCCTCAAAAAACACAGGAAAAACGCTGTGTGTGAATGTAGCCTTAGATCAGGAATATAACAGCCATTTATAGGACATTTCATAACTTTCCCAAACTCCTATGAAAAAATATTCAGCACATCCTGCATTGAATTACTGTACCCAATTTATTATATATTTTAGGAGTCGGAGTCGGTCCATTTTATACCGACTCCAACTCCGACTCCGACTCCACCAAAATGAGCACCGACTCCGACTCCACGACTCCGACTCCGACTCCACAGCCCTGACAGCTACTGTACATTATATTTGACATGATGGACCAGATGTTTTTCTGACGCACTTCAGCATTCAGACGTATTGATTCAATTGTGCCTTTGTACTGTGTCTGTTCTCAGGAAAATACCCTAAGCCTCAATCTCAAGGAATTCTGGCTCAGAAATTGGACCAGTGGCAAAAAATGCCCCAGGTTTCCCAGTTTGGTGCCAGTTAAAGTCTGTTGGTTATCATAAAAATAGATTTTTTTCCCATTTTTTAGTGCATTATATGGCAAAGTGAAAGGTGTCATTCAAAGCTATAGCTGTTTGTTTTCCTCTAGCTAGACCTGTTGAGGTCACTTTGCCATTTCTAAATCTGTGTTTACATTTAATGAGCTACAAAAGGGTTCAGTACAGTCCTAGTAGCCATTAGAGTGCACACCTTTTCTAGGCTTTTTGTAGGCTTAACAGCACTTGCAGTGAATTGATTAGCCATGAATCACATTTTTCTGAACAATTTGTTAAAGTTGGAGAATACGAATTACAAAAGATTTCATTACCCTACCCAGTAGCCTTCTGGGTTGTCCACGTGGCTTTCGTCTTGCAATCTTGGCATGCACATTTATTCAGTGTCCTCTTGATGGTGGGCTCGTGAACATTTACCATTAGCTAATTAAATGGAGGGCTTTAGTTCCTTAAAAATTACCTTGGGTTACTTTCTTATGTGACTTCAGACTTTTACAGGTATTGATTTTCCTCCATTTGTAAACAATCTCTTTGACTGTAGATTGGTAACCTTCGTCAGCCTAATGAACATCAATAACACTTCTCCTGAGGTCCTCATAAATGTTTAGAGTTTGTGTCATGATACTCTTCCATATACGTAATGAGAAAATCAGAGTTTGATAGATCCCAGTTCTTTAACCCCTTTACGACATCGGGCGTAATAATACGCCGATGTCTGATTTCCCACTCAGCACCGAAGCCTGCACCTTTCCAGGCATATGACAGCTGATCTATACAGCTGACATGTGCCCGCAACAGCCACAGGTGAAATTGCGATCCACCCGCGGCTATTAACTAGTAAAATGCCGCTGTCAATTTCTGACAACAGGATTTACCGGAAGCTAATCCCGTCCATAGGTGACCCCGTCACATGATCGCGGGTCACCGATGTGTCAGCATGACAACCAGAGGTCTGAAGCAGTCCTCTATGGTTGTCATTGCCAGATTGTTATGAGCGTCGCCCTGCTCATAGCAAGTGAGCATTTCTGCTACACATAGGCAATTTGATCATCGCCTGTGTGTAGCAGAGGTGATCAAAGTACTGCGCTTGTAGTCTCCCATGGAGACTATTGAAGCATGCAAAAAGTAAAAAATGTTTTTAAAAATATAAAAAATAAATGTTCAAATCACCCTACTTTTGCACCATTTAAAATAAAATAATTTAAAAAAGTCAAATATACACATATTTTGGCATCGCCACGTACAGAATCTCCCTATATATGAACATGAAAAAAGAATTACCAGATCGATAAATGGCGTAACGAGAAAAAAAGTCAAAACACTAGAATTACCCTTTTTTGGCCGCTACATTACAGTAAAATGCAACAAAAGGTATCATAACTGAAAAAATCACTTATTATAATATCATCATAATTGATGGGCAACTCCCCATAAAATTGAACCTACAGAGAATACTGGAGTCAAAAACGCCCCAAAAGAGACTAGTTTGTAAAAAATGTAATTTTTTTATCCATTAAAACGATTATTTAAAATTACACACAAGACAATACAAAATCCATCAAAATGAGTGTATACCTATGGTGGAAAAGACACAAGGAAAATGCATCAGGTATAGATTTTATCCATATGTAGCACACACTACTATATGGCACTCTTGTTACAATTAGTTATAATTAGGTACATAGAGGGTTTTGGGAATTCATGAGATTAAAAGGAAAACCACCACAATTACCCCTGATCACGATTGCTAAAAATCACACGTACATCAATATCAAGTGAAATAGCTACATGCAATCAAGTTGTCAAGGGAATCCCCACTGTGACTGTAAAGGGGAAAGAAAGTGCTTGCCCCAAACATCCACTAACCTAAAGCTCCAATAAAGTGCCGTTTATAGTGCCCATAATATGAATGTCCTCACCCATGTGGGGTCCAGATGCACCTCACCGATGCCCAACCGTAAAATGCAATAACGGGTGATCAAAAGATCATACCTACACCAAAATGTTATCAATAAAAGCGTTGGCTCAGCACGCAAAAAATTAGCCCTCACCCAGCCCAGATAAAGAAAATTTGAGACGCTGCAGGTCTTGGAAAATGGTGCTTTCTTTTTAACCAAATTTTGAATTTTTTTTTTTACCACTTAAATAAAAAAGAATCTAGACATGTTTGGTGTCTATGAACTTGTAATGATCTGGAGAATCGTAATGGCAGGTCAGTTTTAGCATTTAGTGAACATGGTAAAAAAAAAAAAAAAACTGTGGAGTTGCACTTTTTTTGCAATTTCACCACACTAGGAATTTTTTCCCATTTTCTAGTACATGATATGTTAAAACCAATGGTGTAGTTCAAAAGCACAACTCGTCCCGCAAAAAGAAAGCCATCACATGGCCATATTGATCGAAAAATAAAAAAGTAAGGGTATGTTCCCACGGTCAGTAAACGCTGCGGGTTTGACGCGTCGTACATCCGCAGTGTCACACCCGCTGCTGCCGGATGTTACAGCATGGTGGATGGGATTTCAAGAAATCCCATCTCCACTATGCGTTCAGAGACGCCCGCGGCATACCTGCGTAAACGGACATGCGGCGCATCTTTTCAGACCGCAGCATGTCTAGTTATGTTGGGAGACGCTCAGGCTCCACAGCGTAAATTTCCCATAGACTATCAATACATGCGGTAAAACCACATTATCTTTATAGTCACATGCGTATTATGTGCGGGAACACAGCTTACTACGCAGGTGAACTAACTTAAATAATGTCTTACCTTGTGCCAAAGCCGGAAGTTTGCATCCACTGCAGTTCTCGCGATGAGCTCAGCTGACCCCGAGAACTGCGGTGCACGCGACCGCCGGGGACATCTCTGGTCACTTGCCAAGTTCTCACGGTCAGCTGATTGTGGAAACTGCAGTGCAGGTGACCGCCGGAGACAGAGTTATCTCCGGTGGTCATCTACAAGTTCCGCTGTGTCTGCATGTCAGGCTAGATGGTGGCATAATGCCACCGTTCTGCCAAAGGCATCCAAATGTAGCAGAGCTGAACTCGTCGTGGGACAGTATGTATATCTTCTCGGCGGACAGGTATGGTATACTGTTGCTGTTTTATTTTATTTCTCTTACAGGAGATGGAGGGCTTCGGTGGAATTAGGTGATGCAGTAAGTATGGTTTAATTAAGATCTATTAAAGGAGTCTGTGTCATTATTTCAATTAAACGACTTTATTCTGGCTGTGTCTTTATTTAACATATAACTATAGGATTAGTAATGGATTGATGTCTTATAGACACCTCTTCATTACTAAACCGTGGGCTTGATGTCACCGGACAATACAAAGGTAACATCAACACCACAAATATCCCACTTGCCACCTCTACAGGGCAAGTGGGAAGAGCCTGTTAAAGTGGCACAATTGGCGCATCTTTGGATGTTGCCAAATGTGGGGCGGCTGCCGGCTGCTATTTTTAGGCTGATGAGGGCCAAAATGCATAGGCCTCGTCAGCCTGAGAATACCAGGCCGCAGCTGTCTGCTTTTTCCTTGTACCGTTAACAAAAATAGGGGGACCCCACGCTATTTTTTGGGAGGGTGTCCCACTATTTTTGCTAACCATCCAAGGTAAGCAGACTGCTGCGGCCTGGTATTATCAGGCTGGTAAGGTTCATGGATATTGGAACCCTACCAGCCTGAAATACCAGTCCCAGTAGTCTGCTTTACTCTGGCTGGTTAACAAATATAGAGGGGGCCCCACTCCATTTTTTAAAAAAAATTATTATTTATTAAAACGGAGGGGACCTCTCTCTGCTTTCCTCCACTTTCTGTGTTGTGTACTTCTGGCTGTGTCACATGATTCACCATTATGTAAATTAGTACACATGCATAGTAAGCTGCGTTCCCGCACTTAATATGTATGTGACTAGGAAGATAATGCGGTTATACTGCATCTAATGAAAGTGTATGCGTAGTCTCCACTACATAAATTGGCATGCTGCATGTCCGTCTCTGCGGGTGAGCCGCGGGTATTGGTGCTCACATAGTGGGCATGGGATTTCTTGAAATCCCATCCACTATGCTGTAACAGTTGGATGGTGAAAGGGTTAATCAAAACACCTGATTGTCATTCCTTTGATTGAAAACACCAGACTCTGGTTTCACCTTCAAATTTATCTGCTAATACTAAAGGTTCACATATTTTGCTACTCGGACATGTTATTGGATCATTTTCCTGAATAAACAATGACAGTCTAATTTGTTTGAATTGATTCTTTTTTTTTTTTTCTACTTTTAGAACTTTTATGAAAATCTGATGTTTCAGGTCAGATTTAAGTAGAAATTCTGACGGATTCATAACCTTTCTAACTCCACTGTATGGGGGCTTCTGTTTTGGGAACTATAGTTTTGAATTAACCATTCGCATTTCCATAGAATGTACTGAAAATTGGGAAACATTTATTCAAGGGAATTGGGCTCATGGTACCCCTGTACATGAAAAACATAAGCCATTAGAGGAAGGCAGGGGGGACTAGTCGTTGGACGATATACATGTTAGTACAAGTGATAGGATTTCATTTGCTTGGGTGGAATATCCCCTTTAATGTTCAGTGTTCGTGAATGTAGAGAAAAATAATGAAATGCATGTACGGTATATGTATAACAGATTTGTATTTTTCTCCATAGAACAAGCTGCATTTCTCTTGGGAATCTTCATTGTTTTGTTCCTGGCAAGACCGAAGACTTTGAAGTCTCATTCTGAGTTTGCTTTTCTTCTCAAAGCCCTTTTGCTGTCCAGCTACGGGAAACTCCTGCTGATTCCTGCTGTCATTTGGGAACACGATTACACTCCCCTGTGTTTAAGGCTCATCACACTTTTTGTTCTTGCATCAAATACTCAAGCAATCCGAGGTAAGGATGTTATTATTGCTATACAGAAAAAAAACTGCTAAGCCTTTTACTTTTTGAGCTGAAGAAGGTTCACCTAATACGCATTCTTTTAAAATAAAGAAGACCTTGTTATGTTCATTCATTCATTATACACTACTGCAGAAAGAAATTAATGTAGTCATTCAACCCACGAGGTTAGAAAGATGTGATATTAACCCCTTACTGACAGCCGCCATACATACTTGCTGCGTGTCAGTAGCGGGTGTATGGAACGGGCTCGCAGGGTGAGCTTACCCCGTACCTGCAACTGTTAACCTGGTCTTTGATAATCAGAGTTTGACACTAGTATTAACAGCTCACCGGCATGGGGGCGCATCATTCTGTGAGTCAATCGGCGCTCTGTGATGAGATTGCGGGGCGCCGATTGGTTGCTACAACAGTTGGGGGTCATTACGGAGCTCCTTTGAAAGCTAGCCCATGGCCGGACTTCAAAGGAGATCTTGTTTTTAACTATATGCAGCAATACTGTGGTATTGCTGTATATAACACAAGCAATCAGACGATCGCAGGTTCAAGTCCTCTAAGAGAACTATTAAAATACAGTAAAAGAAAGTTTGTTTGTTTTTTTTCAAATTTAAAACTTAAGTTCAAATTACCCCTCTTTTCCACCCATTAAAAATAAAGATAGTAAAATAGACATGTGGTATCGGTACATTCAGAAAAATCAGATCTATCAAAATGTAAAGAGAATTAACCCGATAGGTAAACGCTGTAACCAGAAAAATATTAAAAACCAACTTTTTTTTTGTCACATTGATACTGTGAAAAATGCTGTAAGAAGATATCAACATATCATATCTGTCCCAATATGGTATCAATAAAAATGTTGTCTCACACCACAAAAAATAAGTGGACAGGGAACCTGTGATGTAAAAAAAAAAAAAAAAATGCTATTTACCTACAGAGGTGGGGTTAATCTGCAGGTTAGTAGTGTTAGACCCCCACTGCCTAAAAATGTCAGAAATGCATTTTGTTTTGTTTTTGCACTTTCACATCACATAGATTTTTACGTTTTCTGGTACGCTGTATGGTAAAAATGAACGGTGCTTTGCCCCTGCAGCAATGGGTTAAGCACAAGGGATCTGGCTAGCTACAGGGCAGTGCCTGCAGGCCCAAATGCATAGAGCCTTCAGTGGCCCAATCTACTTGGCTGGAAACTGGCCCCTGAGACTGCAGATAGCCCATAACCTAGACAACGAACAGTAAACTATGAAATGCCTTTGTTCTTGAGTTTTTACCAAGAACTTAGCAACCGTAACCATTTAGGCTACTTTCAGACTTTAGTTTTTTAAATCCGGCGGGCTGCGGTGAAAAGTTGTCAAACCTGATCCGGTAGAAGCCGCAGCCCCCCAGATCATCTGTTGAGGCCGGAGACTGTGCAGGAGAGGGAGAGGGCGAGAGAGTCTTCGGGCATGCGCAGTGGAAAAAAGCGGTCCGGCGCTGTCAAAAAACGTTGCAGGGAACGTTTTTTGCAGACGCCGGACAGGCATTTTTGGCCGAATCCGGCAAAAGCCGGACACTCTGCATGGCCATCAGGCGCAATGCGGCAATAATGCAAGTCTAAGGGAAAAAAGCCGGATCCGGTGGCAACCGGCGCCGGATCCGGCTTTTACATTTTTCGCCGCATCGCGCCTGATGCTTAAAAACTGAAGTCTGAAAGTAGCCTTAATATGATGAGGCAAACCTTTAAGGGTATTACTGCTCTCTTCTAACTCTTCTCTTGCAGAAAAGGTTTTAAGCTGCAACTAATTTTGATTTTCACTTATGACAAGCAGAGATCTGAAAATGAATTACAAATATAAAAACAGTGTATACGAAGTATTATTATCATGGTTCATATAATAATTAGTGTATTAATTAGTAGTGTTATCATAATCTTTAGTATTTTGTTTATCAAAATATTGTTTAAAAGATTTTTTTTTTTTTTGCCTCCCCAAGTAACCTTGAATGGGAGCCGAGCCCTGTCACTGATCGCTATAGCTTGTGGACTACTTCTGGAAAACTCTTTCCTCTATTCATTGGACTGTATATTAAATAAGGCTTCTTCTGACCACCTGGACTGATGTGGAAAGGTCCTGAACAGTTTGTCTTCCGTGGAAAACAGTGTTCAAGTACAAAATATTTATTTTGTTATAGGTTAAACTTTCACAGGGTTCCCCATGGTTTTCTTGTGTTTACAAATGTTAAATGCTGTCACTTTCTTAGTGATTTGTCCTTGTGCATTCGGCCCGGCAGAACATTCCTAAGATGACCAATAACCTCATCGATGGCAGCCAAGGCGTGTAAGTGAGTGTCGTTTTTAAACATGGCGCTGATGCTGAATAAATTTAGATCTTTTTAAAATTTTGTTTTATTTTTCATCATTTGCATATCATTAACATGTCCATCAATCCAGTGATTTTCCAAAATTCCACAACTTTTTCCTCCTGGTGTTGCAATTTGTATTAATTTCTTAATTTCATACACATGCTTGCATGGATACGCTAAGGTAATAACATTCACATGACTGCTCACATACACCCTAGCAGAAAGACTGTTTACTCTTCTAACAAAGTGCATACAAATTTCCCTTGTTAATCTCATGTAATTCCTCCTTGATCATACTGTTATTGAAACTGACAAATGTATAACAAAATCTTATGCGTCACAAGAAATCGTCCGTGTGTCTTCTGTTTCTTCTTGCCATCCTGTGCTGAATTTTAAACAATAGGCTGCAGCAGGAGCCTCTGCCCGGTCTGCAGTAGGACACACATTTAATTAAATCTCATTTTACTTTAAGCCTCTTTTAAAGGCGTGACAGTAAGTTAATATGACTTGAAATAATGTTGCCAAAAGCATAAGTTTTAATACTGACATCTACTGTTTAAAAATAAAATAAAATTGAGCTTCTTATTATGTTCTATCATAATGCAGATACGGTAAATATCCGCCTATATGGCCACAAAACAGCATCAAAATCTATGAGAAATCTGCTACTATAGGGCATAGTTCAAATTTGAAAATACTCAGGGCTTGGCTGAAAAATATCAGTTTGAATGGAACTGTATAGAATCCCATCCACTTGTATTGTGCTTGGTATCTCCACTGAAAACCTGACGCAAATGGCCTTAGGGTACAGTTACACGTAGCGATGCACCAGCGATCCCGACAACGATATGGATCGCTGGTGCATCGCTAAGTGGTCGCTAGTGAGCTGCCACACAGGCAGATCTCACCAGCGACATCGCAGGAGTTGGGGGTCGCTACTTACCTGTCAGACGCGGCGATCCTGACGTCCTCCCGCCCGCATCCACGCCTCGCTCGTCGGCGCCACAGGAAGCGCCCGACGAGAAACGGTCCAGGAGCTTCTTGCGCGACCAACGATGAGCAGCGGGGGAGCCGGTCGGAGGTAAGTATCACATGCAGCGATATCGCTAGCAATATCGCTGCAACGTCACAAAATCGGTGACTTTACAGCGATATTGCTAGCGATATCGCAGTGTGTAACGGGGGCTTTATGTGTTTTAAGTACAGTGATAGCTGGAAGCAGCAGCCTGAACAAGCTGTTTGCTTTACTGATTAGCAGCAAGGGCTCCAAGGGTTGACACATTTGTTTCCAAAAACAGGTTCACTGTTTGTGGTCTGGGCTGGGATTCCAGTTTAGCACAGACCTGCAGCCCCAGACACCACCTATTGATAAGAGTAAAAGTTCTCAAATCTAGTTGAACTCCATTCCTTTTTATGTCTGCAGCGTTTAGACTATAATGATTGGAAACGAAATTAGACAGTGTTGAGGTGCCTTTTGCACTGCACGATTATCATTAATGAGCTTTCCTAAGATTGCTTGTTTCATGATAATTATGCAGTCTAAGCAGGCATTTCTTCACCCAACGAATGAGTAAACCCCTCGTTCATTCGGAGAAACGATCTTTTGGTGTGCTCAAAAGATCATTGTTCTCAGCAGTGCATCGACTTATGCTGCCAAGATTAATGGCAGCTCTGTGCACTGAACGATCTACTCTCTTCATTCATGGAGCATCATAAGCAGATTTGGCCTATGTTCACTGATCGATGCCCAGCAAACATGTCTAAAGCCCCCGTCTCACATAGCGAGATCGCTAATGCATCACCGATTTTGTGACAGAACAGCGACCTCGCTACATGTGACACATAGCGGCGACCGCCCCCCCGCTGGATATCGCTGATCGTGCTCGAATGTCCTGGGCCATTTTGGCGTTGGCGACGCAGAAGTCAGGGAATCAGGCTGGAATCGTTCAGAATAGCTGCTGTATGACAATGCACCAGCGATCCTTACCAGGTTGTATCGTTGTCGGGATTGCTGATGCGTCGTTCAAGAGATCTGCCTGTTTGGCAACTTACTAGCGACCATGTAGCGACGCACCATCGATCCCTACCAGGTCGTATCGTTGTCGGGATCGCTGGTGCGTCGCTATGTGAAACGGCACCCTAACGCTGCTCATTGTGCAGCATAAATGGATCTTGGTCACCTGTCCCAGCTCAAGCCTTGAGTTTTGCTCCCTTCTGCTATGGCCAACTTGCTCTGTACTATTCCAAGCCATGTTACAATTGTAACCTGGCAAGCATCACTGATTTCATCAATCAAATCCTTTTTAGGGTGATTCTACTGTGCATGTGTCGAGTTAAGCCACACTTTTCACTTGATTCAGTTCAAGCCTAGTGTCTGATTATCCATGTTCAGCTGCCTCACACTGCGATCCTGCCACAAGCTACTATTACCAAACTCCGTCCTGCTAATTCTGGTGGTGTTCACACTTTCAACTCTGCTGCAGCAAGATACCTGATAGCAAACTCTTCCCTGCTTTTCTGGTGCATCCACATCTTCAACTCTGCTGTGTCTAATTACAGTGGTGCTTGAAAGTTTTTGAAGGACTTGAAATTTTCCATATTTCTACATAAATTTGACCTAAAATTTTCACATCAGTCTGAAAAGTGCATACAGAGAAATCGAACAAATGAGTCAAAAATATTAGTTTTTCCTCTTTTGAAACCAGAATCACAAGTCTGTGAGTGGCAAAAGCTTTTCTTTAAGGATCTGGTGAGATCTCCTTGTGCAGTAATAACAGCATCTACACATTTCTGGTAACTGTTGATTAGTTTTGCACATTGGCTTGGAGGAATACTAGCCCATTGCTACCTACAAAACAGCTTCAACCCTGTGTCGGAATTCACTCTGGTAGGCCTTAGGTAGCGTTCACACAGTCAATGCCTTTTTGATCCAAACATATGTACAGTTAGGTCCATATATATTTGGACAGAGACAACATTTTTCTAATTTTGGTTCTAGACATTACCACAATGAATTTTAAACAAAACAATTCAGATGCAGTTTAAGTTCAGACTTTCAGCTTTCATTTGAGGGTATCCACATTAACATTGGATGAACGGTTTAGGAGTTTCAGCTCCTTAACATGTGCCACCCTGTTTTTAAAGGGACCAAAAGTAATTGGACAATTGACTCCAAGGCTATTTCATGGACAGGTGTGGGCAATCCCTTCGTTATGTCATTCTCAGTTAAGCAGATAAAAGGCCTGGAGTTGATTTGAGGTGTGGTGCTTGCATTTGGAAGGTTTTGCTGTGAAGGAAACATGCAGTCTAAAGAGCTCTCCATGCAAGTGAAACAAGCCATCCTTAAGCTGCAAAAGCAGAAAAAACCCATCCGAGAAATTGCTACAACATTAGGAGTGGCAAAATCTACAGTTTGGTACACCCTGAGAAAGAAAGAAAGCACTGGTGAACTCATCAATGCAAGAAGACCTGGGCGCCCACGGAAGACAACAGTGGTGGATGATCGCAGAATAATCTCCATGGTGAAGAGAGACCTCTTCACAACAGCCAACCAAGTGAACAACACTCTCCAGGAGGTAGGCGTATCAATATGCACATCTACCATAAAGAGAAGACTGCATGAAAGTAAATACAGAGGGTTCACTGCACGGTGCAAGCCACTCATAAGCATCAAGAATAAAAAGGCTAGACTGGACTTTGCTAAAAAAAAACATCTAAAAAAGCCAGCACAGTTCTGGAAGAACATTCTTTGGACAGATGAAACCAAGATCAACCTCTACCAGAATGATGGAAAGACAAAAATATGGCGAAGGCGTGGTATAGCTCATGATCCAAAGCATACCACATCATCTGTAAAACACGGCGGAGGCAGTGTGATGGCTTGGGCATGCATGGCTGCCAATGGCACCGGGTCACTAGTGTTTATTGATGATGTGACACAGGACAGAAGCAGCCGAATGAATTCTGAGGTATTCAGAGCCATACTGTGTGATCAGATCCAGCCAAATGCAGCCAAACTGATTGGTTATCGTTTCATACTACAGATGGACAATGACCCAAAACATAAAGCCAAAGCAATCCAGGAGTTGTTACACCGCTCCATCATACTCACCCGGCCTCCGCTCCCACACTGCAGCCGGCCTCCGCTCCCACGCCGCAGCCTCTCTCCACCCGACTGCCACGGCGGTCACCTCTGACAGGCTCGCGGCCGACGCCATCCCTGCAAGCAATGCGCATGCGCTATAGGCCGCGCCTCCCTGCTGCTTCTTATGCTCCGGCTGTGTCCTGACCCGGAAGCACCTTCCGACCAATGACAGTCCAGACGGGGCTATATCAGGCCGCTTCCCCCTGATGGAGGCGCCTGATCATTGTGTTACCCTGCACACTGGGTCCTGCTTTCTCCTGTGCTCTCTGCAGCCTTTCGGTTCGTTCCGCGGTGTTTCCTGCAGCAGCCTCGCAGCCCTGTCTCCCGTGTTCCCTGCAGCCTACTCCATGTCGGTCATGAAGTCTATGGACACTCGTTTGTTGGCCCTGCAGGTGGCCGATCCTGGAAATGCCACTCAGCTGGCCAGTCTCCAACAGGAGCTGGGTCAGCAACAAGATACTCAAGCCCACATTTTGTCTTACATGGTCTCCTTTGACAGTCGCTTGTCGGCCCTCCAGGCTGCCACTACAGCCCCGACTCCTCCCTCCGCGTCTACAGCTCTCCCTACGTCCCACCTCGCCAAACCACCTCGCTTCACCGGGGATCCCAAAGTCTGTAGGGGGTTCTTAAATCAGTGTAGCCTCCACTTTGAATGGTTGCTGCAGCAATATCCCTCGGATCGGCCCAAGGTGGCCTTCATCATGTCCCATCTGGAGGGAGAGGCCCTGTCTTGGGTGAATCCTCTCTGGGAACGTGGCGACCCTGTAGTTTCGAGTCTCCCGGTTTTCCTGGATACTTTTCGCAGAGTCTTCGATGAGCCGGGCTGGTTAGCCTCTCTCACTGAGTCACTCTTTAACTTACATCAGGGTTCTCTCACGGTCGGACAGTACGCTATTTGCTTTCGCACTATCTCCTCCGAGCTCGGCTGGAATAACGCGGCTTTGGTAGGGACATTCTGGCGCGGTCTTTCAGGCAAAATAAAAGACGAACTCGCAGGTTGAGATACCCCGTCCACATTAGAGGATCTTATCTCGCTGGCTACCCGCTTTGACCTACGCTTCCAGGAGCGCGCTCGGGAGTCAGCGAGAGACAGGAGGTCCACCGGGTCTGCTTCCCTTTTCACCCGTTCTGCCAGTCCCCACTCGGCCGGGTCCTCTTCTTCCTCCTCGGTCGAATCTGTGCAGGCAGATCACCTAAAGTTGGCCGAGTTGCGTCAGAGATAGAGGCGGGCACAAGGTTTGTTCCTCTATTGCGGAGATTCGTCACACTATGTCCGCACCTGTCCTAAGAGACAGGGAAACTTCTCCTCCTAGGTCAGGTAAGAGAGGCTTCCCTAGGTGATGATGATCCCTCTCAACTTCTTATGATTTCTGTGCTTTTGGTTTCAGGGGAGTGACCTTGGTCCGAGGTGACCTACGTGGATTCGGGCTCGGCAGGTAACTTCATTCAACCTGAAGAGGTGGACAAATACCAAATTCCCGTGGTTATTCTATCTAACCCAATCCAGATTGCCACAGTGGATGGCAAACTGCTACAGGTGACCGTAACCTTGGTCACTGAAGAAGTGGAGTAACAAGTCGGAGCCTTACACTGAGAAGATAGCCTTTTACGTTTTGCTGCAGCTCTCTCACGCCATTCTACTCTGCCTTCCATGGTTAAGGACTCATCAGCCTGTTCTCGACTGGTCTTCTGGGGAGATACTCTGCTGGGGGCACCCATGCCAAGCTCGCTGTCTGACTCCTGTTTGCCTGTCGGCCGCTCGTCGGTCACTTCCAGACCTTCCAGGTCTTCCTACAGCTCCTACGCCAATGTTTTTGATAAGAAGGAAGCAGAGGTCCTTCCTCCACACCGGCCGTTTGACTGCCCAATTGAACTTGTTCCCGGTTCAACCCCTCCAAGCGGCAGAATCTACTCCCTGTCTCCCGCAGAGACCACCGCCATGTCCGAGTACGACCAAGAGAACCTCGCCAAAGGCTTTATACGGAAATCCTCTTCGCCCGCGGGAGCCGGGTTCTTCTTCGTCAAAAAGGACGGAACTCTACGGCCGTACATTGACTATAGGGGCTTGAATAAAATTACCATCAAGAACAGGTACCCTCTTCCACCCATTCCGGAGCTGTTTGACCGTCTCAGAGGGGCTCGGGTCTTCTTCAAGCTGGACCTCAGGGGAGCCTATAATCTGGTCCGTATCCGTGCAGGTGACGAGTGGAAGACCGCTTTCAACACTTGAGATGGCCATTACGAGTACCTGGTCATGCCCTTTGGTCTCTGCAATGCTCCGGCGGTGATTCAAGAGTTCATCAATGAGATCTTCCGGGATCTCCCATACTCCTGCGTGGTCGTGTACGTAGACGACATCCTCGTCTTCTCGCCGGACCTCTCGTCCCACAGAAAGAGTGTCCGCCTGGTGCTACAGCGTCTTCGGGAGAACCGCCTGTATGCGAAAATCAAGAAATGTCTCTTCGAACAGACCTCTCTGCTGTTTCTGGGATACATTATCTCCGACGCTGGTCTAAGGATGGACCCCGAGAAGTTGTCTGCCATTCATTCTCAATATGGCCTCGCCCTGTTAGAGTAAAGGCAATACAATGATTTCTCGGATTCGCCAATTATTACCGGCAATTTGTCTCCCACTTCTCCGCGAACACAAGACCTATTTCTGCTCTCACCCGTAAGGGGACTACCCCCAAAGATTAGACTCCTGAGGCGGAAGAGGCCTTTCTGACCCTAAACCGGGCTTTCTCCACGGCTCTGGTCCTGCATCGCCCTGAGAGTAATCGGCCTTTTGTACTCGAGGTGGACGCTTCCTCGACCGGGGCAGTATTGTCCCAGAGAACCGCCTCCTGTCGCCTGCACCCTTGTGGCTTCTTCTCGAAGGCCTTTTCTCCATCCGAGTGTAACTACTCGATCGGCGACCGGGATCTCCTGGCCATCAAGTTGGCCTTGGAGCAATGGCGTCACCTCCTGGAAGGAGCTGTCCATCCCTTTGTCATCTTCTCAGACCACAAGAATCTGGCCTATCTCCAGTCTGCCCAGAGACTCAACTCTCTTCAGGCCAGATGGTCCTTATTTTTCACCCGATTTGACTTCGAGCTCCGTTTCCATCCTGGCAACGAGAATACCAAAGCCGACACCCTGTCCAGGGTCTTCCAGCCACATGAAACCGCGAAGGAACCTTCACATATCATTGATCCCACTAGGATCATCACAGTGGCTCCAGTGAACTGGCTTACTCCTCCTCCAGGCAAGACGCTTGTGCCTGAGAACCTCAAGTGAAAGGTCCTCCTATGGGGGCACTCCTCCAAACTGGCCAGCCATGCCAGAACTAAGAAGACCCTTGATCTTATCACGCGTCACTACTGGTGGCCCACGCTTCGCCAAGATGTACTCGACTTTGTGGCTTCATGTCCATCCTGTGCTAAAAACAAAGTGCCACAAAGACCTCCGTCCGGCTTGTTGCTTCCGTTGCCCGTTCCTGCGGGTTCCTTGGGAAAACATCGCCATGGATTTCATCACCGACCTACCCCGCTCTTCGGGCTGCACTGTCATTTTGGTGGTGGTGGATCGTTTTTCCAATATGGCCCACTTCGTCCCTCTGCCCGGTCTTCCCTCGGCGCCGGAGCTGGCCAAAGTTTTCATTCACCAAATCTTCAGACTCCATGGACTACCTCAATGCATTGTGTCTGACCGAGGGGTTCAGTTTACCTCCAAGTTCTGGCGTTCACTTTGCAAGCTCATGAACGTTTCCCTCGACTTCTCCTCGGCCTACCATCCACAGTCCAACGGACAGGTAGAGCGTACCAACCAGACGTTGACGGGGTACCTACGTCATTTCTCCAACTCCCACCAGAACGATTGGGTCGACTTACTCCCCTGGGCAGAGATTGCTTATAACAACCATGCTGGCGAGTCCTCGGCCAAGTCTCATTGTTTTTGGCAGACATCCTGGTGTTCCTCTTCCGATAACCCCTGCCTCCGAGGTACCCGCGGCCAACGCCTTGTCCTCTGAATTTTCCAAGATTTGGGCTGAGACCAATACGTCACTCGAGGTCCGCTGATCAGATGACGAATTATGCCTGCAAAAGGAGATTGGATCCTCCACCGTATCGTGTTGGGGACAAAGTCTGGCTCTCCTCCAAGTTCATCCAGTTGAAACTGCCCTCCTACATGTTGGGACCACGCTACATCAGTCCGTTTGAAATTCTTGGATGTATCAACGAAGTCGCCTACAAGTTGAGGTTGCCTGCTTCGCTCCGGGTCCCGAACACCTTCCACGTCTCCCTCCTGAAACCTGTGGTGCTGAATCGCTTCCATTCCTTGCCTCATCCTGGTCCTCAGCCAGTGGGTGCCGATGATGTCTTTGAAGTGCAGGACATTCTCGCTATGAAGAGGGTTAGAGGTAGGACATTCTTTCTTGTTGATTGGAAGGGCTTTGGTCCTGAGGAGAGATCCTGGGAGCCTCGGGAGAATATCAATGCTCCTCGTATCCTCAAGAGATTTCTTGCTAATCTCCAGGGAGGGCGGCTTAGGGGAGGGGTTACTGTTACACCGCTCCGTCATACTCACCCGGCCTCCGCTCCCACGCCGCAGCCTCTCCACCCGACGGCCACGGCGGTCACCTTTGACGGGCTCGTGGCCGACGCCATCCCTGCATGCAATGCACATGTGCTATAGGCCGCGGCCGCACCTCCCTGCTGCTTCTTATGCTCCGGCTGTGCCCTGACCCGGAAGCACCTTCGGACCAATGGCAGACCAGACGGGGCTATATCAGGCCGCTTCCCCCTGAGAGAGGCGCCTGATCGTTGTGTTACCCTGCACACTGGGTCCTGCTTTCTCCTGTGCTCTCTGCAGCCTCTCGTTTCGTTCCGCGGTGTTTCCTGCAGCAGCCTTGCAGCCCTGTCTCCTGTGTTCCCTGCAGCCTACTCCAGTCCTGTTCCTGTGTTCCTGTTCCGTCCTACTCCAGTCCTGTTCCTGTGTTCCAGTTCCGTCCTACTCCAGTCCTGTTCCTGTGTTCCAGTTCCATCCTACTCCAGTCCTGTTCCTGTGTTCCTGTTCCCTCCTACTCCAGTCCTGCCTTCGGTGTTCCTGCTCCATCCAGCTATCCACACTCCTACAGTCCTACTCCAGTCCTGTCTCCTGTGTTCCGCTCCAGCCATCTCTCCATATTCCACCCTTACAGTCTACGCTTCAGTCTCACACTCCTACTCCAGTCCATTCTGAGCCCCCCCTCTCGGTATCGGCTACCGTGGTACTAGAATCCCTGGGCTTGCTCCTAACGGTCCTTGTACAGGGGTCGGTTCCACCTGGCAGCTCATCCGTGGCCCCTCGGTGCCACGGTCCAGAGGGTCCACTCCTGGAGATTCTGGCTCCTGACCACCCACGCTAACAGGAGTTTATTAAAGCAAAGAAGTGGAATATTCTTGAATGGCCAAGTCAGTCACCTGATCTCAACCCAACTGATCATGCATTTCACTTGTTAAAGACTAAACTTCAGACAGAAAGGGCCACAAACAAACAGCAACTGAAAACCACCGCAGTGAAGGCCTGGCAGAGCATCAAAAAGGAGGAAACACCGCGTCTGGTGATGTCCATGACTTCAAGACTTCAGACAGTCATTGCCGACAAAGGGTTTTCAACCAAGTACTAGAACATTTTATTTGCAATTATTTAATCTGTCCAATTACTTTTGGTCCCTTTAAAAACAGGGTGGCACATGTTAATTAGCTGAAACTCCTCAACCCTTCATCCAATTTTAATGTGGATACAATCAAATGAAAGCTGAAAGTCTGAACTTCAACTGCATCTGACTTGTTTTGTTTAAAATTCATTGTGGTAATGTCTAGAACCAAAATTAGAAAAATGTTGTCTCTGTCCAAATATATATGGACCTAACTGTAGTATGTATTGCTTTCCACAGGTTGCACAGCCTCAAACAAACTCATAAACATAGATCCTCAGCCTTGTCCAGGCACTAACTAAAAAGAACAGACTCTGGCTTCTCATACATGGCTGAGCTAGTCCCAGCTCGATCAAACATCGCAACCACAGATGCTTGTGGTTCTCTGCACACGACCTGTGAATTTAATCATTGTCACATATCTCAGTACAGGCAGATTACAGTTTTATTTTTTTTAAATTCTGTGGAAGCATGGTTGAAAAAGCAATGTCTGAATTTCATTTGTTCATTTTCATAGATTTTTTATTTATTATTTTGTCAGATTCAAGTTATTTCTGTGACCATTGTGAGTTTTTCTGTAATTAAACGAGGGGTACCAACAATTTTGACCCCGTCTGTATGTTGGAGAGTTTTCACTCAGGAACTGCTTGCTTCAGGTCATTCCACAACATTTCTATAGGATTAATGTCAAGACTTTTACTTTGCCTTTCTAAAACATTAAAGAGGTTGGCCACTTTCTCCTATGAAGGCAGATTTCCTCACAAACTGACCAGCACGTCTGAATGTAAAATGGCTACTGATACAGGAGCATGTCACCAGTCTATTAGCTTCCTACAAATGAAAAGCCGATTTAAAGTGAAGTTTTTTTACAATTAAAGAAAGCTGGTGCTCTCTGGTTACATGCTCCTCTACCAGCAGCCATTTTATAGAAGTATGGTGAGGTCAGTTTGTGAGGAAGACTGCACTAAGGATAGAAATAGACAAACCCTTTTAACTTTTTTCCTTTGACCATTATTTTGACTATTTTGATTATTTTGGAATGACTTGTGTGCTTTGGGACATTGACTTGCTGCATGACCCATGTTCTCTTGATATTCAGCTCAAAGACAGATGTCCTGACATTTTCTTTTAGAATTTTCTGATAAAATTCCTAATGTATTATTCCATCAATGATGGCAAGTCATCCAGGCTCAGATGCAGTAAAAAGGGGCAAATCATGTTCGTATTACCACCATATTTCACAGATGGTATGACGTTTTTATGTTGTAATGCATTGTTTTTTCTTTCTCCAATTATATCGCTTTTCATTAAAGAAAAACTTTATTTTAGTCTCATCCTTTGACAAAACATTGATCCATTAGTGGTCTGAATTGTCCAGTGGCCTTTATCAAACTGCAGAAAGGCAGCAATATTCTTTTTGGAGAGCAACTATTTGCATAGCTTTGCCACTCACAGACATGTGATATTGAATATTTTTCTCCAATAAAAAAATAACAAAGTAATATTTTTGATTCATTTGTTTGATTTGGTTTTTTATCTATTTTGGATTTGTGTAAAAGTCTGATGTAGGTTGCTGCTGCAAGTTCTTCATTCAAAACTCAATACTAGTCACTTTGATGGCTTTTTAACCTAACAGAGTTATTCAATCAGGATGGAAACAAGAAACCAAGGATGTGGGGCAGCAAAATAGAGGGCGCATGGAACAGTGAAGACTTAGACGCACTGCTTGCCACAAGCAGGAGGGCAAATAAAGAGGGAAACTGCAAGTCTGAAACAGTACACCGAAGAACCACAGTAGTTTTGCAAGGATGAATGCGCAATATGAACATAGTTCAGTACCAGTTGGTGATGCTTAATGCATACGATGGGTTAACTAGGAGATAATAAGTAGGTTAACCAGTAGGTCTGAGGGTATGAAGGAATCACAGGAGTTTTGCAAAGATTAATGCATAAAGTGACCGGATGGTGGAGCACTTCAAATAACACCTGAACACAGCACCATAATGGGTATGTGTTGTATCCATGAAAAAAATGGATACAACAAAGATGTACGTACAACACAGACATCTGAAACAGTTCGAAGTATGTCATCTCTCTGCTGTGTGTTTTTAACATTGCAAAGTATAGGAAAAACTTTTGTAATTAATTTTTTTTATCCATCCATGAAAAGCACTGATGTTGCACTGAAGGTAAAAACGGACACACTGATGCAAAACACTGATTGACACCAGTAAAAATTTTCACGGACGTAATAATGAGGTCGAACACAGTGTGTCAATATTGCCGGAGTTTTCCTTAAAGTGGTCAACCATTATGCAAGTGACTCAAAGTACCTACAGTATAATACCTTTTATATATCCTGAATGCTCTGACCCTAATAGCCAGAAAGTTAGCAATATAGCAAAATGTGCTGAAAAGCTCTACTCAGTTGGAAGTGTTGCATTTACAATTATTTTCCTGTCCGGATGCATGTCTTTCAGGGCGGCACCTCTAATATGTACCAATGGATCTGATGCAGTAAATAGGGCAAAAAATATTCCTTTTGAGTGCCCACATCAAAGGAATGTACTATATTTTTTGTTAGGAACGACTATTTTATTGGTTTCTTGTATGTTGAGGGACTGATCTCTTCTGCAATTAAGGCTTATTGGGGTTTCTAAGACTGAAGAATTGATGATGAATCCATGGGTAGGGGTCAGAAACTAGGCACCCCCCACTCAACAGCTGTAAACTGCTTTGGCAACGGCTGGGACTACACAATTTATAGGGTAGAGCACATCAGCAGCCCCATACATATATTGCTGAGGGGATCAGCTTTGATTTATAGGGCGAGTACCTCCAATAGGTGGCATGGTAGAGACAGCTTTCTTCCTCTTGGAAAAGCTATTTAAATACCTTTCTCTTAGCTAGCATGGTCTCCCCTATTCTGTACAGCTCCTTGTGCCAGATTGGCATTTTCCTCAAGGGAAACCCACATACACATTTGTTCCTTGGTTTTAACATCAAACCTAAGTGAGCGAAGTACTGACATTAAACATGAATCACTACTACTTCACTAAGACCTAAAAATGGGTATTTCATGTCACATGAGGGAAGAGCAACTATACTAATATATAAACATGTTTTAGATTAAGTTTAACTTAAAAACTTAGTTATTACATTAATAAAATACATAATAACCGTATACACACATGGCAAAAATCCTGGAAAAGGGAGAAAACCCCACAATGGTCACTGAAATAACTTGAAACTTAAACAAGTAATATTCAATTTAAATTTATTGAATATCAACTAATGAAAATCAGACATTGCTTTTCAATTGTGGTTCAATAGAAGAATAAAAAAAACCTGGGTGAAAATGATGGTATCCCTAGAAAAGATTGAAAATAATTTCACCATAGGGAAAATTATTCAAGCATTCAGAACGCTTGTTTTTTGTTTTTTTTTAATCGGTGAGAACATTGTGGTGGCCATAATACTGTATTGAGGACTATGGAGTGCATCTTACTTTATGTACAACTATGAGAAGTGCATTATACTGTATGGAGTACTATGGTGAATGCATTATACTAAATAGAGGGCTATGGAGAATACATTATAATATATGAAGGACTATGGGGAGTGCATTATACTATATGAAGGGCTATGGGGAGTACATTATACCATGTGGAAGGCTCTGTGGGGTTATTATATTTGGAGAGCTATGTGGAAGTCTATACTATATGCAAGCAATTATACAGTGTGAAGGTTTGTGTGGTGTCCAACATAATGTGTTGGGGCCATTACACAGAGTGTAGAGGTGTGCCATTATACTGCATGGAGGGCTATGTGGTGGTTACAGTTGGGGGATCAAACTGTGTTGGGGGTCATCATACTTTTCCAGGGGATTGGGTGGTGTACAATAGGGTCATCATACTGTGCATGTGGAGGGTACTGGGGGATTTCTTACAGTGTTTGTGGGGCACTTTTGTTAACATCATACTTTGAGTGCAATGAAAGGGGAATCTATGGCTCCAGTAGGAAGAAAATTATGGGACACACAGTACCACACAGTAGGGACACTTATGGCAGCAGCGGCTCAGCACTGGGGTAACAGCAAGATAAGGAGTTTCTGCAAGTTGGGGATAGATAGGGATGGTGATGAAAATATGAGAAGTCATATGTGTCTTTGTTGCAATCTCTGCAGCCAAGTCCTCGATGGAAAAAATTGCCATGTCGGTTGGGCCAGTTGGAAAAGATGGGAAAAGTGAATTACTCCACCAGAAATAACGTTAGCTGTAAATCACTATCTGTAACGGTACTGTAAGTCAGTGTTTGTCTTTGTATAGAGATTTTTATAGTAACAGCATGTTTATCTGCTGAGGCTCTCCTACATCTACTAGGGTGCAGTACAATAGTTGTAATCAGGTGTCACGCCCACAAGAGGCGCATGTGGTTCTTGGACCCACTGTCACAGGGCCAGGACTACCTAGGAAGGGACATGGCTAAGAGCTACCTGGTGTTCACTAGAGCTCCTGGTGGTGAGGCAGACTTGAGTTGCAGGTATTCGCCAGATAGCACTCCTAGGCAGAGCCCGTTACTACAGCTGCTGACCCCAAGGGCCAGGTACACTGACAAGGATTGGGCTCGGAGTTGGTGACTGGATAGGATAACAGAATTGGACACAGTTCAGACTACACAATTCAGAATCACCAGACACGACGGACTCCGTATTGGAACAGGTTCAGACTGGTCAGGTTCTGGAACACAGAATGGACTCAGGAATAAGTACAGGTTCAGACAAGCTAGACACTAATCCTAGATGTCTGACAGGCAAGAATCCGTAGGTGTGGAAAGGCAAGGATCTGAAGGTGAGAACAGATCAGGAACACAAAGATTGCAGCTTAATTGTACTTGTTCAGACACAACAGATTTAGGAAAATGCACTGCTTCTGACACAGCAGGTTTAAAGGTAGGGACAGATTCAGACACAGCAGGTTTGGAGGAAGGTACTGATTCAGACAGCATGTGTGGAAGCAGATACTGCAGGTTTAGGATAGAGTATTGCTTCTGACACCCCAGGCTTAGCAATAGGGAAAGATTCAGACACAGTAATAATAATCGTTATTTTCATATAGCGCTAACATATTCCACAGCGCTTTACAGTTTGCACACATTATCATCTCTGTCCCCGATGGGGCTCACAATTTAAATTCCCTATCAGTATGTCTTTGGAGTGTGGGAGGAAACCAGAGTACCCAGAGGAAACCCACGCAAACACAAAGAGAACATACAAACTCTTTGCAGATGTTGTCCTTGGTGGGATTTGAATCCAGGACCCCAGCGCAGCAAGGCTGCAGTGCTAACCACTGAGCCCCCGTGCTGCCGTTTGGAAGCAGATACTAACTCAGACACTGATGGATTCAGAGACGGTTCCAAATTCAGACATAGCAGGTTAAGTGAAATTACCAAATTCAGATTCAAACAGGCTCAGGCATCCTGTTAAGTAGTATAGCTACCAGGGAGGAGGTAGGGTCGGTCGCCCTGGGCCCTGAGCTTTGAGAGGCCCTCCCGAAGCTGCGGCACTGTTAACTGTTTTGGCGTGCACAGCATGCCCATAGAACTACAGGGAACCTGTCAGCAGGATTATGCATAGTAACCTACACACAATGTCAGGTTGGCGCCATTATATTGAATAAAATGATACCTTGTTTGATGAAATCCCTCTTGTGTCTGTTTCTTAATCTTTTTTTTTTCAGTTTTGTGTTAATGATATACTTGTGCCCTAAGGCGGGGTTGGTGTATGTACTGCTTTGATTAGATATTCATAATGCAGACTGCTGACAGGTCACTGATCCCTCACTGACCTGCCCGCCTACGCAGTAGCAGCTATCGGTTTGTATAGAGATCCGATAAAGACTTGTGCAGGTGGCGGCGCCATCTTGCAGGGGAAGAAAAAATAAAAGTCCTCCATCAAGATAGTGCCGCCCGCGGCCTGTGCAATAGCAGCTGTAGGCGATCTCCGAGAGCTGCTACTGCGCAGGCGCGGACAGCGCCATCTTGGTGGAGGACATTTATTTTTTCTTCTCCAGCAAGATGGCGCCCTGTGGAGGGAGATGGACCAGGCTAGTGTTACCTCTCTCGTATCAGGGCTGGAACTATTGGGGCTGTCACCATTCTCGCTGGGGGAAGGACTTTCTGCCCTGGACAGACTTTTGCACATGACTACAGGGGGCGGGTCCGTTATAAAAGGTATGGAGCGCGCCAAAATGCTCTCTTTGGCGGGAAGACAACGTACACAGCAGGAGAAGGTTGTCTAACTCTCCACAGAGCGACACCAGGAGACCAGACCACTTTGCCGACGGATGACACACGCGCAGCCAGGATGCGAGCAGCACGTGACTGTGGCATCTCTCACCTCGGACACTGGGGAGACATCTTGTACTGTACCGCTGCCTGACAATGGTGCTCGCTGTAGGCCTGACCGGGGTAAATACACAGTGCCAGAATATTCCCGGTCCCCACCACTGATCTCAATCCTTCTGCACCGGCGCCACAGACGCCTCCTCCACGAACACTTCACCCCAGTACTGCAAGACTACGCCTAGGAGTGCCAGGATACGTCACAGCTGTCAGGAGACAGTGCCTCACATTCCTCCAGGACCAGGCCAGAGACTTCATGTGTCTCTTCCAACGCCACAGCGGGATCTCCAAGCCTCCATCCTCTGGAAACATCAGACTGATAAGTTTTCCCGTTATTTGAACATTTGTCCTCTTCCTGAACCTTAACCCCTCATGCCTCCCCTATTCTCTCCCTGCGAGGAGTAGTCCCTGTATTAAACACTTTAACTCTTGATCTGCCTCCTGCTTGTCACTGCATCCCGTGTTCCTGCTGTACCTTACACCTGCACAACAGCAGCTATCGGATCACTATACAAATCGATAGCTGCTATTGTGCAGGCGTCATTTTCAAAATAACATTTTTTTTCCTCGCTCAAGTAAGTCTGCAAAAGGAACTAAGTGCACAGTAACCATGTGATTATGCTGCAGCGCAGGTACCTCGGCCAGCACCTGCCTGCAGAAGCGTTTTTTTTTATTCAGTATGTGATGGTATTCATTATGCAAACTAGGGGACAGGTCACTGAGGGATCAGTGACCTGTCAGCAGTCTGCCTTATGAATATCTAATCAGAGCACCACATATCCCAGCCCCGCCTTGGGACACGAGCATATCATTAACACAAAACTGAAAATAAAGTTTCAGAAATAGCCACAAGACGGATTTCATTAACCAAGGTAACATTTTATTCAGTATAAGGCCGGGATCACACTTGCGATTTAAACGGCCGAGTTTCGCATGGTAATACACGGCGCTGCCGCCGGGACTCAGGAGCGGGGCGTGCAGCTCCATGTATTGCTATGCGGCCGCATGCCCCGCTCCTGAGTCCCGGCGTGTATTACCATGCGAAACTCGGCCGTTTAAATCGCCAGTGTGACTCCGGCCTAACGGCACCGACCTGACACTGTGTGTAGGTTACAAATACAAAAATTCCAGAAAACAAGGGGTTAAAAAACTGTCGGTTACTATGCCTAACCCTGCTGACAGGTTCCCTTTAAACCCTGCGGCAAAACAGGGAGACTCGATCTCCCTGCACTGCCACTTGGCCCTATGTGGCCCGTAAGCGGGGAAGGGGTGTCACTGGGCCCACCACCCGTCATTGCAAGTTCAACTGTATTGGTTGGATGCCGATACAGTTGAAATCAATGATGAGAGATGGAGCGTGACGCGCTCTCCCATCATTCCCCCTCTGCGTCTGACATTACTGACGTAGACACTGACAGTGGGCGCTATGACATCACTACATGGCACCCGCTGTCCTGAGATCTGCAGGCACTCAGAGCAGAGGAGTATTTTTTTTATAGGGAGTGCATTATACTGTATGGAGGCCTATGAGGAGTGCATTATACTGTATAGAGGCCTATGGAGAGTGCATTATACTATATATAGTCCTATGGGGAGTGCATTATACTATAGGCATATGGGAAGTGCATTATACTATATAGAGGCCTATGAGGAGGGCATTATACTATATATAGGCCTATTCGGGAGTGAATTATACAATATATACAGTAGAGGTTTATGGGGAGTACATTAAGCTATATATAGATGCCTATGAGGAGTGCATTATACTATACAGTTGTGCTCAAAAGTTTACACACCTTGGCAGGATTTTTGCTATTTGGCCTTTTTTCAGAGAATATGAATGATAACACCAAAATTTTTTCTCCACTCATGGTCAGTGGTTGGGTGAAGCCATTAATTGTCAAACTACTGTGTTTTCTCTTTTTAAATCATAATGACAACCCAACACATCCAAATTACCCTCATCAAAAGTTCACATACCCCATTTCTTAGTACCGTGTATTGCCACCTCTAACATCAATGACAGCTTGAAGTCTTTTGTGATAGTTGTGGATGAGGTTCTTTATTTTCTCAGATGGCAAAGCTGCCCAGTTTTCTTGGCAAAAAGCCTCCAGTTCCTGTAAATTCAGGAGACTGAGATGGCCACTCCTGAACCTTCACTTTGTTATGCTCTAGCCAATGACAGGTTGACTTGGCCTTGTGTTTGGATCGTTGTCATGTTGGAAAGTCCAAGTACGTCACATGCGCAGATTCCGGGCTGATGATTGCAAATGTGCCTTGAGTCTTTGCTGATAACGTGCTGCATTCATCTTTCCTTCAACATTGACTAAGTTTCCTGTGCCTTTGTAGCTCACACATCCCCAAAATATCAGCGATCCACCTTCGTGCTTTACAGTAGGAATGGTGTTCAATTTATCATAGGCCTTGTTGACTTTTCTCCAAAGGTAACGTTTATGGTTGTGGCCAAAAGGTAAAATTTTGGTCTCATCACTCCAAATTACCTTGTTCCAGAAGTTTTGAGACTTATCTCTGTGCTGTTTTGTGTATTGTGGGCGAGATATTTTGTGGCATTTGCACAGTAATGGCTTTCTTCTGGTGACTCGACCATGCAGCCCATTTTTCTTTAAGTGCCTCCTTATTGTGCATCTTGAAACAGCCACACCGCTAGTTTTCAGAGAGTCCAGTATTTCAGCTGATGTTATTTGTGGATTTTTCCTTGCATCCCGAACAATTTTCCTGGCAGTTGCGGGCAAAACGTTTTTTGGTCTACCCGACTGTGGTTTTGTTTATTCAGAGCCCCTGATTTTCCATTTGTTAATCACAGTTTGAACGCTGCTGACTGGCATTATCAATTCCTTGGATATCTTTTTGTATCTGTTTCCTGTTTTATGCAATTCAACTACCTTTTCCCGTAGATCCGATGACAATTCTTTTGCTTTCCCCATGGCTCATAATCTAGAAATGTCAGTGGCTGGATGAAAGACGCAAGATTCTGTCTGGATCCCAGAAACTCACTCAGCTTTTATGCAAACACTGATTACAAGCAAACAGGTCACAGGTTAGGTTGTTACTTTTAGTAGCCATTCAAACACATTTGTGTCAACTTCTGTGCATATGTTATCAGGCCAAAATCACCAGGGTATGTGAACTTTTGATCAGGGTCATTAGGATGTTTTGGGTAGTCATTATGACATAAAAAGAGAAAACACAGTAGTTTGACAATTAATGGCTTCACCCAACCACTAACTATCAGTGGAGAAAAAGTTTTGGTGTTATCATTCATATTCTCTGAAAAAAGGCCAAGAAAGCAAAAATCATGCTGGGTATATAAACTTTTGAGCACAACTGTATATAGAGGTCTATGGGAAGTACATTATACTATATATAGGCATATGAGGAGTGCATTGTACTATATATAGACCTATGAGGAGTGTAGTATACTATATATAGACCTATTGGGAGTGCATTATACTATATATAGAGATCTGTGGGGAATGCATTATATTATAAGGAGGCTTATGGGGAGTGAATTATACTATATATAGGCTTATGGGGAGTGCATTATGCTATATAGGTTTATGGAGAATGCATTATATTATATAGAGGGCTATGGGATGTGCATTATACTATATAGAGGCCTATGGAAAGTACATTATACTACACTGCTCAATAAAAAAATAAAGGGAACACTTAAACAAAATGTAATATAACTTCAAGTAAATCAAACTTCTGTGAAATCAAACTGTCCACTTAGGAAGCAACACTGATTGACAATCAATGTCACATGCTGTTATGCAAATGGAATAGACAACAGATGGAAATTATTGGCAATTATCAAGACACCCTCTATAAAGGAGTACGTACGTGGGGACCATAGACAACATCTCAGTACCAGTGCTTTCTGGCTGATATTTTGGTCACTTTTGACTGTTGGCTGTGCTTTCACACTCATGGTAGCATGAGACGGACTCTACAACCCACAGAAGTGGCCACACAAGTGGCTCAGGTAGTGCAGCACATCCAGGATGGCACATCAATGCGTGCTTGGCAAGAAGGTTTGCTGTGTCTGTCAGCGTAGTGTCCAGAGGCTGGAGGCGCTACCAGGAAACAGGCCAGTACACCAGGAGACGTGGAGGGGGCCGTAGGAGGGCAACAACCCAGCAGCAGGACTGCTACCTCAGTCTTTGTGCAAAGAGGAACAGGAGGAGCACTGCCAGAGCCCTGCAAAATGGCCTCCAGCAGGCCACAAATGTGCATGTGTCTGCACAAACGCATAGAAACCGACTCCATGGGAATGGTCTGAGTGCCCGACGTCCACAGATGGGCATTTTACTTGAAGTTTCATTTACTTGGAGTTATATTCTGTTGCTTAAGTGTTCCCTTTATTTTTTTAAGCAGTGTATATAGCCGCCTATCAGGAATGCATTATCTTATATGGAGGACTATAGCTTCTATTTTACTATTTGGAGGCTTTATAGGGGGCCATCATACAGTGAGGGGGGCCATCATACAGTGTGGAGATTACAGTGAGGGTGCCATCATACAGTGAGGGGGCTGTGGGGTCTTTGTACAGTGTGAGGGCCATCATACAGTGTTGGAGCCAACAAACAGTTTGGGGGCTACTAAGGGGTCAGTATACTGTGTTGGTGGTACTGTACAGTAGATGGTTATTAAAAATAGAGGGACCCCCAAACAATTGTGTGAGCTTCCCTCTATTTTTAATAACCAGCTAATGCAAAGTAGACAGTTGCGGGCTGATATTAATAGGTTTGAAAGGGCCATGGATAGTGGCTCCAATCCCAGCAAATAAGAACAGCCCTCAAATGCCCCGAAAATGGTGCATGCATTAGATGCACCAATTCTGGCACTTAGCCTCGGCTCTTCCCGATTGCCCTGGTATGTTGGCAATGGAGATAATGGGATTGGGGTTGTTGTCAGCTGTGTAATATCTGCTAATATTAAGCCCAGGGGTTAGTATTGGAGAGGTGTCTGTCAGACACCACCATTATTAACCATGTAGTCAAAAGAAATAAATACAGAAAAATCCTTCATTTGTAAAAAGCACTCCCAGCTAAAATTCCCTCTTTCTCCCATTTATTAAAAAATAAGTAATCCACTGGCGTAATCCGATGTAATTCAAACGGAGGCCCCACAATGATTCCAGTCTTCCTCCAGTCTGTAGACCCGTGTTCATAGAACGAAGCTTCATAGACTAGAGCTGCAGTCACTGTTGAGTCTGATGCTCTACTATGCGAGACCCGGCTGCTGTGAACTGAGGTGACATCAGTAAGGTCACCTCAGTTCATAGCGGCTGGTGCTCACTCTGCGCAATGCCAGTGCAGGACTGATGAATGACGGCTCATCAGTCCGGCGCCGGGTCTGACGCTCTTCTGTGTGAGACCCGGCCGCTGTGATCTGAGGTATGCAGCGTAAGACCCAGCTTTTATTAAATGAAGTGACTTTACAGTTGTTATCTTCCTTCCATGTCCTCCTCATCCCTATCCTGGTTGCATGGCCCCCTCATCCCTATCCTGGTATGCATGGCCCCCTCATCCTTATCCTGGTATGCATGGCATCCTCAACCCTCTCCTGGTATACATGGCCTCCTCATCTCTAACCTAGTATGCATGGCCCCCTCATCCCTAGCCTGGTAGGCATGTCCCTCTTATCCCTAGCCTGGTATGCATGGCCCATTCTTATCCTGGTATGATTGGGCCCCAACCCTATCCTGGAATGCATGGCTCCCATCAGAAAAACATTAAAAAACATAGACCATTAAACTTATCTTCCTGCGCTCCCTCGCAGCGTCCTGTTCCGATGGCAGCAGATGATATATGCTTGTAAGCAGCACATGGCAGTGACATTATGCGCTTCTTATAGGCTGAGGACAGCTGCCAGAATACTCACTGCTCTCTGGGGCTATGTGCGTGGCAGGTTGCAGGAAGCTGGCTACTGTGGCTAACAGTGTGTCTGCCATTAAAGAGAAAAGAATATACACTTTTCTCCACTCCCATGGGCATGGAATGCAGTGAATATTAATTTCTCTTTAGCAGGCTGCAGCCTACTGTTACCCTCCACTGCCGCTCCCCCACCTCCCCATCCACAGAGCAGTTACATCCAGACTATAAGGCTGTGTGCACACGCTGCGGATTTTACTGCGGTTCCTATCTAATATAAATACATATATACACATGTGTGTGTCACTGACAACTATATATCTACTAGCTATGAACCCGTTCTACGCCCGGGTGGCGGGCATTTTTATTGGTATATGGTCTCCCGTCCTGGTATGTGCTGCACCCCTCATCCCTATCCTGGTATGTATGGTACCCTCACCCCCATCCTGGTATGCATGGTACCCCCTTATCCATATACTGGTATTCATGGTTCCCTCACCCCCCAATCCTGGTATGCATGGCACCCCCCTCATCCCTATCGTGCTATGCATGGTACCCCCTTATCCCTATCCTGATATGCATGGTCCTCTCACCCCCCAATCCTGGCATGCATGGTCCTCTCACGCCCCAATCCTGGTATGCGTGGTCCCCTCACCCCCCAATCCTGGTATGCATGGTCCCTCACCCACCTATCCTGGTATACATGGTCCCCTCACCCCCCTATCCTGGTATGCATGGTCCTCTCACCCCCCTATCCTGGTATGCATGGTCCTCTCACCCCCCTATCCTGGTATGCATGGTCCTCTCACCACCCAATCCTGGAATACATGGTCCCCTCGCCCCCCCTATCCTTGTATGCATGGTCCTATCACCCCCCAATCTTGGTATGCATGGTCCTCTCACCCCCCAATCCTGGTATGCATGGTCCCCTCACCCACTTATCCTGGTATGCATGGTTCCCTCACCCCCCTATCCTGGTATGCATGGTCCTCTCACCACCCAATCCTGGAATGCATGGTCCCCTCGCCCCCCTATCCTGGTATGCATGGTCCTCTCACCCCCCTATCCTGGCATGCATGGTCCTATCACCCCCCAATCTTGGTATGCATGGTCCTCTCACCCCCCTATCCTGGTATGCATGGCCCTCTCACCCCCCTATCCTGGTATGCATGGTCCCCTCACCCCCCTATCCTGGTATGCATGGTCCTCTCACCCCCCAATCCTGGTATGCATGGTCCTCTCACCCCCAATCCTGGTATGCATGGTCCCCTCACCCCTCAATCCTAGTATGCATGGTCCCCTCACCCCCCAATCCTGGTATGCATGGTCCCCTCACCCCCCCAGTCCTGGTATGCATGGTCCCAATGAAGTACTCGCAGGTACGGGGGATGCAGTGACGAGGCGTGAGACGGTTTGAGCTTTAAGGTGTAACTTTTATATCTATAGATGCCTTTGGGGCTGTCTTGAGCAACTGAACAAGCTAACAATAACTGTCCACACAGGGGATCAATACAAGAAACACACGGTAATGCGAACACGACCCGGCGACGGCCGGTCACTATAGGGCCGCGGTATGGCCGACTACGGGTCCTTGGTTCTAAAAGTGTCACTTATCCTCTCTGATGTCCGGCAGGGTCCTGAACGATGATGCTTTGGCGTTGCAGCCGCTAGGCCCAGCCGACAAGGATCTGATGAAGACTTCAGGCGTTCCTGTGCCCAGGTGAGGTGGGGGCACAACAGGCCCCGTAAGAGTTCCACAAGGCGGCGCCCCCCAGCGGAGGCGGTGCAGTGCCGCTTGGGGGCTGGAGAATGGAGGCCGCAGCCCCGAACGGTGCTGCAGGGACCGCAGCTGGCAGCGGACAGACCGCAGCCGCGAACTGGAGTGAGGCGGCGTCGGCCGCGGGTGGCAGCAGGTAGGCTGCAGCTGCGAACTGGAGTGGGGTGGCGTCTGCTGCAAGCAGGAGCTGATGGGCCGCACCCGCAGGGCGGAGTCGGGCGGCGGCTGTCGCGGGCAGGAGCGGACGGACCGCACCCGCGGGGTGGAGTCGGGTGGCGGCTGCCGCAGGCGGGAGCTAACGGGCCGCACTCGTGGGTTGGAGTCGGGCGGTGGCGGCCACTAGGAGCGCGGCTGAGCGGTCGGCGTGTCCCGGACGGCTAGGTGCCGTCTCCCTTCTGCCTGTGGTGAGTCTCCCTGCAGTCTCTCTGGTCGCTGCTCTCCCCGCTCTGCTCTGGCGCTTCCTGGCTTCCTTCCTCCACCTCTCCTGTTCTGCTGACTCACTCCTCCTGGCGTCTTCAGACCTTTTTATACTGGCTCCTCCCCCAACCTCTCTGGAACTCTCTATGTCCCGTCCTCTAATTCTGTCCCCCAGAAACAGTTTCCCTAGGAACCTCGATGACAGCCCCCCTTGGTTCCAGCCCGGGCACACAGCGGTGACGGCTCCTCCTACACTCCCCCATCCTGTATGCTCGCCAGTCCTTGGGCGAGGGCTTAGGGAGGCCTGGGCTGGTTTTCTGCAGCGAAAGTTTCTTTTGCCATACGAACTGGTCCTGTTCATAGCGTTCCGGCGGGCTTTCCAGCTGTCGTTCGCTCGGAGCGCCGTGGTCCGACTGTGGTGGAGTCTTCTGGGGGTGGCGGGAAGTGGCGGATCGACCGGGCCTGGTGGGTCAACTGGGTCCGCCGGAGTATCATCTCCTGAAGTGTCCGTCTGTACAGTCTGGGGTTCTTCTTCGTCGCCTTCATCCCAGACTACTGGTGGGGGTTCCGGGACCTGAGGAGGGGTCTACGGACGTACGGGGTCTTAACATATTGCAATGTACGGTACGAGTGGGGAGGTCCTTGTCTTTTTCTGATTGTATCTCGCACACTGGCCCATCGAGGCTTACCCTGCGCAATACCCGATAGGGATCCTCTTCCCAGCGGGGTTCTAACTTGTGCTGAGGGCGCTGATCATGCATGAGTACTCGATCTCCGGTTCGGAAGTCAATGAGTTAAGGCAGCGCCCCCCCCCCCCGGGGTGTTCTAGGTCCTGAAGTTTGGTGTGTACAATTCGGTGCAAGGTTTGCAACCGATGCCTATTTTTCCGGACCCACGAGGAGACCCCTGTCCATGGTAGTTTCTCTTCCGGATTCAACTCTACCTCCGTAATTCCTTTGCCTTCCCGGCCAAATAGCAGCGAGTAGGGAGTGTACCCGGTGACTCGGTGCACCTGGTTGTTATAAACCCATACCAGTTCAGGAACTTATTCGGGCCAGCGGGCCTTACGGTTATTCTCCAGGGTGCGCAACATTTGAATCAATGTCCGATTAAATCACTCGCAGGCCCCATTCCCTTGTGGGTGATACGGAATGGTACGGGATTTGTCTATGCCATACTGTCGATGTAGTTCTTCCATGACTTTTCCCAGAAAGCATGCGCCTTGATCTGAATGGATCCGTTGGGGGCAGCCGTAAACTTGGATAAAGTTTTGCAAATTGCATAGGCGGCTGATTCTGCAGTTTGATCTCAGGTAGTGGTCACCACGGCGAACTTGGTGAAATGGTCCACCATGACAAGACAGTGTTCATACCCTTGGTATGCCGGGCCAATGGTCACGTTGTCCACCATTAAGAGTTCGAGGGGTGCTGCTGTAACAATTGTCTGGACTGGAGCCCGCTGCGCAGGTGGTTTAGCTAGTTCACATAGGCAACAGGCACAGCAAACTTTTTCCACGGCGGTCTGCAAGCGAGGGTGGTAGGCCTTTTGCTGCAGCCACTGAAATGCCTTTTGCGCCCCAAAATATGCCCCCTTCTCATGGGCCTCACAGGCAAGCCCACTGAGTTGGGCTCCCGGTACCACGACCTGCCAAGTGATTGCTGATGTTGTCCGTGATACTGTTTTCCGGTACAATAGTCCTACTTTGATCACCAATTTTTCCACTGTCGTAACATTAATAAGGTATCCTGGTTAAAGTTTGCCGCAGAGTGTCATTAGGTAGTTGGCCCGTGGCCATCCACTGACGCAGGGGCCCAATTTCTTCAACTTCCTGCTGCTGCTGGATCCATTTATACCGGGACTGTTCTAGCATGCACCCAGCAGCTCCTATGTGAGTTTGTTCTTGGGTGAGGGCGGGGAGTTCGGCGGGGGCCAGAGTGAATGGCGTCTCTTCTCCCTCTAGTTCGTCGTCCCGACTTCACCCTGGAATTGTACGTCGGATCCTGGAGAGCGTGTCAGCATGTACATTCTCCGCTCCTCTTTTGTAAATTATCTTGTATTTGAATTTGGCCATCTGGGCCACCCATCGTTGCCCTGGGCCCCTAGTTTAGCATTTTCGAGGAGGTCCAGCGGGTTGTTGTCGGTCCGTACTACCACCTCGGAGCCTGCCAGGTACTCTGCGAACCGCTCCGTCATGGCCCACACTACCACGAGGTGCTCAAGCTTAAAGGAGCTGTAATTGTCAGGATTACGTTCGGAGTCATGGAGTGATCGGCTGCCATAAGCGATCACTTTCTCCCAGCCGTCTTGGACTTGCGATAATACAGCTCCTAGCCCGTGGAGACTCCCGTCGGTGTGCAGTATGAACAGCTGCGAGAAATCCGCATAAGCTAACACCGGGGCATCCGAGAGTGCGGCCTTAAGATCTTGGAAGGCCTCTTCCTGCGGTTCCCGCCACTGAATCTTCCATCCATTCACTCCGGCAGGGGCCCCCTTTAGCAGGTCTTGCAGGGGTCGGGCTCGACGCGCAAGATTCTTTACGAAATGACTGTAATATCCGGCCAACCCCAGGAAGGCTCGCACATCTTTTACCGTCTCAGGAGTAGGCCACCCCTGGATCGGGGCAACCTTTTCCCGGGACGGTCTTACGCCTTCTGCAGAGACTGTATGCCCCAGATATTCGATCTGCGTCCAGAATAGGTGGCATTTCTGGGGTTTTACCTTCAATCTGTACTTTTGCAGCCGTCGGAAGCACCAGCCCCAACCGCCGCAGGTGGTCCTCAAACGTAGCGGCATAAATGATGATGTCATCCAGGTATATCAGCGTGGCCTCGAAGTTGAGATCTCCCAGACACCGCTCAATCAGCCGTTGAAAAGTCCCGAGGGCGTTGGCCAACCCAAATGGCATACGATTGAATTCGAACAGTCCCATAGGAAGAATGAATGCAGTATTGGCTCGGTCTTCTTCCGACATTAGCACCTGCTGGCCAGATCTAAGGTCGAGAAATATGTCGCTTTTCCCAAGGCAGATAGGGATTCTTCAATGCGGGGCAGCGGGTACAAGTCTTTGATGGTACAGGCGTTCAACTTCCGATAATCCACACAGAACCGAAAACTGCCATCTTTCTTGCGGACCAACACGATGGGGGCTGCCCAAGGGCTCTGGCTTTCTCGAATAACTCCTTTTGGAAGCATTTGGCCCAATAGAGTCTTTACTTCTTGATAGAGCTGTGGGGGAATCTGCCGATATCGTTCTCTAATAGGAGCCGTTCCTGCAGTGGGAATATCATGCGTGATGGCCGTGGTACATCCAAAATCGTCCTCATGTTTGGCGAATACCTCCTGATATTGGCCCATAAGTGTTTTTACCTGGAGTATCTGGGCCGGGGTGAGGCCAGAAGGTTCTGCTCGCATTTTTTCCAGGATAATTTGGCCCTTTTTCTCCGGCCGAGGACCAGGGGGTCTGAAGGGATCGGATGGATACTGCCCATGGGTTCCCTGTTTTCAGAACGATGTCTTGGTCTTCTAGGTTAATGCACTGCACCAGGACGGTCCCTTTCTGCGCGGTGGCCAGGGTGCGGGCCACCAGGACTCCGGGGGGCAGGCGCTCCGAGAGGCTTGGCTCTACCTGCATCTCCACTCCTTCCAGGGGCACAGGGGTCCGGATTGGTAAGGCCACCACCGTCTGTCCTGGCGGCAGAACGAGCGGAGGGGCTGCCGGAGTGATCACCTTCCCCAGCGCCTCGCCCTCCCAACAGTTCTGTCGGACTCGCACTCCCCACACCAACTGTTGGACGACCTGCCCTTGGGGCATGCGGGAGCCCCACTGGTTCAGAGTCTCTTGAGTGGGCTCATTCAGGAGTACGCTGCCGAACTCTCGCAATATATTCATACCTAGGGTCACCAGGTGTTTATCGTTGGCATCTCCCTGGGTCAGGATTACTCCTCGACGGCCGAGTGGTTTGCCGCATAACGAAATCTGCATCCAGACTACTCCGACAACAGGAACTGGTAGCCAGTTGGCGGCTACCATCTTTATCATGGATCCCCACTGGGGTCTTAGTGCTTGAGGAAAATGCCGCTGAAAATAAGTCTCTGGCATGGTCGTTACTTTCGACCCTGTATCGACTAGGCATCGTATGGCATGGGCTTCAAGCTCTGCCCACACCACTGGACACCTCTCGACCAGATCCACAGGACTTCCACAACCCCTCGTCGTGGTTTCTGGCTCCGAGCGGCGTCCCCCCAGCTCAGATGGCCGCCGTAGTGGGTATTCCACATGCCACGGGTACTCTCGGACGAGGTGGCCAGGTTCTCTGTACTCATAGCAGTGCTGAGGCTGCAGGGGCTGACTGCCCCTGGGATTGTGGGGGCCCCAGGGTCCCGGGCCTGCCCCAGGCCGTTCACTCATGGCCTCGGCCCTTCTCTTCACCTTGGCCAGTTCGCCTCTGATATCCTTCAGCTCCCGTTTCATGTCTTCCACCCATTGTGGCTCTTCAGTGGCATTCACGATGACTTCCGTGCTCCGGACCTTTCCCACGGGGACTGTCAACCCCTGTTCCTGCTCCCACGGACGCGCCTGACTCCCCACCTTGGAGAAAGCCATATGCGGGTTTACCCAGACCTGCTCCCACGCGGCCTGCTTAGTCAGTGGGTATCGGAGTCTGGTCACTAAAAGGTCACGTAGGGTGAGGTCTATGGGTCCCACCCCCATGCCGTCCTTCCGCTCTATGGCGGTGTATAATTCCTGAAGGGCATTCATGTACTGGGTGACCGTCTCCCCTTCCCCTTGAATACGACTGAACAACCGGGTTCTCAGTTCCCCCACATTTGTCGGATCCCCATGTGTCTCCTCCAATATCTGTAAGACCCTAACAAAGATGTTACGCTGTCCTGGGGGTCAAAACATTACAGAATCCCAGGCCTCCCCGTCCAATGCCATAAGGGCTCCCTCAGCTTCCAAGTCGGGGGTCATCGGATGCATTCTAAACAACCCTCGCATCTGTTCTGTCCAGCTCCACAGCATGGTATTTGCGCCGGAGTACCTAGGCAGTTTGCTCAGCATAGCCCCCAAGGAAATGCTGGACCGGGGGCCAGCATTGCCCCCCTTTGGACTGTGGCATCCCCGCTCACACTCGGAGACTGCATCCTGCCGACTACGCCAAATTTAGTACTCGCAGGTACAGGGGATGCAGTGACGAGGCGTGAGACGGTTTGAGCTTTAAGGTGTAACTTTTATATCTATAGATGCCTTTGGGGCTGTCTTGAGCAACCGAACAAGCTAACAATAACTGCCCACACAGGGGATCAATACAAGAAACACACGGTAATGCGAACACGACTAACCCGGCGAAGGCCAGTCACTATAGGGCTGCGGTATGGCTGACTACGGGTCCTTAGTTATAAAAGTGTCACTTATCCTCTCTGACGCCCAGCAGAGTCCTGAATGATGATGCTTCGGCGTTGCAGCCGCTGGGCCCAGCCGACGAGGATCTGACGAAGACTTCGGGCGTTCCTGTGCCCAGGCGAGGTGGGGGCACAACAGGCGCTGGAAGAGTTCCGCAAGGTGGTGCCCCCCGGCGGAGGCGGTGCAGTGCCGCTTGGGGGCTGGAAAATGGAGGCCGCGGGTGGCAGCAGGTAGGCCGCAGCCGCGAACTGGAGCGGGGCGGCGTCTGCTGCAGGCAGGAGCTGACGCTTGCGCAGTCTATAGAGGCTTGAGACAGAGTGACGCTTAGCCCGTTATATTATAGATGTATTTTATGTGTATATATCTATTCTATCTTTTCTATTCTATTCTAACCCGTCAGTGTGATTTTACTGTATGCGGCACGTGAATTGCCATTTTCTCAAAGGACACCGGTGTGTAGAAATCGGACAGGACTTGTATGGTACGAGTGCTGTGCAATTTTTTTCTCGCACCCATAGACTTGTATTGGAGAGTCTCGGCTGAGTCTTGGTGACAATCGCAACCTGCTGTGATTTTTCACGCACGCTGAATACAGCTGAGAAAATAAATGGTGATGTGAGCTGCCCCATAGGTTAACACTGGGCCGGGTGCTATGTGATGTTTTCTCATATAGCACTCGCCTGTATTCTACGGTAATGTGACGCCAGCCTTACAGAGAGAAGCGATGCTCCGCAGATCTGCGAGATGGCAATGAACAGACGCACATCCCCTGCAGAATCAGACGACACACCCATAGCTCCGTTTTTTGCTGCTACAGGAGGATCATGCCTTGTACATCTATAAAGTAATTTGATCATTAGACCCTTTCCTATAACATTAAGTAAATGTATAGTAACTTGCAAATAGATCTATAGTAAATTAGTGCCTCCCACCAAATTTCATTGGCCATGTGATTTACCATGTAAATACACAGCATGTCTGAAACTCTTTGCTAACATGTCAGGAGGATAATAAGAATGACAGATATTAAAAGTGGATGATTGGAGTTTGTGTTGAAATCTACTAATCTAAAAAAAAATAGATAAATAATTCCAATGTGAGACTTGAAACCAGGGCTTGAACGCAAGTTTTCTATTCCATAAACCGTTAGCTTAACCACCCATCCAACAGTTGTGAAAGGATCCTTTTTCTTCTCTTATGAGATGAACCCTGCAAGTATTTTAGTGAGGTGTATCTGAAAAATATTTTGATTTTGATGTTTGACTGAAGTCAAGTATCAGGTCTCAGGTATCGGACGAAAACAGCTTGATTTTGATGTTTGAATTAAGTCACGTATCAGACTCAGTCATTGAAATCACGCAGTTGCCACTATAGCACAGTGGTAATGTATCTTGTGTGTAGGCTTATAAATGCAGAGCTTTGAGTTCAAATCCCAGCAATGGAGCTTAATTTTTTTTAAATTATTTTTGTTATTTTAAGCCAAAACTGTGTGTGATGCAGATGCTTCACCCTTATGCTATAGATTATTTTATTACAAGTCAGGAAGATAACAAGAATGTCAGATATTAAAAGTGGAACAAGATTGGGATTTTGTGTATTAACCTGCATAACCTAAAAAAAAAAAAAAAAAAAAAAAAAAATTGTAACATGGGATTTGAACCCAGAAAAAGCTGCACTTTGAGACAGCAGCATTGCCATTGTACCGCACGCTCAAGCAATACCAGCACTAATATTTTTGGTAATGAAATCTTCTTTTCAAACTCTCAGTGCATTGAAAAATCATTTGGATTTTCATTTTGACATATGATATGTGACTTTCTTCACTCATCAGAGTGAAACATCTCTGGAGTTTGTGTGCATAAGTTAAAAAAAACAAAGATTACTTCCAACTGGGCTTGAACTCACATTTGCTGTTCCATAAGACAAGCATTTAACCAGTCAGCCATTAGCTTAACTGGCAGAGAATGCATATCTTTTCTTCACTTATGAGATGATCCATTCAAGTAATCAATTACGGGTATCAGAAAAACATTTTGATTTTGATGTTTGAATGTTTCATGTATCAAAATCAGGTATCAGAGTCAAGTATCAGAGTCAGGTATGGTATCAAAGTCAGGTATCAAAGTCAAGTATCAGACTCAAAAGTATCAGACTTAAGTATCAGACTCAGGTATCAGAGTCAGGTATCAAAGTCAAGTATCAGACTCAAAAGTATAAGACTTAAGTATCAGACTCAGGTATCAGAGTCAAGTATCAGAGTCAGGTATCAGAATCATAGAATCATAGAATGGTAGAGTTGGAAGGGACCTCCTGGGCCATCTGGTCCAACCCCCTACTCAAAGCAGGATTCGCTAAAACATCCCAGACAGATATCTGTCCAGCCTCTGAAGACTTCTATTGAAGGAGAACTCGCCACCTCTTGTAGCAGCCAGTTCCACTCATTGATCACTCTAACTGTCAAAAAGTTTTTTCTAATATCTAATCTGTGTCTCCTCCCATTCAGTTTCATCCCATTGCTTCTAGTCTTTCCTTGTGCAAATGAGAATAAAGATGATTCTTCTGCAATGTGACAGCCCTTGAGATATTTGTAGACAGTTATTAAGTCTCTTCTCAGTCTTCTCTTTTGCAGGTTAAACATTCCCAAATCCTGCAAAAGAGTCAAGTATCAGAGTCAAGTATCAGACTCAGGAATCAGATACAATCCACAATTGTCCTATATAATGCAACCCTGGCACTTCACAACACTAATTACTTAAATTTGGACTTACATAAATCATAGCCGAAAGAAGAGTTTCAGAAATGTACGAAAAACCCACATTTTTATTTATATTAAAAATAACAACAACAATTAAAATATCAATGAGCACCCAAAATAAGAGAGATATATGCCAAACATGTTTAAATATCCTGCAACTAATACATCACCACTTATAATAATCCCAGACTAAATCCACAATAAAACGCTATATAGCCAATAGTATTCCATCAGAAATGTGGCCCTATAATTCCATATTACATATATAATACATTAGAAACAAGTCCACAATATAGCGCTATGTTTATACACTACATTTTGGTAATGGAGTCAAATACTCCATATAGTGCTATAACTCTTCATGTCACATATATAATGAAAAACCGGTCACATTACCAGGGAATGCAAGTTGTGGGTGAAGGCAGCAGAAACACCGGGATGACACGTCTCTCCTCACCCCGACGCGCGTTTCGCATCCAGCTTCTTCTGGGGGTGTGTCAGAGGCGGGCATACCAGTGATTTAAATACAATAGCGGTGCTAATTAGCACACCAATTGGAGCTCGGTATATCCCTAATGGAGTGATTGATACACCAGAATCAATGCGGCGCATGAAGCTCTTCCCCTCTTCTCAATGTAAACGTCACTTCCAGACCTGCACCCACTGGAACACTTGCTGAATCGCAAGCAGCCCCGTATCAGGGCACATCAGAAAGTGTTAGGAGAGGGATCGGGCGCATGCGCACCTTCTGATGATCAATATCAAACAGAGAACAATCTGATGATCCATTTCAAGCAAAGGATAAAATCAAAGACATCACTGGAAACTAATATCCATGTACAATTCATATGCATACAAAGTGAATCATGTGATATAGCGAAGACAATATTAAATAGTCCAAAATTAATGTTAAAAAAATAAAGTGCCAAAGTGAGCTGATAATAATAAATAAATGTATTAATAATTATAACAGTGAAAATACTTGTGTAGGTGCATTAAAAAAATAATTTTAATAATGCATATAACAGTGCCAGGACATAATAATAATGTGAAAATAAAATTCTAATATAATGATTCATAAATTACATACCGTGCAAATACTTTATTACTAAAATGTGCTAATAAAATACTTGTAATGGAATAAAGGTGCATAAGTGATATTCAATTAATTATACAGTGAACAAATATATAATTATAGGTCAATCTTAAAAATAAAATAAAATTAATAATTTTATTATAATGAATTAATATTCTCTCAATACTGGAAACACCAAGTTATATCATTCTATACCCAGAAAAGTACATAAAACCACCCATACCACCCACTCAATATAAAAATAGTTACATAGATATACTAATTATAAAATGTACAAAATAAACACCAAAAATATATAAATTCATTTAGAAATTCAGTCCCATAGAGTTCATTATTTTCAAATCCTGTAGAGATATAAAGACTCCAATCCTCCCTTGATATCTTCATTATCACTCCATCTGCTGATCCCAGTGTGGAAAAACGCACACCATAATGTAGATCTGAAAAAACAAACAATTAAAATCCATACTAATTGGAACATAAAATTAAAACAACCCACCCCTTAAGTCTCAAAATGGAGAAAAGGAAGCAACTATTCCAAGCAATACAAAGGAAGGAAGAAAAACCTAAGCTCTCATTGAGACCTTGTGGAGCCATGGTGCCTAATTTGAAAATCCACTGGCTTTCAAGCTATCCTAAACTCCTCCCTAGATCTCCTCCCCTTATACCTAATGAAATTTGATCAATCGCTTTTATGGATAAGCTCCTGGCATTGCAGTCATGATATTCCCTAAAATGCCTGGGGAGGGTTTTCAACTGTGCAACATCTTCAATATCCTTGGCCTTACTGATGTCTCTGACATGTTCCCTTAATCTAATTTTGAGTTCCCTAGTTGTTAATCCAATATAAATCTTACCACAAGGGCATTGAGCATGGTAGATAACCCCTTGTGAGGAACAACTTAGATTTTTTCTTATGTCAAATGTCTTTGACCCATCAAAATTGGTAAAGGAAACCCCTTTGGTCAGATTAAGACATCCTTTGCAAAGACCACATGGGAAAAAAACTTCCACGATCTGTACCCGCAAAATGAGCTACTCGAGAAGTAGGAGATATATAATGACTCCTAACCAAAAGATCTTTTAAATTGGCCGATCGTTTGGCCACAAATGAATGAGCCGAAGGTAAAATATTCTTCAACACTGGGTCTACCAACAATACTCCCCAATGTTTCCGAACATCATCAGTGAGAGCTCTCCACTGGTTATTATAATTACTTATAAATCTTACCTTTTCCTGTTTCTTTTGATCAGTACAAAGAGGTTTGCCATAAAGAAGTTGGTCACGAGTAGTATTCTTAGCCCTTAAATTTCCTCTTTTGATGCAACGGTTACTATATACCCTAGCTTTGAACCTACGTATCAAGTCGGTTGCCTGATTTTCAAAACGACCTTCATCTGAGCATATTCTTTTGGCTCTAAGGAATTGACCAATAGGGATACTTTTAATAGTAGGTCCAGGATGGGAGGAACTTGTTTGTAGTAATGAATTTGTTGTGGTAGGTTTTCTGAAAACTTCTGTACGTAATCTGCCATCAGAAGATGCTGAGATATAAAGATCCAAAAAATCCAGTTTTCTACCATGATGGAAAGTAAGTCTTAGATTAATATCATTCTTGTTTAGATTACTCATAAAAATATTCAAATCATCCACTGTCCCCTCCCATAAATAGAAAATGTCATCGATGTACCTCATCCAGTTGTGAACATTGTTCACACCCTGGATGAGGTCACCCTGAAATAAATCTCTTTCCCATGCTCCCAAAAATAAATTTGCATACGCCGGAGCACAGGAGACCCCCATTGCTGTACCTTGCATCTGTAAAAAAATTGAATTATTAAATGTAAAAACATTATCATGCAAAACAAATTCAAGTGAAATCAAAATCAGGTCATCAATGGGGGAACTGATGTTACTAGTATTCAAAAACCACTTAGTGGCTGCCAATCCATCAGAATGTCTGATGGAAGTATAAAGTGCTTCCACATCGGCTGTGACCATAATCATATTTCTTTCCAAGTGTAATTGGTCAATACATTGAAGAGCCGATGTGGTATCCTTAATAAATGATGGTAGGGTAGAGACAATGGGTTTGAGGAAGTAATCAACAATATTTGATATAATCTCACATAATCCTTCATTACCTGCCACAATTGGACGTCCCGGAGGGTCCATTGGATTTTTATGCAGCTTTGGACTAATGTAAAAAGTAGGCAACTTTGGATGAAGATTTTTCATATCATCCATCAATTTTTTGGAAATAATCCCTTCAGAAAAGGCTCTATCAAGAATCGAAATTAGTTCTGTCTGAAAGGAAGACAACGGGTTATATGTCAGTTTATGATAACAAGTCCGATCCTCAAGCAATTTATTAGCCTGTTTTTCATGCAACTGATATGGCCAGATGACCAGATTGCCTCCCTTGTCAGACTGCTTCAAGGTCCTTTAAAGCCAAACGTTCATCATTGGTAAGATTAGATGGATATCTACAATCCCCAGCTAGACGTTCAATATCCTGAGTAACTAGCTTGGTAAACACCTCTACTGCCGAGCAAAGCCCCAATGGTGGAAATTTTTTTGATTTATCATAAAGCTGACTTGGTATATTGCTTACCTCCCTAGGGGTATTTTCTTGCTCCAAAGATTCCAAAATCTCTAACGCTTTTAATTCTTCCACAGAGGTCAATTTCTCTCCAGATTGATTTCTATAGTGTAATTTTTTTCAAAATTATTTTTCTGGAGAAAAGATGAGTATCCTTGATAGCTACGAACGCGTCTAAATGAGAGGAAGGGGAAAATGTTAATCCTCTCTCCAATACATTAAGATGAACAGATGAAATAACACGTTGTGATAAATTAACTACCTTGAAGTGGTCTTTGTCTTTCTGGCGCTTATTATTAGGTTTATTAAACATATCTGGATATTGCCTTTTTCGGGTATCCTTTCTCAAATTAAAAACCTCTGCGATCATCCAAATTACTTGCTGATGCCTGACTTTCATCACCCGACATACTCAATGTAATAGAAGTTTCCCTTGATCTAGTTCTTTTAAAATTAATCTTCTTCCTTTCTTGCCATCTATAAACTTTGTCTGAGTCATAGTCATTCATATCTCTCTGGAATTTTTTCAATTTTCCCTGGCTCACTTTTTCTTCCCGTTTTATAGTATCCGAATCAAGTTCTTTGAGCCATTTCTCTAAAAATTCTTTCGGTACTTCTTTCTCTAAAGACCTGTGAATCATTTCTAATTCCTTATCTAATTCTCCAAGAGAAATAGTATTTTTATCTATAAGGATCTGAATGAACTCCAGAGAGCATGACGATGCTGCTGCAATCCATCTCTTTGTTAGATCCTCCTCCTGTATTTCAAAAGTTGGGTACAGCTGTATCCTCAGACCCCTTGGTATAATTTTCTTAGTTAAATAATTCTCTAATGAAGTGCGATTCCACCACAATTTAGTTTTTCGAAAAAGAGCATTCCTGTATTTCTGCATTGCTTCCTTATAGTCCTTAGAGACACCTGGCGAAACATTTTGGGTGCTTAAATTGAGTAAATCAGAGGCTTTAGATCGCCAAGAATTTTCTTTGGCTTTTAGATCCATCTTAATAAATGGTCTGTTTTAAGAAAAAACGGCAATTTTACATAGACTCAATGATTATATATCAACCAAAAGAATTTTTTTCTCTATGGCAAAAATTACTAATTGGACCATCTGTTGAAACAATAGAAACAGAATTCAATCCACAATTGTCCTATATAATGCAACCCTGGCACTTCACAACACTAATTACCTAAATTTGGACTTGCATAAATCATAGCCGAAAGAAGAGATCCAGAAATGTAATAAAAAACCACGTTTTTATTTATATTAAAAATAACAACAACAATTAAAATATCAATGAGCACCCAAAATAAGAGAGATATTTGCCAAACGTGTTTAAATAACCTGCAGCTAATACATCACCACTTATAATAATCCCTGACTAAATCCTCAATAAAACGCTATATAGCCAATAGTATTCCATCAGAAATGTGGCCCTATAATTCCATATTACATATATAATAGAAACAAGTCCACAATATAGCGCTATGTTTATACACTACATTTTGGTAATGGAGTCAAATACTCCATATAGTGCTATAACTCTTCATGTCACATATACACTCACTGGCCACTTTATTAGGTACACCTGTCCAACTGTGTGTTAAGACTTAATTTCTAATCAGCCAATCACATGGCGGCAACTCAGTGCATTTAGGCATGTAGACATGGTCAAGACAATCTCCTGCAGTTCAAACCGAGCATCAGTATGGGGAAGAAAGGTGATTTGAGTGCCTTTGAACGTGGCATGATTGTTGGTGCCAGAAGGGCTGGTCTGAGTATTTCAGAAACTGCTGATCTACTGGGATTTTCACACACAACCATCTCTAGGGTTTACAGAGAATGGTCCGAAAGAGAAAAAAAATCCAGTGAGCGGCAGTTCTGTGGCCGGAAATGCCTTGTTGATGCCAGAGGTCAGAGGAGAATGGGCAGACTGGTTCGAGCTGATAGAAAGGCAACAGTGACTCAAATTGCCACCCACTACAACCAAGGTAGGCAGAAGAGCATCTCTGAACGCACAGTGCGTCGAACTTTGAGGCAGATGGGCTACAGCAGCAGAAGACCACACTGGGTACCACTCCTCTCAGCTAAGAACAGGCATCTGATGGCTACTTTCAGCAGGATAATGCGCCATGTCATAAAGCTCGAATCATCTCAGATTGGTTTCTTGAACATGACAATGAGTTCACTGTACTCAAATGGCCTCCTCAGTCACCAGATCTCAATCCAATAGAGCATCTTTGGGATGTGGTGGAACGGGAGATTCGCATCAGGGATGTGCAGCCGACAAATCTGCGCCAACTGTGTGATGCCATCATGTCAATATGGTCCAAAATCTCTGAGGAATGCTTCCAGCACCTTGTTGAATCTCTGCCACGAAGAATTGAGGCAGTTCTGAAGGCAAAAGGGGGTCCAACCCGTTACTAGCATGGTGTACCTAATAAAGTGGCCAGTGAGTGTATAATGAAAAACCGGTCACATTACCAGGGAATGCAAGTTGCGGGTGAAGGCAGCAGAAACACCGGGATGACACGTCTCTCCTCACCCCGACGCGCGTTTCGCATCCAGCTTCTTCCGGGGGCGTGTCAGAGGCGGTCATACCAGTGATTTAAATACAATAGTGGTGCTAATAGCGCACCAATTGGAGCACGGTACATCCCTAATGGAGTGAGTGATTGATACACCAGAATCAATGCGGCGCATGAAGCTCTTCCCCTCTTCCCAATATAAACGTCACTTCCAGACCTGCGCCCACTGGAACACTTGCTGAATCGCAAGCGGCCCCGTATCAGGGCACATCAGAAAGTGTTAGGAGAGGGATCGGGCGCATGCGCACCTTCTGATGATCAATATCAAACAGAGAACAATCTGAAGATCCATTTCGAACAAAGGATAAAATCAAAGACATCACTGGAAACTAATATCCATGTACAATTCATATGCATACAAAGTGAATCATGTGATATAGCGAAGAAAATATTCAGCCTACATCCGCATGGCCTACATACCCAATGTTAAAGATAGGGTACGCAGGACGCATGCAGACGTAGGCGAAGCTGAAGGAAAAGGTGCGGCAGTGGGTCGGGCTTAACGGAGGAAGAAAGAAGGAAGTAGGCTGCCAACCGCAGCTCTACAAAATGCTAGTGTGAAGCCAGCCTTAGTGACATGACAATATAATCACTGATGGTTGATTACAAATACAGGTGAGTAATAAACATACATAAAGGAGACCCATTTAGTTTATATATTGAATAATAAATGTAATGATAGATTAAGTCCTTCCTGAGGATTAGACAGGCCAGTACTCTTGTTTGCAGTGAGTAAATCCACCATGATTTATGGTTCAATTCCCTCCTATTATTACTGCTATTAATGGGGTTTTTAACTCATTCTATCACAATTAGGTGGCATGTGGAGACATTGCTTCCATGTTTCTCAGGGAAATGTCTAGAGACTAAGGAGCATTTAAATTTGAGGTTTTTTTAATCGCATCAGAGTTGTCACTGAAGGTGTACCTTTAAAGAGGTTGTCCACTACTTTTTCACTGATGACCTATCCTTGGGATAGATCATCAATATCTGATCGGCTTGGGTCCGACACCTGGCACCTCCACCAATTAGCTGTCATCAGTGTCGGCAGATGACGGTTGGAAATACTCATTTGCGGAGCTGGCCATCTTCTGGTAGTGGCCGAGGCTTGGCACTACACATCCACCTTCTGTTAAAATCAATAGTAGGCAGATGTGTCACACCCTGTGGTGGCCACTATGAGAAGACTGCCAGCTCCCCAAGTGAGTGCTCCCAGCTGACATTCGCCACCACTGACAACAGCTGATCTGCAAGGGTGCCGGGTGTTGCATCCCAGATGATCAGACATTTATAAGGATGGGTCATCAATAGAGTTGAGCGATACCGTCCGATACTTCAAAGTATCGTATCGGATGGTATCGGCCGATCTTTAAAAAAAGTATCGGTATCGCCGATTCCGATACCGGAAGTCCCATTCAAGTCTATGGGACTTCCGGTATCGGAATAAGAAAAACCCTTTCCTGCCCTTGTACAGCCTCTCTGGGGTCTGTACGGGCCTTTCGGGGGGCTGTGCCGGCCTGCCAGGGGGTCTGTGCAGGCTCCGGTGGTCTGTGCCGGCCTGCCGGTGGTCTGTGCAGGCTCCGGGGGGGCTGTGCCGGCCTGCCGGGGGGCTGTGCCGGCCTGCCGGGGGGCTGTGCAGGCTCCGGGGGGCTGTGCTGGCCTGCCAGGGGGCTGTGCCGGCCTGCCGGTGGTCTGTGCAGGCTCCGGGGGTCTGTGCAGGCATCGTCCGATGGGACTACAAGTCCCATCGGGCGATGCCTGCTACCATGACAGTGATTGACACATTAGCCAATGATGGGACAGTAGTAGTCCCATCATCCGGCTAATGTGTTAAATGTAAAAAAAAAAAAAAAAAAAAAAAATTACATGCTACATACATACAACATGCATACTACATACATGCTACATTCATACTACATACATGCTACATTCATACTACATAAATACTACATGCAACATACATACTACATATATACTACATGCATGCTACATACATACTGCATGCTACATACATACCACATATATACTACATACATACTACATGCATGCTACATGCTACATACATAACACATATATACTACATGCATGCTACATACATACTACATGCTACATACTACATATATACTACATGCATGCTACATACTACATGCTACATACATACTACATATATACTACATGCATGCTACATACATACTGCATGCTACATGCATGCTACATACATACTACATACATACTACATGCTACATACATACTACATATATACTACATACATACTACATACATACTACATGCATGCTACATGCATGCTACATACATACCACATACATACTACATGCATGCTACATACATACTACATGCTACATACATACTACATACATACTACATATATACTACATGCATGCTACATACATACTACATATATACTACATGCATGCTACATACATACTACATGCATGCTACATACATACTACATGCTACATACATACCACATACATACTACATATATACTACATGCATGCTACATACATACTGCATGCTACATACATACTACATACATACTACATGCTACATACATACCACATATATACTACATACATACTACATACATACTACATGCTACATACATACCATATATATACTACATACATACTACATACATACTACATGCTACATACATACCACATACATACTACATATATACTACATGCATGCTACATACATACTACATGCATGCTACATACATACTACATACATACTACATGCTACATACATACCACATATATACTACATACATACAATACATTCATACAATACATACATAGACATACAGTACATATAACATAGAGTAACATACTTACCAATACTTGTCACATTGTTCCCCGAAGCCATTGTCTTTTCCGGAATAAATATTAACATAACAAACCACAAAAATACTCACCCACGATCCGAAGCAGTCCACGAGTGTGTCCCACGACGATCTTGGGTAGAGAACTGCAGCATCAGCTGTTGCTGCCGTTCTCTACGGGCTGCAGGAATCCAATGACGGAAGGTAGGTATCCTTCCGCACTGTATTCCTCCGCCACTTAAAAAAAAAAAAGTCCCTAGTCTCACTTTATGCCATTGCTGTGTGGGAAATTCCCACGCAGCAATGGCATAAAGTGAGACTAGGGACTTTTTTTTTTTTAAGTGGCGGAGGAATACAGTGCGGAAGGATACCTACATTCCGTCATTGGATTCCTGCAGCCCGTAGAGAACGGCAGCATCATCTGATGCTGCAGTTCTCTACCCAAGATCATCGTGGGACACACTCGTGGACTGCTTCGGATCGTGGGTGAGTATTTTTGTGGTTTGTTATGTTAATATTTATTCCGGAAAAGACAATGGCTTCGGGGAACAATGTGACAAGTATTGGTAAGTATGTTACTCTATGTTATATGTACTGTATGTCTATGTATGTATTGTATGAATGTATTGTATGTATGTAGTATATATGTGGTATGTATGTAGCATGTAGTATGTATGTAGTATGTATGTAGCATGCATGTAGCATGTAGTATGTATGTAGCATGCATGTAGTATATATGTAGTATGTATGTAGCATGCATGTAGTATATATGTAGCATGTATGTAGTATGTATGTGGTATGTATGTAGCATGTAGTATGTATGTAGCATGCATGTAGTATATATGTAGAATGTATGTAGCATGTAGTATGTATGTAGTATGTATGTAGTATGTATGTGGTATGTATGTAGCATGTAGTATGTATGTAGCATGCATGTAGTATATATGTAGTATGTAGTATGTATGTAGTATGTATGTGGTATGTATGTAGCATGCATGTAGCATGCATGTAGTATGTATGTAGCATGCATGTAGTATGTATGTAGCATGTATGTAGTATGTATGTAGTATGTATGTAGCATGCAGTATGTATGTAGCATGTATGTAGTATGTATGTAGTATATATGTAGTATGTATGTAGCATGTAGTATGTATGTAGCATGCATGTAGTATATATGTAGTATGTATGTAGCATGCATGTAGTATGTATGTAGTATGTATGTAGCATGCAGTATGTATGTAGCATGTATGTAGTATGTATGTAGCATGCATGTAGTATGTATGTAGCATGTAGTATGTATGTAGCATGCATGTAGTATGTATGTAGCATGTATGTAGTATATATGTAGTATGTATGTAGCATGTAGTATGTATGTAGCATGCATGTAGTATGTATGTAGTATTTTTTTTTTTTAACATTTAACACATTAGCCGGATGATGGGACTACTACTGTCCCATCATTGGCTAATGTGTCAATCACTGTCATGGTAGCAGGCATCGCCCGATGGGACTTGTAGTCCCATCGGACGATGCTTGCACAGACCCCCGGACATCAGCACAGCCCCCCGGCAGGCCGGCACAGCCCCCTGGCAGGCCGGTACAGACCCCCACAGGGTGCACAGACCACCGGCAGGCCGGCACAGCCCCCCGGCAGGCCGGTACAGACCCCGGGCAGTCCACACAGCCCCCCGGCAGGCCGGCACAGCCCCCCGGCAGGCCGGCAGAGACCCCCGGAAGGCCCGAAATGACGGCGCATCATGATGCGCACACACCGCGCATCATGATGACGTCAGGCCGTCAATCAACTGAACTTCCGATTCCGATGCCGAATTCCGATATTGAAAAAATATCGGAAGTCGGTATCGGAATTCCGATACAGCAAGTATCGGCCGATACCCGATACTTGCGGTATCGGAATGCTCAACACTAGTCATCAATGAAAAAGTAGTGGACAACCTCATTAATGGTCCCATTGTGCAGCTCACATAGTGTAGGCTGGGTGCAATACGTGTGATCAAGTATACAACAAAAGTAGTGTTGCAATTAATATAGAAATTGATATTAAAGGACTTCTGTGTAACTAAAGGTGTAAAGTTTTTAGTTCGATCAGCATGTTTGCAATAGTTGCAAATATTCTGGTAAATCCTTTAAGATTTAGCCATGTACAATTAATTATTGAGTATCATTAAGATATAGACTAGGAGACAGAAAATTACCTAATGTGGGTGCTTTATTTGCCACAAAATTGAGAGGACAGCTTAACAGATGTCTCAATTCGTGATCTTGATACAACACACAGGTGCTTCACACAAAATTATAATATCATCAAAAAGTTATTTTATTTCAGTTCTTCAATGCTTCGTGGCATGGAGGCGATCAGCCTGTGGCACTGCCGAGGTGGAAGCTCAGGTTGCTTTGATAGCAGCCTTCAGCTCAGCTGCATTGTTGGATCAGGTGTCTCATCTGACTCTTGACAATACCCCATAGATTCTCTATGGAGATAAGGTCAGGTGAGTTTGCTGGCCAATCAAACACAGTGATACTGTTGTTTTTAAACCAGGTATTGTTACTTTTGGCAGTGTGGACAGGTGCAAAGTCCTGCTGGAGAATGAAATTTCCATCTCCAAAAAGCTTGTTGGCAGAGGGAAGCATGATATGCTCTAAAATTTCCTGGTAGACGGCTGCACTGACTTTGGTCTTGTTAAAACACAGTGGACCGTCACCTACACCAGCAGATGACATGGCTCCCCAAACCATCACTAATTGTGGAAACTTCACACTAGACCTCAAGCAGCTTTGATTGTGGCCTCTCCACTCTTCCTCTGGACTCTGGGACCTTGATTTCCAAGTTAAATGCAAAATTTACTTTCATCTGAAAACAACACCTTGAACCACAGAGCAGCAGTCCAGTTCTTTTTTTCCTTGGTCCAGGTAAGACGCTTCTGGTGTCTATTGGTCATGAGTGGCTTGACACAAGGAATGCGACACTTGTAGCCCATGTCCTGGATACGTCTGTGTTCGATGGCTCTTGAAGCAATGACTCCAGCAGCAGTCCACTCCTTGTGTATCTCCCCCAAATTTTTGAATGGCCTTTTCTTAACAATCCATTCAAGGCTGCTGCGGCTTTCCCGGTTGCTAGTGCACCTTTTTCTACCACCCACACTTTTTACTTCCACTCAACTTTCCATTAATATGCTTGGATACAGCACTCTGTGAACAGCCAGCTTCTTTAGCAATGACATTTTGTGGCTTACCCTTCTTGTGGAGTGTGTCAATGACTGCCTTCTAGACATCTGTCAAATCAACAGTCTTCCCCATGATTGTGGAGCCTACTGAAACAGACTATGGGACTTTTTTAAATGCTTCGAAGCCTTTGTAAGCCATAATCATTAACATCAACAAAAATAAAGACTTGAAATAGATCACTCTGTTTGTAATGACTCTATATAATATGTGTTCCACTTTTTGTATTGAAGAACTGAAATAAATAAACTTTTTGATGATATTCTAATTTTGTGAGAAACATCTGTATGTAGATATTTTTAATATTACAAGTGATGTCAGAAAATTGAGGTCTGACTGTAGAGCTGAATGTCATTTGATTGGCAACCCTATAGCCTTCCCAATGTTTCTCCCTTAGCATGTCATTCCTGTCAATGTCCTATGTAACATGATTTGCGCTTTTTACCATCTATTGGGGATATTTACATGCTATTAATCTATGTGTGGTAAATTTAGATTCCTCACCCACACCCCCATTGTTCACCCACAGGGATATTATTTCTGATGTGTTTCTAATGGCATGATGTTGCCAAAAGGGTCGAATTTCAGAGAGTTACCGGGGTGAAGTAGATTTTTTATATGCACTGCTGATTAGAGGTAAGCGGACTCGTAAAAGTTTGGGTTCATCGGATTCAGACAAACTTTAGTCGAAAATTCAGTTCAGGTACCAAAACTTGACCCCGGACCCGAACCCCATAAAAGTCAATGGGAACCCGAACATTGGTGCTGTAAAATGATTGTTGTAAGGGCTAGGGGGTGGCTGAAAATAGAAGCAAAATGGGGGTAAGAGCAGGACAATTGGCCTACAAACAAATGTCGATAGGAAAATTACTTAAAATACCATAGAATAAAAAAAAATAAAAACAATAACAATTTTGAACCAGGAGGCTGATGTCCAAGTGGAGGAGTGCCTTGCATTTGTAATTTACTGTATTTGTTAATAATGAAAAAAGAAAAATAATGATATCTAATATATAAAGCTCAAAGTGTGTATGTGTGTATGTGTGTGTATGTCCGGGATAGGCATCCGCACCGTCGCAGCTACAGCCACAAAATTTGGCACAGTCACATGTCTGGACCCCGAGAGCGTCCTAAGCTATGTTGTGAGGCGAAATTTTAACCCCGCACGTTCCAATTCACCAAACAATTTTGCCCCTGTCTACATACTGGGGAGAAAATGTGTGCGCGTCAAGCCCCGCCCCTCATTATGATGTCATAATGCCCCTATCTACATAATGGGGAAACAGTGTGTGCGCATCAAGCCCCGCCCCTCATTATGATGTCACAATGGTTGACATGGCGACGCTGATGTCATCATAGGTTGCAAGCCCCGCCGCTCATTATGATGTCATAATGGTTGACTATGAGATGGAGGATGTGTGATGGGTATATGGGCACTGGACTATGGGATGGAGGATATGTATGATGGGAATATGGGCACGGGACTATGGGATGGAGGATGTGTGATGGATATATGGGCACGGGACTATGGATGCAGGATATGTATGATGGGTATATGGGCATGGGACTATAGGATGGAGGATATGTATGACGGGTATATGGGCACGGGACTATGGGATGGAGGATATGTGATGGGTATATGGGCACGGGAATATGGGATGGAGGATATGTATGACGGGTATATTGGCACGGGACTATGGGATGGAGGACATGTATGATGGGTATATGGGCACGGGACTATGGGATGGAGGATATGTATGATGGGTATATGGGCACGGGACTATGGGATGGAGGATATGTATGATGGGTATATGGGCACGGGACTATGGGATGGAGGATATGTATGATGGGTATAGGGGCATTGGACTATGGGATGGAGGATGTGTGATGGGTATATGGGCATTGGACTATGGGATGTAGGATATGTATGACGGGTATATGGGCATGGGACTATGGGATGGCGGATATGTATGATGGGTATATGGGCACTCTACTATGGGATGGAGGATATGTATGATGGGTATATGGGCACTCGACTATGGGATGGAGGATATGTATGATGGGTATATGGGCACGGGTCTATGGGATGGTGGATATGTATGATGGGTATATGGGCACAGGACTATGGGATGGAGGATATGTATTATGGGTATATGGGCACGGGACTATGGGATGAAGGATAATTATAATTTGTTATAACTAACCACAGTTAATTACTATGCCCTGGCAGCACCGAGATTTTCAGCTAGTATATGATAAAAAAAGAAACAAAAAGCTGCATGCAGCTTTCTTTGTAATTGCCAAGCAATGATGTCCCAGATGTGCTCGGTAGGAGACAAGTCTGGAGATGCTGCAGGTCATGGTAACATGTTTATGCCACACTGGCTTCTCACAGTAAGCTGCTACTCTGACTAGTCAAACAGGAGGGTCCCCAGCGGCATCTCCCCATCTGCTGCCTTGGAATGACAGGTCTTTGCATACATGCGAATATAGTCAGAGACTGTCAATCCTGAGCAGAAGGGTGCAGAAACCACTGAAGACCCACCTGTCTGACTAGTTTCCAGAGCGGCTTGGTCCCCTGCAGCATTTAAAGTATGTTTTGCTCTGAAACACCTCAGAATCAAAGATAGATTGTTGAGTTTATACAGGCAGTGTCTGACACATACTACCCATAGATTGGGCAGCATTTATCAGCTGTCAGGTTCTTTTTAAGATGGGTAAATGACATTGAATTCAGTTGCAGTACAGAATGGATCAATGATGGAACCGATGGTACAGTCATTTTTCGAAAGTGTCCTATGAGCTATTTTTCAACACAACAGGTCCATGACACATGTTGCTTGGCAATTACAAACGGGGTGACAGTAGTACCGTATTTTCCAGCGTATAAGACGACCCCCCAACTTCTCCAGCTAAAATAGAAAATTTTCTTAAAAGTCGGGGGTCTTCTTATATGCCGGGTGCAGGGGAGTGGTCCCGATGACAAAGGGAGGGTGTACATGGAGTTATCATCCCCCTTTTACCTCATTGGTGGCAGCGGTGCTGTCTGCGGGTCTCTGTGCTGGGTATCCGCGGCTACTCGTCTCCCGAGATCTCGGGAACGAGATCTGAATCTGAGCATGCGTGGGCTCCGGCAGCCATTTTCCCAGAGGCCACCAATTCGCAGCAATGGAGCTGCCTGGGCCTCTGGGCTTTGGGGAAATGCCGGAGGAGCCCCACGCTGGACAGAGAGCCTCCACAGCCGCCCCCCCAGCACAGCGCCCCCACGCTGAACAAAGAGGAGCCGCCGCCGACCCCCAGCACAGAGCTGCCACATTGCTGAAGGAGGAGCCGCCGCACCGCTGCCACCAATGAGGTAAAAGGGGGATGATAACACCATTTACACCCTCCCTTGTTCATCGGGAACACTCCCCCCATATGCACTCGTCGTATAAGACTTTTAAGCAGATTTTCAGGGCTTAAAAAGTCGTCTTATACGCCGGAAAATACGGTAGATGATTTTTGTGCCCAAGTTTATTTAGTTTGACAGAATGTTCCTCAGACAACCTATGCTAACCTCAATGATAGCAGCCAAGTAAGTGCTTGTATTTCAGCATGTGGCTCTTATACTCGATATGGAATAAAATTAAAATGTTCTGAAAATGTTGTTTCCTTATTTCTATTAGAATATCAAAAACATTACTATTGATCCTGTGATTTCCCTGATTTCACGCCTTTTCCTTCTTGGTGTTGCAATTTCACTGTAGAGGACTGTATATCATTAGTCAGGAACACTCTACATACCTAATTGTTATACTAAAGTTTTCTGGTTTTAGAAAACTATTTTCCCCAGGTGTGTTTAGGTTCCAAAAAAAGCAAAAAAATGAACTGTTACACAATAAAGATAAGGTGGCACTACTCCATTCCATAATACAAAAGAGACCATCAAAAAAAGAGATCTTATGTTACAATCATGTTCTCCAAACCTTTGAAACATTGGTCTAATTAATTTACCTATTTAGAACCTTTGGCATGGAGACAAGGATGCATATAACACAACATTCATTTGACAGATGATCAAGCATTCTGTAATGCTGTAGATAAGCCCCCGATGTAACCTGAAAGATAAGAAAAACGAGTTAGATTATTCTCACTCGGGGTCTGGTTCGATGGGTGTCGCGGTCCGGTCTGACACCTCCCATCCTCTAGCGATGACGTCCTCCTCCTTGCTGCCTGTCGCAGCTCCTGCGCAGGTGTACTTTATCTGCCCTGTTCAGGGCAGAGCAAAGTACTGCAGTGCACAGGCGCTGGGCCTCTCTGACCTTTCCCGGCGCCTGCAAACTGCAGTACTTTGCACTGCCCTCGACAGGGCAGATAAAGTACACCTGCGCAGGAGCTGCGACAGGCAGCAAGGAAGAGGACGTCATCGCATAAAGATAGGAGGCGTTGGACCCAGACCGCCACACCCATCGGACCGGACCGCCCCCCGGGGTGAGTATAATATAACTCGTTTCTCTTATCTATCAGATTACATCAAGGGCTTATCTACAGCATTACAGAATGCTGTAGATAAGCCCCTGATGGTGGTGGCTGCAGCTTATATACAAAAAAATAGATGACAGATTCCCTTTAATAAAATGTCCCTATCCTTATGTTGTGCACTTTTTAAAGCATCAGCTATTTTATCCTTGGGACAATCCCCCAATCTCAGACAATGGTAATATTCATCTGCTTGTGCACTATATGTCTGGTCCTTGCTTTTTTCCTCCTCAAAAATAAAAATTGGTGTCAGTGTTCTATTTGTATGATATGGATGAGAACCATCAAAGTGCAACAGGGAATTTGTAACAACTGGTTGATGATAATAGCTTGTAGCCAATTCCCTATTTATCACCTTGACACATCTAAGAACTCAACTGATCTTTACCAAATATATTTTTGTGAAATGCATATTACTGTCGCTACCATTCAGATATTGCACACATGCACACTGATGACATACAGATGACATCCCTGTAACAACAGTGTGACACAGATGCATCTGGGAATCAGCGGAATTGTTCCCCGGTGCCGGTTGCTGAAATGAAGACAGCTCACATAACTGTACTCTGCTCGCAGTGCAATCAGCGCTAACATGGGCAATGTTGAGAGTTGTATTCAACTGTTAACAGCGAGAGCAGACGGTGGCTGATGGGAGTATTCATCAGCCGCCGCCTGTGCTATAAATAAATAAATATTTTAAAAAATGACGTGGGGCTCCCCTGTATTTTTGATAACCAGCCAGGCAAAACTGATAACTGCGGGCTGCAACCCTCAGCTGTCAGCTTCAGCAAGGCTGGTTATCAAGAATAACTGATGCTGATGGGAGGGAGGTAAGTATTACAATGAAGACAGGAGGCAGGGATTTCCTCCAGGCACCGCACGCAGAAATTATTAACATAAAGAATATAACATTTCTCAACAACAAGACCCTTAATACGAGGCATACAGGTAGGACTGGTGTAACATTTTTACTACCTGTATGCCAATATTAATCGGTCATATACATTCCGGGGTGTGACAGATTCCCTTTAAAAGAATCTGATGCTAGAATCTTGGTGTCAGATGCCACAGTACACCAGTACGCCTTCAGATGCCTTGTGGACTTCATGCTTTGACAATATTATTCAGATTTTATTGTTATGTTGTCTGCTGACAGTCTACTTCTATGAACTCTTTTTATTTGTGGTATTCTTATCTTTCTTCATCTGTCTGCGGCTTGTGTTTTTGGTACATGGCAATACAGATATGATTCTATGAAAGAAATTTTAAGGTTTTATATACTTAATATAAATATGCACCAAATAGCTATATAGGATGACAGATAATATTCAATCATTTTTTACGTTCAGACACGTATTCAAATTATCAAATGTATTTTATGAGTATCATTCTACATATTTAATCTATTTCTCAAAATTTAGTGAAAGGTCAAGACATAGTGCCAGAATATCCCTTTTCTAATATAATGTATACACATAACCTATACATTTTTTGTTAAATATAATTACATGTACTTTTGCTCTGCTGCTCAGCTGCTGTACAGGGAGTCACCCTAGACATGTCTCAAAATTTCTAACATTCTAGAGCATGTGCCGTTCTGCTCTCATGCCTGAAATTCCTTTACCTTCAAAGAGCACCATAGGGAATTCACACAAATGCTTTCTATAAATACTTTCCATAGCTTAGGGCAGTTCCAAGCAATAAGATTTTACAAATTCATGTATTGAAAGTATTTATGCACTCATCAAATTTCTATAAAATATATTTTAATAATGATATGCTAATATACTAGGCTATACTCTCGGTCCTAACACCTCAATCCTATGTACTGTATTCATCAGCAGAACAGAACACATGGGTGTACTGAATACTCATGTACTTCACAGTAGTATGCCTGCGTGTCAGTATTCTATTCAGACAGCCTTTTTAGACTTTGCAGCAGGGCTTAGTAGACTTATGTAGGTGGCAAATCTTTAAGCCATTATAAGGCCTCCACCTATCATAGTAACCCATCAGCATTCCATGGGTGACAGTGTGACAGTGTGGCCAACAGACCCTCCTTACACTTAGATGCCTCGGTAAGTATTGACCGCATTTTCTAGAAGTTTAAACATTCAGGAGCCGAGGTTTTTCAGATTGCGGCCACGACAGCGGTAGCTCAGCTGTCAATCGTTACCAACTGATTAGCTAAAACACAAAAATTGAGCTTGGTTTAAGTTGGTGTACATGCAGCACATAAACGTTCACCTTGGCCATAAAGCATACAAGAAGCAAAATGAACATAAACCCTGCTGTAACTAAATAAGTAAAAAGCTAAAGTGCATTTAAATAACATAGGAATCTTAGTAACACTGTTTTAGATCAAAAATAGGATAAAAGCTATCCCACCGTCGGGAAGGTGACACTGATCGGGATGGTCCTACACTGTCTAATATTAAAAACTTTACCATATGTCAAAGTGGACATCAGTGTGGCCAATAAGTGTCATTTGTCTGGGTTTGAACCTTTGACCCTGTGCTTTGTGGTCTGCTTTTTGTTCGCTGAGCCACAGCAGATAGACCTTTTCTTTACTTGTTTAGTTTCTGCTACGCTGAAAAGATTGAAGCAAGGATAACAGGTGTTTTCATTTACTCATGTGTCTGCCCTATCACATTTTGGATGCAGCTTTTTTTTATACTTTCCCCCTGCTGTTATTTCATGCTGGTGATAGTCTCATTTTTATGTCCAGCTATACCGCTGTAGTTTAAGCCAGTCAGTGAAAGACCAGCTAGGATTTATGTCTCTGCTGTTTATGCTCTTTACCCTGCACCTATCTTCTATTTCTTTTTAGGAAGTAGGTGGCATATTCTATAACAATGTGTATTTAATCCTTTGTTTTGTATTTTGTGCTTAGTTTTACTCATTCTGGGATCTCTTTCTATTTCAGCACACTTTCTTTTCTGTAGGTAATTTCCACCCTGCTCTGCCCTCCATTTCTTTAGGAGGAAAGTGAAGCACTTAATGGCCTTTCAGGCAGCATAAGTCCGAGTTGCAATCATCTAGTCTGTGGTTAGGGCTATCTCAGCTCACACAGGACCACTAAGGACTGCGGTGTCAGGATCTCTAATCTGTACAGCAACAGTTGCAGTTTTTAGTGTGTAACCTATTTTTCCCTAGTGAATTGCTACACTATCATAAAATTGAGTAATTCTAATTCTGACACATAATGAAATTAAGCCCCAGTAGCAGGAGAGGAGAAGTGGGGCACTTGAAATTGAAGTAAATGACACTTATGTGCCTCATCATGTGCTAACAAGCACCAGTGAGCTTGCTCTCAAGTTATAAAACTTTATTTTGTGTAATTTGATAACACTGTATGATTGTGTATGATTGACATGGCCTCCTCATAGTAAAACAAAGCATGGCAAATATACAGGTTCTTACCAAAGATGAGTGTCTCTTTTCAAATTCAAATTCATCAACTTCGCCTAATTTTCCCCAAAAATTTGATTTGCGGCAAATAAACATGAGCAAATCTCAATACTGGAAAGCTTGTAATTGCTTGTAGAAAACATATGAGGGTGAGGGTAGCGAGAACCCCCCTGACCATAAGTGCTTACTCTCTACAGGATAGAGAGCGAGAGGACCTTGGTGACCATAAAAGCTTACACACTACAGAAGAGAAACTTTCCCAGTTTCTAACTCAATCCTCAGTGCATTGATCCACTCATCACTTGATCTTACCTAATTTTAGTGCAGAACAGCTGGTTGAAAGGATTCTGGACTTTCCTTTGTGCCTGTTCGCCCTTTTCCAAGATGGAGTCTCATATCTCGCCTTGTCCTGGGACTTCCTGTCTATTATGATTATTTAAGTCTGGGTTGTGTGTTCCTCTTTGCCTGAGTATTTTGTTGTTGTTGGCACCTGAGCTCCTGCCTGACTACTGGTGGACTCCCCGCTGCTGCTGCTTGTTACTCAGTGCTCTGCCTCTCCACGTTATGCTTCCTACTGTCCTCTGTGCATCTCTCTGATGCTGTCTGTGCTTAACTACTGTCTGGACTTTTAGTATGGAACTATTCACCTCTGGATCTGCTGTGACCTGAAAGAATCCTGACATCACCATCTTCTCTAGGCCTGTGTTTGTTGGGCTGCGGTGCTGGACTTGTGCAGGACTTTCAGCCCAAAAAGGTACATATAGTGACCTTGTCCTGTTAATGCTACTCCCGTAAAATGCTGGTCTACTACGTTTAAGTGCTGTGTGCATTTCTGTCATGTCATCCTCCAGTTATGGGGTTAAGCTTCAGATTAATAATGTTTTACAGTTAAGCGGTAACCACACTAGCAGCCTCACTACCGGGAGCAAATGAACATTATTCCTCCCGGCAGCCAACAGCTTTCAGTCAGAGAGGTGCAGCTAGTGCAGCTACAGTCACCGCTCAGTTTATAATGTGTGGCGTCTGTAAAAGAGCCCCATCAATGATTGACAGCTGGCTCAGCACTGATGCACTGCTGAGACTTCGGTCAGTCAGTACTGGGATATAGTTACAGTCACCACTCACTATGACTGAAAACCAGAGGCTGCCAGGAAGAATAAAGGCAGCCGGGCTCCTAGCTCAGAATGCTTTAGAACATTATTAACTTTCAGATTACACTACATTTGCAGGTTAATAGCATTTTTTTACATGACATGTTCCCTTTAAGTATTAATATGCTTTCTCTGAAGTTTCTATGACTACAGCATGATTTTTACAATGATGGTATTAAAATTACAAAGTTAACATTTTCAAAAATACTCACAATCAAGATTTGAAAAAAATGTTACACACCTATGTGGGTATGAGACAAAAATCTAGTCTTTTAGACATCACCATAATAAAAATGACAAACAGCTAAAATTGTATTTTGCCTTTCTGTTATTTTACACCTCCAAACAAATTACAAAGGTTATTCTGACTCTTCCTGCTGGACGGATATATTACAAGAAAGTTCATGCTTAATGATTTCAAGGTTCTCTATAGCTTCATTTGTAGGATTGGTTGATCGTTTGGATATTTCACTGCGAACTGTGAGAAGTTCTGTTTCCATTTCTTGCTGATGCAGGACTGGCAGTGAAAGGGTACTTTTGGTCTGGGACATACTGGAAGAAGGGTGGGGGCTGTTCTGCTCCTGGTTGTCAAGGAGACCAATACAAAGTTGCAACTAGACTGAGCTGGATAGCAAAAAAAGTGTTAAAAATCTATTTAACTGCACCTTCTCAATAGCTTATAGATGATCCTTTCTCTGGATTACAGACTGTAATCTGTAACAGGATAAATAACAGGATAAATCTTTCACTGTGCAATTCTCTGAAGTGAAGAGCAAAGAGAATGTCTGCTCCAGCTCCTTCAAGTTAGGTGGTTTTGTTTGGTGAACAGCAATCTTCAAGTCTGACCACAGATTCTCAATTGGATTAAGGTCTGGGATTTGACTTGGCCATTTCAAAACATTTACACATTTCTACTTAACCACTTGAGTATTGCTTTAGCAGTATGCTCTGGGTCATTATCTTGTTGGAAGGTGAACCTCTGTTCCAGTCTTAAATCACTGACAGACTGAAACAGGTTTTGCTGAAGAATATCCCAGTATTTCTTGCCATCAATCTTCCCCTCAATTTGGACCACTTCCCTGTCCCTGCTGCTTAAAAACATCCCCAGAGCATGATGCTGCCATCACCATGTTTCACCGTGGGGATGGTGTTCTTGGGGTGATGAACTGTGTTTGTTTGGCGCCAAACATAGCTTTTATCTTGGTGGCCAAAACGTTTAATTTTGGTCTCATCTGACCACAGCACCTTCCTCCATACATTTGGTGAGTCTCCCACATGTCTTTTGGCAAACTCAAAATGAGCCTTACAATTTTTTTGTGTAAGTAAAGGCTTTTTCTCTATGGAGTGTACGACTTATTGTGGTCATATGGACAGATACTCCAGTGCTGAGTATGATTTAATTTAGAATCATTAAAGGAGTCTGTGTCATTTTTTCAATTAAAAGACTTTATTCTGGGTGTGTGTTTATTTACAATATAACTATAGGATTAGTAATGGATAGGTGTCTTATAGACGCTTCTCCATTACTAAGCCATGGGGCTGATGCCACCAAACAATACAAAGGAGACATCAACCCATCAAATATGAACCCCACTTACCAGTGCTACGGGGCAAGGGGGAAGACCTGGGATAAGCGCCAGAATTGGTGCATCTAAAAGATGCGCCTTTTCTGGGTGGGCTGCTATTTATAGCCTGGGGGGCAATATCCATGGCCCCTTTCTAGCCTGAGAATAACAGCCCCCAGCTACCTACTTTAGCTTGGCTGGTTGTCAAAAGTGGGGGGACACCACATGGTTTTTTAAAATTGATTTAAATAATTATAAACTCGGCTTGGGGACCCCTCTATTCTTCATAATCAGCCTTGCAAATGCTGACAGCTAAGAGTTGCAGCCCCCAGCTGTGAGTTTTTACTGGCTGATTATCAAAAATACAGGGCAACCCACACCATTTTTTTTATTTATTTATTTACAGCGCAGGCGCCAGCTGATGAATACTCCCATCAGTCGCCGCCTTCTCTCACTGCTAATTTCGGCAGCAGGCGTCTGATAGGAGCAGTAGTCCCATCAGCTGACACCAGTGACCAGAGGTAAACTTTGTACCCCCGATCACAACTGTCAAAAGACAGCTGTCTGATCGGTGATGATTTTACCGCTGATCAGAAGCCGTGCTTGCTGCGCTGTTATGCACATGACAGCATGAAAACACTGAATGTTTGTGCCTCCCATTCAAGTAAATGGGGTCCGGGTTTGGGTTCAAGTCCGGGTACTGTTCTGTTTTTGTAACAGTTCTGCCGAACCCACCAGAGTCGAACATTCAGGTGTCCGCCAATTTCTAATTTCTAATAAAAATGTCAAATTGACATATTTTTTATAACCCAACCTTAACTTAAACTTCTCAAAAACTTTGTCCCTTACTTGTTTGGAGATCTCCTGGGTCTTCATGATACTGCTTGGCTAGTGGTGCCTCTTGCTTTTTGCATTGTAGCCTCTGTGGCCTTTAAGAAAAGGTGTGTATATACTGACAGACATGTGACACTTAGATTGTGCACAGGTGAACTTCCTTTCACAAAGCAAGTGACTTCATAGCAAAAGGGGTGCATACATAGGCACATGTCAATTTTTAGTTAATTGACCACATAAATTTAAATTCTGCCTATATTTTTTTCACTTTACCAACTTAGACTATTTAGTGCTGTTACATGGCAGACAAATCGGATTACAAAACATTTAAACACAGGTTGTAATATAACACAATAGGTAAAAGGCCAAAGGTGGCGAATACTATCTCAAGCCACTGTAGTTACCCATTGTAGTTGCCATATCCTGGTTTCAGCATGCAAAACAATTTGTCAAACAATGTTGAATGTTTGCCGTAGCACTACTGATTATATAGTGTGTGCGCTAATTAATTTTATCTGTGTGCAATGAAGAAACAAGGCATGCAACTACATGCTGAGCATGCTCAGGTATGGACAGACCTTGGATATATGAATTATGAACAACTGCATTACTGGAATATAAATTATACGTATAAATCTGAGGTTATTAGAACCTCAAAAAGATTATTTTTTTATTCAGTCATCCATGACAGCACCACCTGAGAGAGGGGATCCGCCCTTTAGGAACAGGAAACCTACAGATACAAAAAGGCGGCACCTCTCCCACGCATCAGTTGGTTTCCTGTTCCTAGAGGACGGGACTTCCTTCAGATCGTCCGTCATGGAGTCGTCGAGGGATTCCCAGGCCAGCTGACCGACCCAGGTAGCGGGGGGTTCTCCTACCTCGGTCACGCTTGGGTCCCTGGAAGCGCCACGATGGGGCCGGGTAGGTCGCCACGGCAGTGGTCGGAGCAGGTGGAGCACAGGGTCCGGTGGACAGCCGCCTCCATAGTGCGGGCACCAGGTATGTATGCCCCGGGCCCCTCCTGGTGCGTTTTCCCCCAGGGGTCCGGTCCCCCTCTCCTATCTGGACGGCGGTTGCGCCCGGTCGGCGGGCATACTGGAGCCGGGGGCACCGTGCCGGCTCCTTCCGCATGCTCCCACGGGCTCTGATGAGCGGCGGAAGTGACGCGGCAGAAGGGGCGGGGCCGGGAACGCCGAAACCGGAAGTCGGGTGCCGGCCGGCTTTCCAGTGCGTGCCGCGCGTGCACGGTGGTCCGGGGTGGCGCGTGGTGCCCGGGGCGGGGAGGGGGTGGCCGGTACAGGCGGGGGGAGGTCGCGGGGGGGTCCCGGGTGGGAGGTGCCGCGCCAGAATCCTGCTGACCCGGACACTGGGAGGCCCTTAAAAGACAGGAGGTGACGCTGCTGGGGTGCTTCTGAAGGCCCAGCAATGGAGACGACAGAAGCCCCCATAGAGCAGCAGGACGAGGTGCAGGAGCGCCCACAGAAACAGGCCACGGTGAAGCCTCATGCGAGGGGCCAGCAGAAGAAACAGAGACGTCCGAGCGAACAGAACCACAGAAGTTCCTCCAGGATAAAGGACCCTCCTGCCTCCCTCCGTGATCCGGTACCTGCCACATCTGCATGGGTAAGAGATCTCCGTGAATGTACCCTGATGCAGTGTTCCCTTATGTTTTTTTTCACAGGGGAGGAAAGCTACGGGAAAACAGAAGCACAGTGAATGTGCCCTCTGTAGTTGCCCCGTGCCAGACGGCCACCCTAAAAAGTTGTGTTAGCCATGCGTGCGACAAACGGTAGGGGTTGGATAGGGACGGGAGCCCAGGGGTAGATTGACAGGCCCTTACACTCTCCCCCGTCCATACAGGTAGCAGAAGAAACGCCGGACTTCACCTCAAGCCTGAGGGAAATTATCAGGTCAGAAATGAAGGCCCTATCTAAAAGGGATTCTTCTAAAGGAAGAGAATTTAGTCTCTCAGGTTCGGAGTCCTCGGCCGCCCCTAGGATCGATGACTCCTCAGATTCCCCGGCCTCCACTTCGTCTTCTTCAGAGGAAGACTCAAGCCGATTCTGCTTCCCCTTAGATCAAATGGATAGGCTGGTTAAATCAATAAGGTCCACCATGGGGGTAGCAGACGCAAGACCAGAACTTTCCGCACAGGACGTGATGTTCGGGGGTCTAGATCCCAGAAAGCGCAGGGCCTTTCCATTAAATGACAAAGTCCAGAGCCTGATAGATAGGGAATGGAAAGGACCTGAAAAAAGGGGCTCCTTACCACCTGCCTTCAAGCGGAGGTACCCGTTCGATGATCCAGTGGTAAACAGATGGGATAAGGCCCCTAAGCTGGACGCGGCAGTAGCCAAAGCCTCCAAAAAATCCTCCATACCATTCGATGACATGGCCTCCTTAAAAGACCCGCTGGATAAAAAAAGTGGATTCCTTTCTAAAGGGAACATGGGAGATGTCAGCAGGCGCTTTAAGACCAGCGATAGCTGCCACATGTACGGCCAGATCCATGATGGTCTGGCTAGATCAACTGCATTCCCAACTGAAGGACGGAGCCTCAAGAGCATCCATTCGAAAAACTCTACCAATCATCCAAAGTGCTGCCGCTTTTTTGGCTGATGCCTCAGCAGACTCTGCGAGAATGGCGGCTAGGACCGCGGGTTTATCTAACGCAGCACGAAGGGCTCTCTGGTTAAAATGCTGGCCAGGAGATATCCAGGCCAGGTCACGACTCTGCTCCATTCCATGCGAGGGGGAATATCTGTTTGGCCCCGTTTTGGATGAACTTTTAGAGAAAGCCGGGGATGATAAAAAGAAGTTCCCCAGTCTGCCGAACCCTTCTTATAGACGTCCCTTTACTAGGAAAGGATATTTCCGTAGAAGGCCGTCCAGGGACCAGGGCAGATGGGATGACAAGAGAAGGAGAGGTACAGGTTTCATGTTCGGAGGTGGGGGGCGCCAGGAAGGTACTCCGGTAGGGGGGAGACTAGCTGCCTTCTACCCAGCCTGGTCTATGATTTTTAGTAGTAGCTGGATACTGGGGGTGATAGCTGCGGGTCTACAACTAGAAATCACCCGGGTCCCCCAAGATCGATTTAAGGTCACCCCACTCAGGACTTCCACATCAGAACAAGCTGCCCTGGAGGCCGAGGTTCATGATCTTTGCCGCAAGAAGGTCCTAACTATGGTTCCAGAAGGAGAAAGGGGAAAAGGTTTCTACTCCCCTCTGTTCGTGGTCCGCAAGCCAGACGGCTCCTTTAGGACTATAATAAATCTTAAGTCCCTCAACGTATTCCTGGTCATACGCCCGTTTAAGATGGAGACAATTAATTCATCAATAAAAATGCTGTTTAAAAATTGCTTTATGGTAGTGTTAGATTTAAACACTACCATATGCTTACTACCATATACCCATTCATGCAGCTCATCAGCGCTTCCTCAGAGTGGCGGTTCAGTTAGATGGGTCAGTTCAGCATTTCCAATATGCGGCCCTCCCCTTTGGGGTGGCAGTCGCTCCCCGAGTATTTACTAAAGTGGTAGCGGAGGTTATGGCCCATCTACGTGAATCAGACATTCTAGTTGTTCCCTACTTAGATGACTTCTTGATTGTAGGGAAAACAGTGAAACATTGTATGGAACAGCTACAAAGGGCAATGTCTGCCTTAGAGCGGTTAGGTTGGCTGCTTAACATTAAAAAATCTCGGTTACAACCGGTGAGAGTCCAACAATTCTTGGGCTTGATCCTAGATTCTGAAAAACAGGAATGCCGTCTGCCTCTGGAGAAGCTTGTTCGTCTACACTATCAGGTCCTGAACGCTTCCAATAACCCTACCATGTCCCTCAGGAGAGCCATGTCCCTTCTGGGTTCTCTTTCATCCTGTATCCCGGCTGTCCAGTGGGCCCAATTCCATTCAAGAACACTACAGGGCGAAGTTTTAGTACATCAAAGAATGCTCGGAGGTTACTTAGAGGGCCAGCTAACCTTGTCCCGGAACACAAGGGAGTCCCTAGAGTGGTGGCTAGACAAGGATAATTTATCCAGAGGGGTTCCCTGGGAGTATGACATATCCCGCATAATCACCACGGATGCTAGCCCTTCCGGTTGGGGGGCTCATATGGGTGAGCTTCTGGTCCAGGGCCTATGGGAGCATCATCAGATAGAGATGTCATCTAACCTGAAACAGAACAGGCAGCTAAGAGACTACTTGTGTATCTACAGGGCCATCATGTGCGGGTGTTCGCCGACAATGAGGTCACCGTGGCTTATATCAACCACCAAGGCGGGACTCATTCCAAACCCCTGATGAATGTGGAAGAACGGTTGTTCCAGCTAGCAGAGCAGCATTTTCTATCTTTAACAGCGCTACATATAAAAGGGGAAGAAAATATCACAGCAGATTTCTTAAGCCGCAATCTACAAGGAGAATGGTCCCTAAAAACTTCCATCTTCGACCTGATTGTACAAAAATGGGGACAACCAGAGATAGATCTCTTCGCTACCATGGAAAACAGAAAATTAAGGAAGTTCTGCTCCCTAAATCCCAGAGAGAACCCCCTGGCGGTAGATGCCTTTCTGATAAAGTGGGACTTCAGGCTAGCATACGCCTTCCCTCCCCTATCACTACTACCCCTGGTGATGAGAAAAATCAGGAGGGACAGAGCGAGGGTTATAGGTATCACTCCATTTTGGCCCAGGAGGGCATGGTTTTCATGCCTCAGGAACATGTCGGTGTCCGAGCCTTGGGTCCTTCCGGACATCCCGGATCTCCTATCCCAGGGCCCAGTCTTCCATGCTCAGGTGGCTGGCCTACATCTGACGGCGTGGAGTTTGAACGGACATTGCTAAGAGAAAAAGGCTTCTCCCCAGACCTGATTAACACTCTACTTAAAAGTAGAAAAATCATCACTACCAAAATCTATGTTAGGATTTGGAAGAGATTCCTTCAGAACTCCGGAATAGTCGCTGGGGGTTCAGAACCTATAAACCAGATCTTAGAGTTACTTCAGAAAGGTCTGGATATGGGGCTTTCCACTAGTACCCTTAAAGTACAGGTATCAGCCTTGGGGGCCCTCTTTAGCTGCAACATCGCGGGTAATTACTGGATCAGTAGATTCATTAAGGCAGCAGGTAGATCCAGGCCAATAGTGAAAGATAGGTTCATGCCATGGGACTTAAACCTAGTCCTCACGGCTATGACAGAGGCTCCATTCGAACCTATTTCATCAGCTTCCATAAAAAAACTGTCCGTTAAAGTAGCCTTCCTGGTAGCTCTAACCTCAGCTCGTAGGGTAAGCGACATCCAGGCATTATCTAGGCGTCCTCCTTATATACAGTTTAAGGATGATAGAGTAACACTCAGACCTGATCTGGCGTACTTACCTAAGGTAGTTTCTAGCTTTCACAGGACACAGGAAATAGTCCTTCCATCCTTCCTCCCTAATCCAGCTAATGAGAAGGAAGATAAACTACACACCCTAGATGTTAGGAGATGCCTCATAGAATATCTGGCAGTTACCGATCCCTGGAGAAAGGATAACGCCCTATTTGTCTCCCATCAAGGCCCTAGGAAAGGTTGTAGAGTGTCAAAAAGCACACTAGCTAGGTGGATTAGAGAGGCGATTTCTATAGCATACACCTCAAAAGGCAGGTCGCCACCCGGGAAGCTGAGGGCGCAATTCCACCAGAGCCATGGCGACATCGTGGGCCAAGAGATCAGAAGTCTCCATCGACCAGATATGTAAGGCGGCTACTTGGTCCTCTCCAAGCACCTTTTATAGTCATTATAGGCTAGACTTGGGTGCTTCCACAGACCTCTCTTTTGGTTTAAGGGTACTGCAGGCTGTAGTCCCTCCCTAAATAGTTATTACTCTCTGTAATTCTCGCAGGTGGTGCTGTCATGGACGACCGAATAAAGTCATAGTTACTCACCGGTTAACGGTATTTTTCGGAGTCCATGACAGCACCCGTATATTCCCTCCCTTTAGTTTAAAATTTGGGTGTGCACTTCTTCCCCTTATAGGTACACGGGTAATGTAAATAGTCGTGTAAAGTATTGTACATAAATTATGCTATTAACCATTGTGGTCCTCTTGTGCTCTGTAATCCAACTGATGCGTGAGAGAGGTTCCGCCTTTTTGTATCTGTAGGTTTCCTGTTCCTAAAGGGCGGATCCCCTCTCTCAGGTGGTGCTGTCATGGACTCCGAAAAATACCGTTAACCGGTGAGTAACTACGACTTTCTACACCAATAGCCGTGGTTATAGGACTTTGTGTTTATTGAGGTTTGTGATAAAATATTTTTTTATTAGGGAATTTAAATGATGTACTGTTCACTTAGTACAAATATTAGATATTTGTCCAGAATTGCAGAAGGTAGAGTGGAGATGTTTATTTCAACATTCGAGTGCAAAAACTGGTAGAAAACACTTTAATGTAGTACAGTGATGTATACAGCAGTGTTCTCTGTGTCACTCCAGTTTTTTAACTGCAACTCCCAGCATCACTGTCACCCTCATATTAAGCATAGGAGTATGGTATCATCATATTTTATCAATAGAAAAAAACTAACACTAAGGGTACCGTTACACTTAGCGATGCACCAGCGATCCCGACCACGATATGACCCGGTCAGGATCATAGAATCATAGAATCGTAGAGTTGGAAGGGAACTCCTGGGCCATCTGGTCCAACCCCCTGCTCAAAGCAGGATTCGCTAAATCATCCCAGTCAGATGTCTGTCCAGCCTCTGTTTGAAGACTTCCATTGAAGGAGAACTCACCACTTCTCGTGGCAGCCTGTTCCACTCATTGATCACTCTAACTGTCAAAAAGTTTTTTCTAATATCTAATCTGTGTCTCCTCCCATTCAGTTTCATCCCATTGCTTCTAGTCTTTCTTTGTGCAAATGAGAATAAAGTTGATCCTTCTACAATGTGACAGCCCTTTAGATATTTGTAGGCAGCTACAAATATCTAAAGGGCTGGTGCATTGCTATGTGGTCGCTAGTGAGCTGCCAAACAGGCAGATCTCACCAGCGACATAGCAGTGGTCGGGGTTCGCTACTTACCTGTCAGACGATGCGATCCAGACGTCCTCCCGCACGCGTCGCTCGTCGCCACAGCAGGAAGCCCAGCAGGAAGTGGCCGACGAGAAACGGCCCAGGACGTTCTCGGGCGATCAGCGATAACCAGCGGCAGGGTCGTACATAGAAATCATGGGGCCCCATAGCAAAAGTCTGAATGGGCCCCCCCCCCCTCAAAAAAAAAAAAATCAACAAGTGCTCTTAACTCCAGGCATGCATGTTATAGGTCAAACAATTAATTTTATAGCTAGTCTTTGATTTTTTTCTCATTTGAGTAAAAGAAAAAGTAAAACACTTACATCCAATTTGATATATTCCTTGTAAAAGTCAAAATGGAAGATGAAGCAGGACAACCTCGTTAAGCTGTCTACAATAAGACCAGCGATTATGGAATCTGTTGGCACAAAATGACTACTCATAACAAATATGTCCTCAGTACACCCTTGGCAGAGCTAGATAGAAAGCAGACAGAAGGTGCCCTAGACTGGCCTCACCAAGGGTGCACTGAGCACCTGTACTTTCAGTCATTTTGTGTTCAGACTCCCTTTAAGTTCCCCCCCCCCCCAGAATCAGATTGAATGACAATAGGTCACTATGATGAGTGATACATAAAGGAATTTTAAATGGCAAGAACTACACATTGTGTCTTCCCATCACCTCCCAGGGGTGTTCTAAACAGACAAAAGGCATGATCATCATATCTAGGTTTCAAGTATACGTTTTGTCAGCGAGAAGGGGTTAAAGCATTCTTGCCCACACATTAATCCTCTATATGCCTTAGTTTCTTGCAAACATCCATGCGTCACCCTGTGCCTGTGTGTTTTTCAGATGACACAAAACTGCAACAAGTTGCGTTTTTGTGCATCTGAAAAAATATGCAGACACACGGATCTGTGGGAAAACGGTGACAACTGGATGCACATGCAAGTCCCATCCGTCACCACTGAAAGTCAGCGGTGATGAAAACGGATCCGTGTGCAGCCAAAATATGCACGTGTGACACCAGCTGAACTCTACATATTGATTGGAGCTGGACCAAGATCTCTCCACAGGTTTTACCTAAAATCACTTTACATTACTTACCCTACCCTAAGGGCTCATACTCACTTGCGAGAGAGTCGCGTGATTCTCGTGCGAGTCTCTCACATGGAAACCTGGCACTGCCACCGGCACTCGGACCGGAGGGGGCGGCTGCATAGAAGTACATGTAGCCACATGCTTCAGTCCCAGTGCTGGTGGCAGTGCCAGGTTTTCATGCGAGAGACTCAGACGAGAAACACGCGACTCTCTCGTAAGTGAGTATGAGCCCTTAGCAGCAATAACTGATGTTGTCTATCCTCCTCCCTGTAGTGTTGTCCTGAATCCTCCTGGCCCTGCGTTCCACGGGATCCGTTACATAGCAGAACTAACGCACCCTTTGGCCACAGTGATACTAACGCATCCAAAATCGGCATGATGCGTTACTTCATGACGCACCCTGGAACGCGGTCTGCAGCATTTGGGGGTGCGCCATGAAGTAACGCATCATGCGTTTGGATGCATTAGTATCATTGCGGCCAATGGGTGCGTTAGTGCCGCTATGTAACGATCCCGTTGAACGCAGGGCCATTAACGTAATGTGAACCTGGCCTAACACTATGAGAAGATGATATACCAAACAATGTGTGGAGTCTCTCCTCCTGCACATACCATATACTGTATGTATATGCCATGGATGACGGGACAGTGAAGTATATCTTTATTTGGGACTAAAGGGGCTTTTACACATAGCGATATCACTAGCGATATCGCTATAACGTTACCGATTTTGTAACGTTATAGTGATATCGCTAGCGATATCGCTATGTGTGATACTTACCTCCGACCAGCTCCCCCGCTGTCCATCGCTGATCGCGCGAGAATGTCCGGCTCCATTTCTCGTTGTCGGCTGTAACGACGAGCGACGCGTGGAGGCGGGCGGGAGGACGTCAGGATCGCTGTGTGTGAAAGGTGAGTATCGTGCGCTGCGTCGCTGCTGCATCGCTGTGAGGTCTGCCTGTGTGACAGCTCACTAGCGATCATTTAGCGATGCACCAGCGATCATGACCGGGTCAGATCGCTGGTCGGATCGCTGGTGCATCGCTAAATGTAAAAGGGCCTTAAAGGTAATGCACAGGTCATTGCAGATGATGATGATGATGACAAACAATGTGCTGAGTCCCTCCTCCTACTACACATAGTCACATAGCATATATGCCATGGAGGAACTGGCAGGATATATTTGGGACTGAAGAGTTAACTCACGTGCATTTATTTACAGCCCACAACTCCACATCTCCTCCTCGCCTGACCGCTCCCCCCAGATGAGTCACAGTCAGGCTTCACTAAGCTGAAGCTGCCAGGCGCCAGAAAAAAAACAAAACAAAACTTGGCTGTTCTCCCTGCAGAGACGGCTCATTTCGTTCACAGCAAGGAGCCGACTCTTTGAATACTCTTTGAATTCACGAACGACACATCACTACTGAAGAAGCAATGTTATGTCACAATTCACAGGGAGGAAGCCAAAGTCCTTCACACACCTCATCCACCTCCTGACAGACGGCTGGGTCTCCTCCCTCCTCCCAAGGAGCAACATCTTAACTCCTTCTTGTGAGCTCATGTTCTGCAGGGGGAACACACAGCGCTCTGTTACATCCTGACCAAGCACAGCCCACCAATGACAGACAGCCTACACGTGCAGACAGGACCCTTCATTATATCACATCACCTTGTACATGTAGCCCATCAGCACCAGAGACCCTTCTGCTTCCTGCAATGCACGTGTGCTGCTACCTCTCTGGCTGCTAGGAGGCGTGGCGATCTTACGCAAATCCAGCCAGAAACTTCAGCCAACTGCTGACCAGGAAACAAGGAAAGGGGAGCTTCAAGGGGCCCTGGGGTATACGGCAGCCGTTGCTTACATTTAATTAAAGGAGATAGTACTGTGTCAGCACAGCACAGCTACCAAACCGCAGCGGCCGTTGCAGGCCCCCTCACCGATCCGGGCCCCATAGCAGCTGCGTGGTCTGCTACTATTGACGGTACACCACTGACCAGCGGGGGAGCCGGTCGGAGGTAAGTATCACACATAGCGATATCGCTAGCAATATCGCTGCTGTGTCACAAAACCAGTGACGTTATAGCGATATCGCTAGAGATATCGCTTAGTGTAACGGGCCCTTAAATCTGATCTCTGTTCCTCTAAGACCTCCTGCTGTGAATGGGTAATTGAAGTAGGTTTTCTGATGGAGAGCAGACATGAAGTCTGTACAACATGTTGTGAGGTGATGTGTTGTGAATGGGTCACCGAGGAGGATGGCAGGAACAGGCTAAGTCACGAGAAGACCAGAGTGGTTAGTAAGTAAGCGGATTGCAGACCCCTGATCCAATCCATACAACTAGCAGTAGCCATGGAGCGTTCCTACGATGCCCTATACGCTTCGTCACAGCCGGAGGACTAACTAAGCCTAAAGACAGAAAGATGAAATCTAAACTGCCCCGGAGCAGATTCCCAAAGGAATAGAGAGTCCCCAAACATATATTGTCGGTGAGACAAGATGAGACACAAACACAGGCAGAGAACAGACTGAGCAAACAGTGGGGCCAAAGCTGTCTAAAAAGGACAGGGCAGAAAAGATAGTGTCTGCAGTCACGCACAAAACCCTGAAAAAGTCCAACACTACTGATATACAACCTGAGATCACACAATCTCACCCCCGCTAGATCAGCACTCTGGTATAAACTGGCAGCAAAGCAAAAAGATACTAACATAACAGGGGACTGAACAAGCTGCAACATATAAAGCAGGGCCCAGCGCTGCCCCCAGCAGGGAGCACTCTGAACCCTAGCAGCAAAACAGAAAGCAAAAAAAAGACACAACCAGATTAGATGCAAAGGATTAGCAAAAGAAGCACTTAGTTCAACCATGTAGATCAGGCAGGGGACAAAAGAGCTCCAAATGCACACTGAGGAAATCACCAGCAACCTCCCAGAGCAGCCAGCTCAACTATATGCTCCCAGCTAGTAATCCCAGGTTTACAATTATCGTCGTCAGGTGGGGAACTTCCATCCACCTGACCAGCTCCACTACACTCAGCAACCACCAGAGGGAGCTTCGGCTCATAACTCCGTGCAAGAGAATTCACAACAGTGATGCTTTTCTCTCCTATGTAGATAAGGTTTTTTATGTTCAAAATAGGTAGCCAGGATGGAATGGGATACCAATTATGGATATTGTTTGTTTTGTGACCAGCATAGATCTTATAGTTGTGGGAGACATAGTTTCCACGTGGTGACGAAGTGGTGAACATATTGCATTTACTTACATCACTGTGCTGTGTGTTCCTCAGCCCCAAATTAATATTGGACAGATGGACAAAGTTGGATATGCCATGTGCTAAAATCATGATAGGAAATATGTTTCTGGCCTGTGACCTACAGTGGTGCAGATATCCTTAATATTGGTGATCTCATAATTTTTGGCACCTGAGCCGCATCGCATCTACAAGCTCCATCTGAGGTCACCAAAGGGAATGGATTGTACCTGCTAAAAGCAGATTCTGAATTATTTCGATTGTTCAGTGCTGGGAGATACAGCTTACTGTAGGACAGCATTATTTTCCAGTCGGACTGCTTCCCTTCGCAAAGATCTACACCATTCCTGTGACATCAGGTCTAATAATTTTCTTGTATTCACCCCTTTTTATTTTTATGTGAATGTATATATACTGTATTGTTTTGACCCATTTATAATATCTTTTGTATATTTTTGTAAGCACTGCCTAATTTTTTGGATTAAATATATGAAATTCAGTAGCATTCTTCCTCTTGCTCTATAACCCGTACCCCTGAAGTCTCGTTAGGCTCTACGTTACCAGAAACAGGTTTCCAATCGACTTGTATAAACAATTGGTGATTGTAATGAATTATATACATATATATACAAGTATATACATATATATGTAGGTATATACATACATACAGTATATATATATATATATATATATACAGTACAGACCAAAAGTTTGGACACACCTTCTCATTCAAAGAGTTTTCTTTATTTTCATGACTATGAAAATTGTAGATTCACTCCGAAGGCATCAAAACTATGAATTAACACATGTGGAATTATATAATTAACAAAAAAGTGTGAAACAACTGAAAATACTGTATGTCTTATATTCTAGGTTCTTCAAAGTAGCCACCTTTTGCTTTGATTACTGCTTTGCACACTCTTGGCATTCTCTTGATGAGCTTCAAGAGGTAGTCACCGGAAATGGTTTTCACTTCACAAGTGTGCCCTGTCAGGATTAAAAAGTGGGATTTCTTGCCTTATAAATGGGGTTGGGACCATCAGTTGTGTTGTGCAGAAGTCTGGTAGAAACACAGCTGATAGTCCTACTGAATAGACTGTTAGAATTTGTATTATGGCAAGAAAAAAGCAGCTAAGTAAAGAAAAACGAGTGGCCATCATTACTTTAAGAAATGAAGGTCAGTCAGTCCGAGTGGCAAAAATCATCAAGCTCTACAAAGAGCTGGCTCACATGAGGACCGCCCCAGGAAAGGAAGACCAAGAGTCACCTCTGCTGTGGAGGATAAGTTCATCCGAGTAACCAGCCTCAGAAATGGCAGGTTAACAGCAGATCAGATTAGAGACCAGGTCAATGCCACACAGAGTTCTAGCAGCAAACACATCTCTACAGCAACTGTTAAGAGGAGACTTTGTGCAGCAGGCCTTCATGGTAAAATAGCTGCTAGAAAACCACTGCTAAGGACAGGCAACAAGCAGAAGAGACTTCTTTGGGCTAAAGAACACAAGGAATGGACATTAGACCAGTGGAAATCATAGAATCGTAGAGTTGGAAGGGACCTCCTGGGCCATCTGGTCCAACCCCCTGCTCAAAGCAGGATTCGCTAAATCATCCCAGTCAGAGGTCTGTCCAGCCTCTGTTTGAAGACTTCCATTGAAGGAGAACTCACCACTTCTCGTGGCAGCTTGTTCCACTCATTGATCACTCTGTCAAAAAAGTTTTTTCTAATATCTAATCTGTATCTCCTCCCATTCAGTTTCATCCCATTGCTTCTAGTCTTTCCTTGTGCAAATGAGAATAAAGTTGATCCTTCTACAATGTGACAGCCCTTTAGATATTTGTAGACAGCTATTAAGTCTCCTCTCAGTCTTCTCTTTTGAAAACTAAACATTCCCAAATCCTGCAACCTTTCCTCATAAGACAGGGTTTGCAGACCGGTCACCATTCTGGTCACTCTTTTCTGAACTTGCTCCAGTTTGTTGATGTCTTTTTTAAAATGTGGTGCCCAAAACTGGACACAATATTCCAGATGAGGTCTGACCAAAGTGGAGTAGAGGGAAATAATGACTTCACGTGATCTAGACTGTATGCTTCTGTTAATGCATCCTAGAATTGCATTTGCCTTTTTTGCTGCTGCATCACACTGTTGACTCATATTCAGTCTGTGATCTATTAGTATACCCAAGTCTTTTTCACATGTGCTGTTGCTTAGCCCTTTTCCTCCCATTCTGTATATGCTTTTTTCATTTTTATTGCCCAGATGTAGTACTTTGCATTTTTCCCTGTTAAAAACCATTCTGTTAGTTGCTGCCCACTTCTCCAGTTTATTTATATCTTTTTGAATCCTCTCTCTCTCTTCTCTAATATTAGCTATCCCTCCTAGCTTTGTGTCATCAGCAAATTTAATCAGTTTACCCTCAATTCCTTCATCTAAATCGTTGATAAAGATGTTGAACAATACAGGGCCCAGGACAGAGCCCTGTGGTACCCCACTTGAGACATTCTTCCAACTGGATGTGCAGCCATTTACGACCACTCTTTGGGTCCGATCACTAAGCCAGTTATGAATCCACCTAACAGTTGCCTTGTCCATTCCATACTTAGTCATTTTTTCAATAAGGATTGTATGAGATACTTTGTCAAATGCTATGTTGAAGTCAAGATATACTATATCTACAGCATTTCCTTGATCCACCCAATCAGTGATTCCGTCATAGAAGGAAATTAAGTTAGTCTGACATGACTTATTAGTAACAAACCCATGCTGACTCTGTTTAATCACTTCATTCTTATCCAGGTACCGACATACATGTTGTTTAATAATTTGTTCAAAGATCTTTCCTGGTATAGAAGTCAGACTCACCGGCCTATAGTTGCCTGGTTCCACCTTCTTCCCCTTTTTGAAGATAGGAACAACATTTGCTCTTCTCCAGTCTTCTGGGACTTCTCCTGTTCTCCAAGAATTTTCAAAGATTATGGAGAGGGGTTCAAAAATTTGTTCTGCTATCTCCTTCAGTACTCTGGGGTGTAATTCATCTGGACCTGGAGACTCTGTGCTTTGGTCTGATGAGTCCAAATTTGAGATCTTTGGTTTCAACCACCGTGTCTTTGTGCGACGCAGAAAAGGTGAACGGATGGACTCTACATGCCTGGTTCCCACCGTGAAGCATGGAGGAGGAGGTATGATGGGTGCTTTGCTGTTGACACTTTTGGGGATTTATTAAAAACTGAAGGCATACTGAACGAGCATGGCTTCCACAGCATCTTGCAGCGGCATGCTATTCCATCCGGTTTGCATTTAGTTGGACCATCATTTATTTTTCAACAGGACAATGACCCCCAAAATACCTCTAGGCTGTGTAAGGGCTACTGTTATGAATGAGTCACCGGAGGAGTAAAAAACAAAAACACAAGCTAAGTCCAGAAAACCGGAGAGGTTGGTAGCTAGCGGATTGCAGACCCCTGATCCTATTCACCACAACTAACAGTAGCCGTGGGGGGTTCCTACGGTGCCCTAGACCCCTCATCACAGCTGGAGAGCTAAATAAGCCTAAAGAAAGAAAGGGGAAATCTAAACTGCCCCAGAGCAGACCCCAAAGCAATAGACAGCCCCCAACATGTATTGTCGGTGAAAAACAGATGAAAACACAAACACAGACAGAAAGACAGGCTGAGCAAATGATGGGGCCCAACTAACTAGATAGGAAAGGACAGAAAAGATGCTGGCTGCAATCACGCAAAAACCCTGCCAAAAATAATGTCCAACACGTCTGATAGAAAAGGCCCTGACGTCACTAGACTTCAAAATCACTATATCAGCACTCAGGTATATTCTGAAGACAGAGAAAAGAGATCAACTGTTCAGAGACAAAAATGGAGTTCAGCCCGTCCCAACCAGGGCAGGCTGAACACAAACACTAAGTAAACAGACAAAATCTCATGGAAAAATAGCAGAGCAAAAAACTTAGCTATTAGTAGACAGGAACTAAACTGGAGGCCAGAGCTCAGAGCAGAGAGGATCACCAGCAACCCTGCAGGGCGTCGGCTGCCTTATATCCACTCAGAAATTCCGGATGTCCAATCACACTCCACCTGTTCAGATGACAGGTTCTTCCCATCCAGATCAATTTCACTACCTCCTTTCACCAGCAGAGGGAGTTCATCAGACATCAGAGGTGAAGGAGAAAATGAACTCATAACAGTACCTTCCCCTTGAGGAGGGGTCACCGAACCCTCATCCACGCCATCAGGGCGATCAGGATGGGCCCGATGTAAAGCACGAACCAATCTTTCGGCATGAATATCGGATGCAGAGACCCAAGAATTATTCTCCTGGCCATAACCCTTCCATTTAACCAAATACTGGAGTCTCCGTCTAGCCAGACGAGAGTCCAGCATCTCCTCAACCTCATATTCCACATTACCTTCAACCAATACAGGGTTAGGAGGTGCCACCACAGGAACTACTGGCTCAACAAACCTCTTTAACAGAGACTTATGAAACACGTTATGGATCTTGAATGTAACAGGAAGAGCCAATCGAAACAAGACTGGATTAAGAATCTCCAAAATCTTTTAAGATCCAACAAATCTAGGTTTAAACTTTGGAGAAGCCACTTTCATAGAGATATTCTTTGATGACAACCAAACCATATCACCCACCTTAAACCGGGGACCAATGGTCCTATGCCGGTTGGAAAACCGCTGGGCCTTTTCCTGGGAGAGAGACAACTTATCCACAACTTGGTCCCAGATCTGGTGCATTCTCTCCACCACAGTGTCAACACCTGGGCAGGCAGAAGACTCCACCTGCCCTGAAGAGAATCGAGGATGAAACCCAAAGTTACAAAAAAAAGGTGACATCAAAGTGGCAGAACTAGCTCTATTATTTAAAGCAAATTCGGCCAAGGGCAAAAATGAAACCCAATCATCCTGATCAGCAGAAACAAAACATCTCAAATACGACTCCAAAGTCTGGTTTGTTCTCTCCGTCTGCCCATTGGTCTGAGGGTGAAACGCAGAGGAGAAGGACAACTGAATTCCCAGCTTGGAACAGAAAGTCCTCCAAAATCTAGAAACAAACTGAACTCCTCTGTCAGCTACAATGTTCTCAGGAATCCCGTGCAAGCGAACCACCTGTTGCAAAAACAAGGGCACCAACTCTGAGGAAGATGGCAACTTAGGGAGTGGTACAAGATGGACCATCTTAGAGAATCTATCACAAATCACCCAAATAACAGTCATTCTCTGAGAGACAGGCATACCAGAGATAAAATCCATTGAAATATGGGTCCATGGCCTCCTGGGCACCGGCAAAGGCATCAACAACCCACTAGAGCGAGAACAAGGTTTAGACCGGGAGCAAGTCCCACAGGACTGCACAAAATTCCTGACATCATGAGACAAGGCGGGCCACCAAAAAGACCGACTCACCAAATCTCTAGTACCAAAAATACCTGGATGACCAGCCAATGCGGAGCAATGAACTTCAGATATTACTCTCTTCCTCCACTGGTCAAGAACATACAATTTTCCAATGGAACAACGCTCAGGTTTGTCCTCCTGAAACTCTTCCAGAGCACGTCTCAAATCGGGCGAGATGGCAGAAAGAACTACTCCCTCACCTAAGATGGTAGCAGGCTTGGTCACAATAGGAGAATCAGCAAAGAAACTCCTAGAGAGGGCGTCTGCCTTGACATTCTTAGTGCTCGGAAGAAAAGAGACCACAAAATCAAAATGTGTGAAAAACAAGGCCCACCTAGCCTGTCTAGGATTCAAGCGTTTAGCCGACTCCAGGTAAATCAAATTCTTGTGGTCAGTAAGGACCACGACTTGATGTTTAGCTCCCTCCAACCAATGTCTCCACTCCTCAAATGCCCATTTCATGGCTAACAGTTCCCGATTCCCCACATCATAGTTACGTTCGGCTGGGGAGAACTTTCGGGAAAAGAAAGCACAGGGATTCATTTTAGATGTTACAGGATCTTTTTGGGACAAAACAGCTCCTGCACCAATCTCAGAAGCGTCCACCTCTATCTGAAACGGGAGTGAGACATCAGGTTGCCGCAAGACCGGAGCAGAAGTGAACCTTCGCTTCAGCTCCTGCAAGGAAGAAACAGCCTCCTGAGACCAATTCAGCACATCAGCACCCTTCTTAGTCAAATCAGTAAATGGTTTGGCAATACCAGAAAAATTAGCTATAAATTTACGATAAAAATTAGCAAAACCCAAAAACTTCTGGAGGGCCTTCAAAGAAGTGAGCTGAACCCAATCATAAATGGCCTGTACCTTGGCCGGGTCCATTTCAATAGTTGACGGAGACAAAATAAATCCCAAAAATGAAATCCTCTGTACCCCAAAAAGGCATTTCGATCCCTTGACATACAGGGAATTCTCCCTCAAAATCCGGAACACAGTCCAAACATGTTCCACATGAGAGTCCCAATCCCTGGAAAAGATCAAAATATCATCCAGATAGATGATCAAAAATGTATGCACAAAGTCTTGGAAAATATCATTCATGAAGCACTGGAAGACAGAAGGGGCATTAGTGAGCCCAAAAGGCATCACCAGGTACTCAAAATGTCCCTCCGGAGTATTAAACACCGTCTTCCATTCATCCCCATGCTTAATGCGAATAAGATTATACGCCCCCCTGAGGTCAAGCTTGGTAAACCAGCAAGCACCTTTAACTCTGGAGAATAGATCAGAAATCAGGGGTAACGGATACTGATATTTAACAGTAATTTTGTTGAGGGAACGATAGTCAATACAAGGCCTTAATGAACCATCTTTATTGGCCACGAAAAAAAACCCAGCACCTAAGGGTGAAGAGGATGGTCTAATATGACCCTTCTCCAACGACTCCTTAATATAGGATCGCATAGCCTCGTGCTCGGGTACAGATAAATTGAAAAGTCAACCCTTGGGAAATTTACACCCAGGGCTCAGCTCAATTGCACAGTCATAACTCCTATGAGGAGGCAAAGACACAGACTCATTCTCACTAAATACATCATAAAAATCAGCCAAATAGTCAGGAACATCATGCGACTGGGGAGAGGTGGAGAAAACAGGAGCGTCACTAAGGGCACACCGACAACCCCAACTCACCACAGACAAAGATTTCCAATCCAAAACTGGATTATGGATTTGCAACCAAGGAAACCCCAGAACAATGGTATCATGCAAATTATGCAACACCAAAAATCTGCAATTTTCTTGATGGTCTGGGGCGACCCACATTACCACCAGGGTCCAAAACTGAGGTTTATTCTTTGCCAAAAGAGTAGCATCAATACCCCTCAAAGGGATAGGCGTCCGCAGAGGTGTCATAGGAAACCCACAACGTTTAGCAAAATCCAAGTCCATCAGGTTCAGAGCTGCTCCCGAATCCACAAAAGCCTTAGCGGAAAATGTGGACAGGGAGCAGATCAGAGTAATTGCCAGAAGAAACTTAGGTTGAACACCACCCACAGCAAATGTGTGTGCAAAATGTTTCTCTCGTTTAGGGCAGACAGAAATAATATGAGAGGAATCTCCACAAAAAAAAACACAGCTTATTACGCCTTCTGAACTCCTGACGTTGCGCCCTAGACAAAACTCTATCACATTGCATAGGTTCAGACATTTGTTCAACAGGTGGCAACACCTCTCGTGCAGTTTTGCGTTCACGCAAATGCCGATCAACCTGAATGGCTAATGACATAGAATCGTCAAGACCAGAGGGAACAAGAAATCCCACCATAGTATCTTTTACGGTTTCTGACAAACCCTTCCGAAAGAGAGCTGCCAAGGCACCATCATTCCAGGTAGTAAGGACCGCCCACTTTCGGAATTTTTGACAGTACAACTCTGCAGAATCCTGACCCTGGCTCAATGCCAACAGGGCCTTTTCAGCCTGATCAATAGCATTATGTTCATCATACAGCAACCCCAAGGCTTGAAAGAATGCATTCACATTAGTTAGAATAGGATCATCAAGTTTTAAAGAAAACGCCCAATCCTGGGGATCGCCGTGCAGCAAAGGGATGACAATTTTAACCTGCTGCGCGGAGCTCCCGATGAGTTAGGCTTCAAGGCAAAAAATAATTTACAATTATTCTCAAAATTCAAAAATTTAGACCGATCTCCAAAAAACACATCAGGAGTAGGGATCTTTGGGTCACCAGCATGTGAATGAGCAAGATAGGCGGAAATTCCCCGCACTTCAGCAGTGAGCTGCTCCACACGATCAGAAAATTGCTTAATCTCCATTGAGAAAAAATTCCCCCTACGGCCTCAGAGAAATAGAGGAAAAAGTATACACAAAAAAAAAAATTCTGACACTTTTTTTTACAATTCCTTCCTGCTATTGAGTACCCTAGAATCTGCAGTATGGCTGGTGATTCTGTTATGAATGAGTCACCGGAGGAGGAAAAAACAAAAACACAAGCTAAGTCCAGAAAACCGGAGAGGTTGGTAGCTAGCGGATTGCAGACCCCTGATCCTATTCACCACAACTAACAGTAGCCGTGGGGGGTTCCTACGGTGCCCAAGACCCCTCGTCACAGCCGGAGAGCTAAATAAGCCTAAAGAAAGAAAGGGGAAATCTAAACTGCCCCAGAGCAGACCCCAAAGCAATAGACAGCCCCCAACATGTATTGTCGGTGAAAAACAGATGAAAACACAAACACAGACAGAAAGACAGGCTGAGCAAATGATGGGGCCCAACAAACTAGATAGGAAAGGACAGAAAAGATGCTGGCTACAATCACGCAAAAAACCCTGCCAAAAATAATGTCCAACACGTCTGATAGAAAAGGCCCTGAAGTCACTAGACTTCAAAATCACTATATCAGCACTCAGGAATATTCTGAAGACAGAGCAAAGAGATCAACTGATCAGAGACAAAAATGTAGTTCAGCCCGTCCCAACCAGGGCAGGCTGAACACAAACACTAAGTAAACAGACAAAATCTCATGGAAAAATAGCAGAGCAAAAACTTAGCTTTTAGTAGACAGGAACTAAACTGGAGGCCAGAGCTCAGAGCAGAGAGGATCACCAGCAACCCTGCAGGGCGTCGGCTGCCTTATATCCACTCAGAAATTCCGGATGTCCAATCACACTCCACCTCTTCAGATGACAGGTTCTTCCCATCCAGATCAATTTCACTACCTCCTTTCACCAGCAGAGGGAGTTCATCAGACATCAGCGGTGAAGGAGAAAATGAACTCATAACAGGCTATTTGACCAAGAAGGAGAGTGATGGGGTGCTACACCAGATGACCTGGCCTCCACAGTCACCAGACCTGAACCCAATCGAGATGGTTTGGGGTGAGCTGGACCGCAGAGTGAAGGCAAAAGGACCAACAAGTGCTAAGCATCTCTGGGAACTCCTTCAAGACTGTTGGAAGACCATTTCCGGTGACTACCTCTTGAAGCTCATCATGCCAAGAGTGTGCAAAGCAGTAATCAAAGCAAAAGGTGGCTACTTTGAAGAACCTAGAATATAAGACATATTTTCAGTTGTTTCACACTTTTTTGTTAATTACCGTATATAATTCCACATGTGTTAATTCATAGTTTTGATGCCTTCAGAGTGAATCTACAATTTTCATAGTCATGAAAATAAAGAAAACTCTTTGAATGAGGCGTGTCCAAACTTTTGGTCTGTACTATATATACTGTATATATACAGTCATATGTAAAAGTTTGGGCACCCCTATTAATGTTAACCTTTTTTCTTTATAACAATTTTGGTTTTTGCAACAGCTATTTCAGTTTTATATATCTAATAACTGATGGACTCAGTTATATTTCTGGATTCAAATGAGGTTTATTGTACTAACAGAAAATGTGCAATCTGCATTTAAACAAAATTTCACCGGTGCAAAAGTATGGGCACCCTTATCATTTTCTTGATTTGAACACTCCTAACTACTTTTTACTGACTTCCTGAAGCACTAAATTGGTTTTGTAACCTCATTGAGCTTTGAACTTCATAGCCAGGTGTATCAAATCATGAGAAAAGGTATTTAAAGTGGCCACTTGCAAGTAGTTCTCCTATTTGATTCTCCTATGAAGAGTGGCATCATGGGCTCCTCAAAACAACTCTCAAATGATCTGAAAACAAAGATTATTCAACATAGCTTTTCAGGGGAAGGATACAAAAAGTTGTCTCAGAGATTTAACCTGTCAGTTTCCACTGTGAGGAACATAGTAAGGAAATGGAAGAACACAGGTACAGTTCTTGTTAAGCCCAGAAGTGGCAGGCCAAGAAAAATATCAGAAAGGCAGAGAAGAAGAATGGTGAGAACAGTCAAGGACAATCCACAGACCACCTCCAAAGACCTGCAGCATCATCTTGCTGCAGATGGTGTCACTTTGCATCGGTCAACAATACAGCGCATGCATAACGCCTTTTTGTATGACCAAACAACTCAATCTTTGTTTCATCAGTCCACAGGACCTTCTTCCAAAATGTAACTGGCTTGTCCAAATGTGCTTTTGCATACCTCAGGCGACTCTGTTTGTGGCGTGCTTGCAGAAACGGCTTCTTTCGCATCACTCTCCCATACAGCTTCTCCTTGTGCAAAGTGCGCTGTATTGTTGACCGATGCACAGTGACACCATCTGCAGCAAGATGATGCTGCAGGTCTTTGGAGGTGGTCTGTGGATTGTCCTTGACTGTTCTCACCATTCTTCTTCTCTGCCTTTCTGATATTTTTCTTGGCCTGCCACTTCTGGGCTTAACAAGAACTGTACCTGTGTTCTTCCATTTCCTTGCTATGTTCCTCACAGTGGAAACTGACAGGTTAAATCTCTGAGACAACTTTTTGTATCCTTCCCCTGAAAAGCTATATTGAATAATCTTTGTTTTCAGATCATTTGAGAGTTGTTTTGAGGAGCCCATGATGCCACTCTTCATAGGAGAATCAAATAGGAGAACTACTTGCAAGTGGCCACCTTAAATACCGTTTCTCATGATTTGATACACCTGGCTATGAAGTTCAAAGCTCAATGAGGTTACAAAACCAATTTAGTGCTTCAGGAAGTCAGTAAAAAGTAGTTAGGAGTGTTCAAATCAAGAAAATGATAAGGGTGCCCATACTTTTGCACCGGTGAAATTTTGTTTAAATGCAGATTGCACATTTTCTGTTAGTACAATAAACCTCATTTGAATCCAGAAATATAACTGAGTCCATCAGTTATTAGATATATGAAACTGAAATACCTGTTGCAAAAACCAAAATTGTTATAAAGAAAAAAGGTTAACATTAATAGGGGTGCCCAAACTTTTACAATTGACTGTATATATATATATATACATTCATACAGACACACACACACACACACAGTATAGCAGTGTGTTATGATTAGATGTGTATATACTTATATACTATACGTTCACTGGGAAACGCACAATAACCGGTCTATTAGCAAAAGCAGCCATTGTCTCGTCCATCAATCATCAGTCAGTTGTGTGATTGTCCTGATGATTGGGGGCAGCGAGGTGTTGTTTATGATAATCACCTAGACCCCCATTGATCTGATATTGATGACCTATCAGAAGGATAGGTCATCAATGTGTGTGACTGGACAACCCTATTAATTGTTCAAGAAGAAGGTGAGAGCATAAAATACAAGCCATCTTTCATCTTAGAAACCGAAGGAAATTGCTTTCTCCGAGGAAGCGGCTACTTTCCTGTAGGAAGTTGTAGTACAGGATTGTTGTCTGAAGATTTGATATTGTGGCATAATTTGCAATGCTGCCAAAATGATATTTAACTAAGACTACCGTCATCTATTATTCATAGGATTTGGGATCTCCCTGTATGTAATTATCCATTTGACTGTGGCTGTATTTACAGTGCATGAATTATCAATGACTAATACTTTAACGATTTTCTCTTAATTTTTACAACTGTCTCATTTCATAATTTCCTCAGATACTGTAAACTTTACCAACCTCTTTGATAACATGCTAAGGCTAGTTTCACACTAGCGTTTATGAGCGCAGCAACGGCCTGCGCACGGCCGCCGCTAAGCCCCGCCCCCGCCGCGCCTCCGCCGGTAGCTCCGCCTACCGGCTGCATGCGTCCTGCGTCCCCTATCTTTATCACTGGGGGCGCAGGCCATGCGCAATATGCGTTTGGCGGCGCATGCGCCTTTTTGACGGTGCGCCGGCGCAACCAAACTGCAGCAGGTTGCGTTTGGCGGAGGTCGGCGCACCGTCAAAAGGACGCATGCGCCGCCAAACGCATATTGCGCACGGCCTGCACCCCCAGTGATAAAGATAGGGGACGCAGGACGCATGCAGCGTCATGCGCCGGTAGGCGGAGCTACCGGCGGAGGCGCGACAGGGGGTGGGGCTTAGCGGCGGCCGTGCGCAGGCCGTCGCTGCGCTCATAAACGCTAGTGTGAAACTAGCCTAAAGCATGTAATTGTAAGGATTTCAGGCATATGGCACTCATACTACGAGGAGCTGGAAAAGTGCTGCCTGGTGTTGAAACCAGACATAGTGTCCAACCGTGGAGGTGTCATGACCTGGCCTGCTTATGGTGGCATATCGTCACTTTTCAAAACATTGACTCAGTGGGCCATGAAAGACCTATACTGTTCCTAGTCATAATTGTTAAGTCATGTGTCGAAGACGAAGTGTATATTGCCTCACAAAGGTCTCTGAGAGTACAAAGCAGGACAGCTTTCTTTGAGAAATAATGGCAGCTACTCAGTATCCATCTTTGAGGTTGAGCACACATCATTATTTCTCAAAAAGCAGTAAAATCCACATTATTAGGCTGTGATTGTGGTGACCTTGGACATGGGAGAGTTGAGTTTCCATAGAAGTGGATGACTCCTCCTGTGTTGTTACAGTTCTTTTCAGTGCAGAGTACTATTCCACGGTTCCATGACAATTGTGTACAAGATAATTGTGTACGGACAATTGTGTACAGAAAATTGTGTACAGGCCAATTGTGTCCAAGGACAATTGTGTACAAGGACAATTGTGTACAGGGCAATCGCCTTGTACACAATTGCCTTGTACACAATTGTCATTGTACACAATTGGCCTGTACACAATTGTCTGTACACAATAGTCCGTACACAATTATCTTGTACACAATTGTCCTGTCACCCTATTCCACAACTGTTTCAGTACCACGGGAGATCATCGTGGGGCACTCATTTTTAAAGAGGAACTGGTGAGTATAGGTTGGTTTATTATTTTAATATTATTTGCAGGAGACGAGGGCTTCGGGGAATTAGGTGTGTGCGGTGAATATGTACTCTGTTATGTGTATGTACTGTATATTATATGTTGCATGTTCTGTATTTCTTTTTTTTTACATTCACCACATTAGCCGTATGATGGGAATACTACTTTCCCATCATCCGCTAATGCTGTAACTGTAGCAGGCATAGCTGGATGAGACAAGTAGTCCCATCGGACGATGCCCACACAGCCAGCAGAGCCCGAGCCCAGCAGAGCCCCGCACAGCCCCGGCAGAGGCCGGCAGAGCCCAGCACAGCCCCTGCAGAGGCCGGCACAGCCCCCAACAGCACCGGCAGAGCCCGGCACAGCCTCTCACAAGCCCGGCAGAGGCCGGCACAGCCCCGCACAGCACCGGAAGAGCCCTGCACAGCCCCGCACAGCCCCGCACAGCCCCGACAGAGGCCGGCAGAGCCCAGCACAGTCCCGCAGAGGCCCAGCAAAGGCCGGCACAGCACCGGCACAGCCCTGCAGAGGCCCTGCAGAGGCCGGCACAGCCCCCAACAGCACCGGCAGAGCCCGGCACAGCCCCGCACTTCCCGGGCAGAGGCCGGCACAGCATCGGCAGAGCCCGACACAGCCCCGGCAGAGGCAGGCACGGCCCTGCACAGCTCCTGCAGAGCCCAGCACACTGATTATATGCATTTGTATAAAGGCATGACACTGCCTGTCCATTGGATTGAGGATGGTAGGCCGAAGAGAAATACAAAGGGACATTCAGAAGCTTGCAGCTGGCCCTCCAGAAGCAAGAAGTAAACTGGACGCCTCTATCCAAAACAATATGGAACGGATACCATGGAGGCGGAATTTTTCTCCGCAAGCACTGTAGCAGATGAAAGCCTGGAGAGTGAAGTGAAATGAGCCATCTTGGAAAAGTGATCCACAACTACTCAGCCAATATTGGAAGATGAAATCCATTGCAATATGGGCAAAAGAAGTAGCCAACCAGTCGGCAGATGTTTTGGAGTTTTGTTCTGGCCACAAGAGGGAAAGGCAGAGACAAAATCCGCAATATTCTTGTGCAGGGTCGACTACCAACTGTAATACTACACAGACGTGTTCCTGTTGAGAGTCCAAATCGGGCAAGAAAATTTGAATATCATCAGGGTAATATCACAACAAATCTCCCAATGAATTCAGATAAAATATTATTCATAAAGTTTTGAAAAACAGCAGGTGCATTAGATGACCCAAATGGCATGACAAGATTTTCAAATAAATCCTCAGACACTAAAAAAACCAAGCTTTCCACTCATCACCCAAATTGTAAGCTCCTCTAAGATCAAGTTTAGAAAACCACTTAGCCCCCAAAAGCTGATTTGATAGGTTGGGTATGAGAAGAAGTGGGTACGTATTTTTAGCCGTGATTTTGTTTAGTTCTTGGAAATTGAGGCAAGAACGTAGGCCACCATCTTTCTTTTTAACAAAGAAAATTCCGTTAGTCACAGGGGAGGAGGAAGGATGGATATGACCCTTCCGTAAACATTCCTTAACATATTCTTTCATGTTGGTCCATTCAGGCACATACAAATTGTAAAGGAGAGCTTTAGGTAATTTAGAATTAGGGACAAGATTAATAGCATAATCATAGGGATGATGGGGAGATGGTAGCCATTTTTTCCAGATCACAACTCCGAAGTCTTTCAAGTACCCCAGCAGTCCCTTCAGACTAGCGGAGCATATTTGTACCGATTTTAGACATTTCTTGTAACAATTGGGGCTCCATTTAGCAATTTCTTTCGGACACCAATCACAATCAGGATTTTGAAGAAGCAGCAACTGAAGAATCAGTACCAACCCAGCAAGTAAATTATCCAAAACAAAACAGGAGATAGATTCAGAGTGAAGTGCTCCAACGTGGAACATGAAATTCACCATTACCCCTTGACCAAATTCTGGGCTAATGGTGTTTTGTCAATGTCGAAAATTTAAATGGGTCTTTCCAAACTGTCTAAAATCCTAACTTTAGAACCAGTCCTGAATCCATAAAGTTAGCAGCAGACCCGTAGTCAATGACCGCCAATGCTGATAACACAGTATTCATTTATACTTTGTCAGAGGAAGAAAAAGGTAACTGGGGGTCTGGGCGACCTTCTCGGCAATCACCCAGACCGAGACATTCTCCAGACAGTTTGCTTGCCTGAGGACAAATTGGGCAACTCTTGACAAAATGTCCAGCAAGACCACAATATAGGCAGAGTCCGAGATCTTGTCTACGTTTTCTCTCCACCACAGGAGAACTGGCAACTTTAACCTCAAATGGCTCCACCTCAGATAAAAGGACCTGCTCTGTGGACATGTAATGGGTTGCCTGCTGTTCACCCTGTCTCTCATGCATTCTGCGGTCCATTCACATGGTCTGGGTCATGACCTCCGCCAGAGAACAAGAGGTGTCATGAAGAACTAGAAAATCCTTAAGTTTTTCAGAAAGACCTTTGCAGAACTGACACATGACCGCTGCATTATTCCACAGAACTTCAGTGGACCACTGCTGGAACTCAGTGCAGTAGTCCTTGGCAGTGCAGCCCCCCTATGCTAAGTTCATGATCCTTGCCTCAGTGACCTGGATCCTGTCAGGTTCATCATAGATCAAATCTAAAGAGTCAAAAAAGGTGTCCACAGAAAACCATTCTGGGGCTTGTGGGGATAAAGAAAATGCTCAGCTCTGAGGACCCCCTCGCAGTATGGACATGATTATTCCCACCCACTGGCACTCATCCCCTGACAACCGGTATTGCAGGGTTAAAAATAGCCTACAGCTCTCCCTGAACACCCTAAACTAGTTTTTTTCTTCTGAAAATTTATCAGGGAGGGCCATTACATGTTTGGGAGAGACCATCTGTATGTCAGAGGGTACTGACGTCAGAGCCACTGCCAGCAGTGATGGGCTATAGGAAGTTTTCATAAAACTAATTACCTGACCCTGCAACTGATATTGTGATGATTTCAGATTTTGATATTCCTTAGCCAGATCCTGTATTATCTGCGTCAAATTTGCCACCTGGTCACAGAGCATTAGAACAGGATCCATATTTGCAAAAATGAAAACTGTATTGGCCAGATGTAATGTGATGCCGAGTCACTTCTCATAAACAAGCCGTGAGTCCAGGTAGTCAATGAGCCCAGAGGTCAAGAGATAGGAGGGTACATAATATACAGAGGGAAGAGACAAAGGCGTAGTCAGGCAAGGGTGCGAGGTCAGAATACCAGGAGAATAACGAATCAGAGCAAATGCGGCAAGACAAAACAGATGGTCAGAACGAGGTCCAAGGTCAGGCAGCAAAAAGATCCACAAGCAAAGCAAGGCACAGAGTAACAAACCACACAGAGCTGAATATACATTTGGCAGAGATCTGGGACTAGACTTGGACTCATTGAAGCACCATTCAGATGCGAAACGGCCATTATTCTGCAGAAGCCTTACTTTCCAAGGCTCGTTGTTTTATTGTGTTAACAGAATAAAGTATCGGTTAAGAATCTTCTATGTGATGGAGTGCCACCTTCAACGTCTTCTCAAACTAGAGATCAGGGATGGACAGCCCAGCTAAGTAGCTGGGCAATCACCTGGTACAGCGAACACCTGAAGGCAGCCCAGCAACTCCCCGTCTCAGATTTAATGGTCAAGCTGTCAATCAAAATACTGACAGCTCAGCACGTTCCTGCACCAAACTGGATGACTAAGCTGTCAATCAAACTACTGACACCTTGAGCACAACCCTTCACACCATTGGATGATGCAGCTCTCAGTAACTGCATCCCAGACACACTGAGGGGTGAAATCATTACACTTTACTTAACCCCTTCACCCCCAAGGGTGGTTTGCACGTTCATGACCGGGCCAATTTTTACAATTCTGACCACTGTACCTTTATGAGGTCATAACTCTGGAACGCTTCCATTGATCCCGGTGATTCTGACAATGTTTTCTCGTGACATATTGTACTTCATGTTAGTGGTAAAATTTCATTCAAATAACTTGCGTTTATATGTGAAAAAAATGGAAATTTGGCAAAAATTTTGAAAATTTCGCAATTTTCCAACTTTGAATTTTTATGCCCTTAAATCACAGAGATACGGCACACAAAAAACTTGATAAGTAACATTTCCCACATGTTTACTTTACATCAGCACAATTTTGGAACCAAAATTTTTTTTTGTTAGGAAGTTATAAGGGTTAAAAGTTGACCAGCGATTTCTCATTTTTACAACACCATTTTATTTTTAGTACCACATCACATTTGAAGCCACTTTGAGGGGTCTATATGATAGAAAATACCCAAAAGTGACACCATTCTAAAAACTGAACCCCTTAAGGTGCTCAAAACCACATTCAAGAAGTTTATTAACCCATTAGGTGCGTCACAGGAATTTTTTTGAATATTTAAAAAGAAATGAACATCTAACTTTTTTTCACAAAAAAAATACTTCAGGTTCAATTTTTTTTATTTTACCAAGGGTAACAGGAGAAATTGGACTGCAAAAGTTATTGTGCAATTTGTCCTGAGTACGCTGATACCTGATTTGTGGGGGGGAACGACTGTTTCGGCGCATGGCAGAGCTCAGAATGGAAGGAGCGCCGTTTGACTTTTTCAATGCAAAATTGGCTGGAATTCAGATCGGACGCCATGTCACGTTTGGAGAGTCCCTGATGTACCTAAACAGTGGAAACCCCCTACAAGTGACCCCATTTTGGAAACTAGACCCCCCAAGGAACTTATCTAGATATGTGGTGAGAACTTTGAACCCACAAGGGCTTTACAGAAGTTTACAACGTACAGCGGTACAATTAAAAAATCATAATTTTTCCACAAAAATGATCTTTTCACCCCAATTTTTATTTTCCCAAGGGTAACAGGACCCTAAAAGTTATTGTGCAATTTGTCCTGAGTACGCTGATACCCCACATGTGGGGGTAAACCACTATTTGGGCGCATGGCAGAGCTCGGAAGGGAAGCAGTGCCATTTGACGTTTTTGGCTGGAATTGAGATCGGACACCATGTCGCGTTTGGAAAACCCCTGATGTACCAAAACAGTGGAAACCCCCCACAAATGACACCATTTTGGAAACTAGACCCCCTAAGGAACTTATCTAGATGTGTGGTGAGAACTTTGAACCCCCATGGGCTTCACAGAAGTTTATAACATAAAGCCATACAATTAAAAAATCATATTTTTTCCACAAAAATGATCTTTTCACCCTCAATTCTTATTTTTCCAAGGGTAACAGGACCCTAAAAGTTATTGTGCAATTTGTCCTGAGTACGCTGATACCCCACATGTGGGGGTAAACCACTATTTGGGCGCATGGCAGAGCTCGGAAGGGAAGCAGCGCCATTTGACGTTTTTGGCTGGAATTGAGATCGGACACCATGTCGCGTTTGGAAAACCCCTGATGTACCAAAACAGTGGAAATCCCCCACAAATGACACCATTTTGGAAACTAGACCCCCCAAGGAACTTATCTAGTTGTGTGGTGAGCACTTTGAACCCCCATGGGCTTCACAGAAGTTTATAACGCCCGGGCGTGAAAATAAAAAATTCGTATTTTTTCCACAAACATGATCTTTTAGTCACCATTTTTTATTTTCCCAAGGGTACCAGGAGAAATTGGACCCCAAAAGTTGTTGTCCAATTTGTCCTGAGTATGCTGATACCCCATATGTGGGAGAAAACTACTGTATGGGCACACGTCGGGGCTCGGAAGGGAAGTAGTGACGTTTTGGAATGCAGACTTTGATGGAATGGTCTGCGGGTGTCATGTTGCCTTTGGAGAGCCCCTAATGTACCTAAACAGTGGAAACCCCCCACAAATGACCCCATTTTGAAAACTAGACCCACTAAGGAACTTATCTAGATGTGAGGTGAGCACTTTGAACCCCCAAGGGCTTCACTGAAGTTTATAATGCCAGGGCATGAAAATAAAAAAATCGTATTTTTTCCAGAAACATGATCAATTAGTCCCCAATTTTTTCATTTTCCCAAGGGCAACAGGAGAAATTGGACCCCCAAAAGTTGTTGTCCAATTTGGCCTGAGTACGCTGACACCCCATATGTGGGAGAAAACTACTGTATGGACACACGTCGGGGCTCGGAAGGGAAGCAGTGACGTTTTGGAATGCAGACTTTGATGGAATGGTTTGCGGGTGTCATGTGCGTTTGGAGAGCCCCTGATGTACCTAAACTATTGAAACTCCCCACAAGTGACCCCATTTTGGACACTTGACCCCCCACGGAACTTATCTAGATGTGTGGTGAGCACTTTGAATCCCCAAGTGTTTCACAGAAGTTTATAACACTCGGACGTGAAAATAAAAACATTTTTTTCCACAAAAATGATATTTTTGCCCCCAATTTTTTATTTTCCTAAGGGTAACAGGAGAAATTGGACCCCAAAAATTGTTTTGCAATTTCTCCTGAGTAGGCTGATACCCTACATGTGGGGGTAAAACACTGTTTGGGTGCATGGCAGAGCTTGGAAGGGAAGGAGCACCATTTGACTTTTTCAACTCAGAATTGGCTGGAATTGAGATCAGACGCCATGTTGCATTTGGAGAGCCCCTGATGTGCCCAAACAGTGGAAACCCCCAATTCTAACTCCAACCCTAACCCCAACACACCCCTAACCCTAATCTTAGCCCTAACCCTAGCCCTAACCCTAGCCCTAACCCTAGCCCTAGCCCTAACCCTAGCCCTAACCCTAAGGCTGTGTGCACACGCTGCGGATTTTGCTGCGGTTCCGCAGCGGTTTTGGCTGCTGCGGACCCGCAGCAGTTTCTGCTGCGGTGTACAGTACCATGATTCCCTATGGGAATCAAAAACCGCAGTGCAGACGGTGCGGAATTTTCCGCGCGGATTATCTGCGGTTTTCAATCCGCAGAAAGAATTGACATGTCAATTCTTTCTGCGGATTCTCCTGCGGTTTGCCATCTCCTCTATTGAGGAGATGAAAAACCGCAGGACAAAACCGCAGAGCAATCCGCAGGTAAAACCGCAGGTCTTTTGACCTGCGGTTTCACCTGCGGATTTTACAAAATCCGCGCGGATGAATCCGCACCTAATCCGCAGCGTGTGCACACAGCCTTACCCTAACGGGAAAATGGAGATAAATACTTTTTTTTTAGTTTTATTATTTTTCCCTAACTAAGGGGGTGATAACGGGGGGTTTGACTTACTATTTATGGCGGTTTTTATGTTTGGCGGCTGTCACATGCTAAAAGACGCTTTTTATTGTAAAATAGTTTTTGCATCACCACATTTTGAGAGCTATAATTTTTCCGTATTTTGACCCACTGAGTCATGTGAGGTCTTATTTTTTGCGGGACGAGTTGACGTTTTTATTGGTACCATTTTCGGGCACGTGACATTTTTTGATCGCTTTTTATTCCTATTTTTGGGACGCAGAATGAACAAAAAACCAGCGTTTCATGAATTTCTTTTGGGGGGGTGCGTTTACACCGTTCCGCGTGCGGTAAAATTGATAAAGCGGTTTTATTCTTCGGGTCAGTACGGTTACAGCGATACCTCATTTAGGTCGTTTTTTTATGTTTTTGTCGGTTTTATGCAATGAAAACTATTTTATATAAAAAATAATTATTTTTGCATCGCTTTATTCTGTGAGCTATAACTTTTTTATTTTTTCGCTGATGATGCTGTGTGGCGGCTCGTTTTTTGCGGGACAAGATGACGTTTTCAGTGGTCCCATGGATATTTATATGCGTCTTTTTGATCGCGCGTTATTACACTTTTTGTTTGGCGGTATGATAATAAATCATTATTTTTTGCTTTGTTTTTTATTTTTATTTTTTAAGGGGTTCGCTAAAAGGGTTAACTAATGGGAGAGTTTTATAGGGCGGGTCATTACGGACGCGGCGATACCTAATATGTGTACTTTTATTGTTTTTTTTTTTCTTATTTCCAAAAAATGGATTTATTGAGGGAATATTTTTTTTTTTTTCTAATTTATTTGGCGATTTTTTTAAATTTATTTTTACATTTTTTTTAATTTTTTTTTACTTTATTACATAGTCCCAGGTGGGACATCACTGTCCTGTGACAGATCGCTGATCTGTCACATCACAGATCACTGTGACAGATCAGCAATCTGTCACAGGCATTGAAGAAGACTTCCTCTTGCCTGCGCTTTGCAGGCACTGAGGAAGCCAGCTTCCTCAGGTCCCCGAAGGCCCCCGTCGCCATCTTGGATTCGGGGGCCTGGAGGATAGGAACCCCCCGCAGCAGCGCTGCACATTGCGCTGCCGTGGGGGGCTTAGGGAAGCACGGAGGGAGCCCCCTCCCTGCCGATGCTTCCCTTTAACTCCCGGTACACCGCGATCATGTTTGATCGCGGTGTGCAAGGGGTTAACGTGTCGGGGGCGGTCCGTGACCGCCCCTGACACATAGTGCCGGGTGTCAGCTGTGATAATCAGCTGACACCCGGCCGCGATCAGCGGCGCTCACCACGTGGGCGCCACTGATCGCGGTAGACGTACTATCCCGTCCACGGTCATACGGGCCCGGGTACCGTGGACGGGATAGTACGTCGCATGTCAGGAAGGGGTTAAAGGTACTGTCCAAAGAAGAAAGTACATTTTAATCAATAGAGCTTGGAATAATAATAAGTTCCACAATTGGATGTGTTAAAAAAAATGTTATTGTGCTGAGATAATCTTATAAATGTGCCCCTGCTGTGTGCTGTGTAATGACTGTTTCTGACCATGAAGGGAAAGAAACAGAGGAATATACAGACAGGACAGCATGGAATCACAGCTGCTGCTTTCCTTGAGGTGAAACATACCTCACAGAATCATTTATGATCCCGTGCTGTAATGTCAATATACTCTTTTGCTTCCTCCCCTGCCCGGGAGCTGTGGTATGATCAGACGATGTTTCTGCATGGTAAAACACAGCCATTACACAGTACACAGCAGTGGCACATTTATAAGATTATCTCAGCACAGAAAATTTTTTTTAAGACATCCAATTGTGGAACTTATTTTTATTCAAAGATCTATTAATTTAAAATATACTTTGTTCATAGGATAACATCTTCAATTCCAAATTGTCAACAAGTTCCAGCAGTAGAAATCTCCTAAAGTCATGGTCATCATGACCCTAATAAATGCTGAATGCATTAATATAGTCTTTTCACTTACCTTTGACCTCTGCATAGTCATGAGTTCTTTGTAGTATGTCCAGCATGAAACAATGCGTGTTGAGAGACAGAAACAGGAAATGATTAGAAATAAGGATGTGCAATTAAAAAATATAATGAAACAGCACATAGCGTTCAGTAATGTTCATCATCATTATTACTGTAAATGCATCTACACCACACCAATATGCAATAAACAATGAGCAGCCATGTCAGCTGGGAAGCGGAATAAAATGAATATTTCTGATTTAACAAGAAGGATGTTGCAAGTGAAAACAGGCGTGAACATCTAGATCTGCACCTCATGTTTTGACAATATGCATATACTGGCTCTTACTCACACTTTCACGCCTGGCACTAACTGTTACTAGACAACTATTGGAGCTAAAATGCAAAACAACTAAATGCAAAGTTAATAATTGTGTTGTGTCAATAATCAGCAAACAAAACAATAAAAAAATTCTATACTCACTCTTATTAGAGCAGGTCCACTTATAGATTTCCCATCCAGATTTGTGGGCAGAAAATCCAAAGTACGGTATATTATCTATATTATCCTAGCATCATTACTAAATCTCATCCACAGGCTACAAAAAAGTAATCATCAAAAACTGACCTATATCCAAAAATTATCACAATTTTTATTAAAAATGTTTACAAGTTACATTAATTTTGTCAAGGGGTTACCGCGAAAGTGTGGAGCCAGAAGACCTCAGCGTCTGATTGCTCCTACTCCGGCGCTGAGAGGAAGCACTTCTCTGTCATATTAAATGTGTTTATTTCTTCTGGCAGAACAGGGGTTAATCGGTCATGTTGGAAATCCCTTTGCTCAACTGTGCTCGGTTAGCCTCTCCCTTCCCCTTTATAATCTGGGCTTTGTTACTAATCCTCATCAGAGCTAGCATTATGCTGCATGGCTAATGGAGGGAGAGGAGTTGGTATGAGAAGGAGAGATGAAGGAGTTATTACAGACTGTTGCTTGGCTTGTAAGCGTGGTAATTTCTTAGCCTTCTCTATTTTGTTTTTTTTCCCCTTCCTGCACACCCCTGTGGATTCCTCTGTTATATGTGAGCGAATATTTTGCATGTCTGGAATTTTCTGTTAACCCTTGTCTTTGTTGCCCTGTTTGTAGGGTTGATGTACTGTGGTGCACAGTAGCACCCCCTTGAGTGGGGGAAGAGAACAGGCAGAGGGCTATCTTAGGAGATAAGGCAAGGGCAGAGGCCACGGCATCTTCGGCATCTGAAGTATCTCGGGGAACAGGGCGAGCTAGGGCGCCCCCTATTGTTAAGGAATGGCGCTGTGGAAAAAGTGTATAGCTCCCCCAGAGTCAGATTTTCTCCAGGGTCTCAGCTGCTAGGGGTAGCCGAGACTCCAGAGAACATGATTCGGGTCAGTTTTTACCCACCCCGGGGTTGCGATCGCCATTGTTAACCGTATAACGGCAACTGCAAAAAAAAAGTGCAATGTGCCATTTAATTTCTCCCTCCTTTGATGTGATCGCACATCAGAGGAGAGAGAAATAAGGTCCCCGATCCCCCCCGATATCTCCCGGTGTCCCTCTGTCTCCTGGCCTCCCCCATGGCCGCCAGCATCTTCTTCCAGTAAGAAAATGACGGGCCCAGTGCGCCCTCCGAGATCTGCCAGCCGGCACCCGGGAACAATAGGAAGATTTATCCTATTGGTTGATTTTGGTCACTGTGATAGACCCTATGCCAGTGATCAAAATAAAAAAAAATAGTAAGTAAACCCCCCCTTTCTCATCCGGTAGGGAAAAATATTGAAATAAAGAAAATATATTTGTTTTCATTTTCCCATTAGGGTTAGAGTTAGGCTAAAGAGAGTTGGGATAAAGTTAGGATTAGGGTTAGGGTTGGAATTAGGGTTAGGGTTGGAATTAGAGTTAGGGTTGGAATTAGAGTTAGGGTTGGGGTTAGAGTTAGGGTTAGGATTGGGGTTAGGGTTGGGCTTAGGGTTAGGGTTGTGGTTAAGGTTATGGTTAGGATTAGAGTTAGGGTTATGGTTAGGGTTGGGATTAGGGTTAGGGGTGTGTTGTGGTTAGGGTTGTGGTTAGGGTTATGGTTAGGGTTCAGAATAGGGTTAGCGGTGTGTTGGGGTTAGGTTTGTGGTTAGGGTTATAGTTAGGGTTGGGATTAGGGTTAGGGGTGTGTTGGGGTTAGGGTTGGAGTTAGAATTGAGGGGTTTCCACTGTTTAGGCACATCAGGGGGTCTCCAAACTCGACATGGCATCACCATTGATTCCAGCCAATTTTGCGTTCAAACGGTGCTCCCTCCCTTCGAAGCCCCGTCGTGTGCCGAAACAGTGGTTTACCCCAACATATGGGGCATCAGCGTACTCACGACAAACTGCAAAACAACTTTGGGGGGTCTAATTTCTCCTGTTACCCTAGAGAAAATAAAAAACGGGGGGCTAAAAAATAATTTTTGTGGAAAAAAAATGATTTTTTATTTTCACGGCTATGCGTTATAAACTTCTGTGAAGCACTTGGAGGTTCAAAGTGTTCTCCACACATCTAGATAAGCTATTTGGGGGTCTAGTTTCCAAAATAGGGTCACTTGTGGGATGTTTCTACTGTTTAGGCACATCAAGAGCTCTGCAAACGCAAAATGACGCCCACATACCATTCCATCAAAGTTTGCATTCTAAAACGGCACTCCTTCCCTTCCGAGCTCTGCCATGCGCCCAAACAGTGGTTCCCCCAACATATGTGGTATCAGCGTACTCAGGACAAATTGCACAACAACTTTTTGGGTCCAATTTCTCCTGTTACCTTGTGAAAGTAAAAATTTTGGGGTGAAAACATCATTTTTGTGGAAAAAAAATATGATTTTTTATTTTCACAGCTCTACGTTATAAACTTCTGTTAAGCACTTGGGGGTTCAAAGCGCTCACCACGCATCTAGATAAGTTCCTTGGGCGAGGGTCTAGTTTCCAAAATGGGGTCACTTGTGGTGGGTTTCTACTGTTTAGGCACATCAGGGGCTCTGCAAATGCAACATGACACCCGCAAACCATTCCATCAAAGTCTGCATTTCAAAACATCACTACTTCCCTTCTGAGCCCTGACATGTGCCCAAACAGTGGTTCCCCCCCCACATATGGGGTACCAGTGTACTCAGGACAAACTGGACAACATCTTTTGGGGTCCAAATTCTACTGTTACCATTGTGAAAATAAGAAATAGCGGGCTAAAAAATCATTTTTTATATTCATGGCCCTGCATTATAAACTTCTGTGAAGCAATTGGGGGTTCAAAGTGCTCACCTCACATCTAGATAAGTTCCTTATGGGGTTTATTTTCCAAAATGGTGTCACTTGTGGGGGGTTTCCACTGTTTAGGTACATCAGGGCTTCTCCAAATGCGACATGGCGTCCAATCTCAATTCCAGCCAATTTTAGTTTGAAAAAGTCAAACAGCGCTCCTTCCCTTCCAAGCCCTACCGTGCACCCAAACAGTGGTTTACCCCCACAAATGGGGAATTGGCGTATTCAGGAGAAATTGCACAACAATTTGTATGGTTCATTTTCTATTTTTACACTTGTGAAAATAAAAAAAATTGGTTCTGAAGTAAAATGCTTGTAAAAACAAGTTAATTGTTAATTTTTTCCTTCCACATTTCTTCAGTTCCTGTGAAGCACATAAAGGGTTAATAAAGTTTTTGAATGTGGTTTTGAGCACCTTGAGTGGTGCAGTTTTTAGAATGGTGTCACTTTTGTCTATTCTCTGCCATATAGACCCCTCAAAGTGACTTCAAATGTGATGTGGTCCCTAAAAAATGGTTTTGTAAATTTGATTGTAAAAATGAGAAAACGCTGGTCAACTTTTAACCCTTATAACTTCCTAACAAAAAAAAATTGCTTCCAAAATTGTGTTGATATAAAGTAGACATGTTGTAAATGTTATTTATTAAGAATTTTGTGTGACATATCTCTCTGTTTAAGGGCATAAAAATTAAAATATTTTAACATTTTTTGCCATATTTCTGTTTTTTTCATAAATAAATGCAAGTCAAATTGAAGAAATTCGACTACTAACATGAAGTACAATATGTTACGAAAAAACCTTCTCAGAATCAGCAGGATCCGTTAAAGTGTTTCAGAGTTATAACCTCATAAATTGACAGTGGTCAGAATTGTAAAAATTGGCCTGGTCATTAAGCTGCAAATTGGCTCCGTCACTAAGGGGTTAAAAAAGTTGTCCAGAGAGTGGACAGTCCCTTTAAAGAGTAATCGTTGTTTAAATTTTTATTTCATTTTAAAACTTAATAGTACATGTGAAAATAAGCAACTTTGGAATATATGGTATCAAAGAAATCCTGGACAGGTCTTTCACTTTATGGGTAAAATCCGTATTCAGTGAAGACAAATTTTCCCGATGTTGAAATTGGAGATGGCAGTTGGCACTTTTAAAATTCTATGGAGAGAACAGGACTAGAGACAGACATGGACATTCTGCTGCAAGTTCTCCAGAAATGTCAGCTTACAGTTCTCCATAGAACTTTATGTGCACCAGCTGTCATCATCAATCTCATTAATGGGAAAACGTGTTCACTGAAGACAGATTTTACTCAAGAATTGAGAATTTTGAGAAGGCAAAATTGAATAACAAGATATATTACAACGTCCTTTACTTTCATGTGTACTACTGATTTATGGGAGAAAAATTAAGACGACAGTTACCCATTAATCCCTTAATCTGCTGTACAAGTACGGCACTCATGGACATGCGTTCCCGCAAACTGCCATACATGAACGATCGTGTAGGATCATGCTGAGTTTTGGTGCGACCAAAAGCAGTTGTTAGCATCATATGAGAGATGACACTCTGTGATAACGCCCATGATTGGTGCTTGTGACGATTGCGGGTGTTTAATTGCAGAGGGAGGGAGCTCCTCTCTGTTCCAATCTGCACAATGTGATTGCAATCGCTGTGTGCCAATGGTCTCCATGGTGACTGCGGGACAAAAGATGCTAAGAGCAGGATCTGACATGCATCCTTCCTGCATGGGATGCGCAGATCTATTAGATCAGTGATCAGGACAGGAAAAGTTAATGTCCCATCCTCGGACATGGCAAAAAATAGTAAAAATATTTTTTAAAAAAATCACAAAATAAAGAAGAAAAAGAAAAAAGAAAAAATATTAATCCAATTAATACCATATTTTTTGGACTATAGGACGCACTTTGTTCTTCTCAAATTTGGGAGGAAAATGGTGGTGCTTCTTATTGTCCTATTATAGCTTATCAGGGGTGGGGCGGTGGCGGCGGTGGAATGGGGTCACAGGATGCATGAGCAGGGCCGTCACTGCAGGAAGTCGACGTCGGCAGGAGTGGGGCGATGCTGCAGGCCATGGGCTGGAAGGAGGGTGTATCCCGACAGTGCAAGGAAGGAGCCATTGTTCTCCCAGTGGTGAGCTTTACAAAAATGGGAGTGCAAGGCAGGAGCGGAGTTCCCATTGTGCACATTGATCTCCTCGCGGTGGGCTTCCGGAAAATGGTGCCATTGTTGGCGTATTTGGAGATTTAAATATCGGCTCAATGACGCACTGACAACATTTACCTGAATCCCACCGCCGGGAGATCAATGGCTCCTGCCTTGCATTGCCGGGACACCCCCTCCTCCTAGCCCAGGGTCCGAGGAACATAACCCCACTCCTGCTGTCGCCGGGTTCCTGCAGAGGTGAATCTGCTCCTGCTTCCTGTGACCCCGCTCCACTGTTGCCGGCCCCCCACTCCTGGTAAACTGAATTCGGACTATAAGATGGATGGACCCCCATTTTCACATTAAAATTTTTTTTCCTAATTTTCTTCTTTAAATTTGAGGTGAAAAATTAGTCTGAAAAATACAGGGCATCATATATTTATGTAAAAACAAAAATAAATAAAGTACACACATTTGGTATCCCTGCCCAGGCTGCCACTAGGAATTTTGGGGCCCCATACTGGCAAAATTTTCCTCGTCCCCTTGAGACTCTGCCCAGGCTCCACCCAGCCCCGCCTCCACCCCTTGAACTGTCCGCAGTCCCACCGCTCTCTCTTGGAAAAACTCCACTTCTCACCAATCACACATTAACAGTTCTCATCACCAGATCACACATATAGCCAGCAGCTTTTGTTTTGGCCAAAAGATTTTTTAAGCCGCCACCACCACGACATGGTAGACTCTTTTGGCCAGGCCTTACTCTACTCTAACCTATTAAACATTTGTTAAAATATCCAATGCAATTTAGGTATATTTTATTTAATTTTTCAATTTTTAAAATGAGCAATATAATATCACATACAAGGGACAAATACCACTGTACCTTGACCAGGAGTGGGGCGATGCTGCTGGCCATGGGCTGGAAGGAGGGTGTATCCCGACAGTGGAAGGAAGGTACCACTGTACCTTGACCAGACACCATATTGCCACCACATAGTGACCTATAATACCACATACAAGGAACAAATACCACCACACCATGTCCAGACCACATATTACCACCACAGTGACTGAATAATATCACATACAAGGGACAAATACCACCACATCATTTCCAGACCACATATTACCACCACTTGGTGACCAATAATACCTCATACAAGGAACAAACACCACCACACCATGGCCGGACAACATATTATCACCACATAGTAACTGAACACTACAATACTGATCAGTAATAAAAAACACAATTCTAATATCACCATAAGTGCCATTATACACAGGAGATCAGTACTTAATATGCAGTGTCTGTGTACAGGTAATACAGTGATCCCTGGTGACATATTCTACACAGGACCGCAATATATAGTATACAGTGTATAGTGTCAGTGTATAGGTAACACACTGACTCACCAGTGACGTCTCTAGGTGAAGTCTTTCATCTTCATCCAGCACAGACCGCCGTCACTTCTTCCAGCCAGGGCTCGTCTCTGCAGGAAATAACATGGCTATCTAGAGCATCGCTTGCAGAACACATTACTTATTTTTTCCCCAACTTCTACACTACACCACATGAAGAAAAAAAGGCGACATAGTGTCACTGCACAGTACCAGAACCACCCCCCCCATTTAAAACAGTTTCCTCAAAAAATAAAATAAATATACCATTGCAGTAATAATATCTCTTAATTAGCCCCTATGGTAATAATATTCCCCATCCTGGCCCCTTTTATCTCATTTCTGGCTCCAGCCATATGTTCTCTCATCCTGTCCTTATGAGTATCCACTCTACCCTATATGATCTCCTCATCCTGCCCCATCTGTCCCATGACCCTGCCCCATCTGTCTCCATCGTATCCATCCTGCCCCATGATCCTGCCCCATCTGTCTCCATCCTGCCCCATCTGTCACCAACCTGCACCATGTCTCCAATCCTGCCCTGTGTCTCCAATCCTGCCCTCTGTTTCCAATCCTGCCCCCTGTGTCTCCATTCCTGCCCCCTGTGTCTCCAATCATGCCCCCTGTGTCTCCAATCCTGCCCCCATGTCTCCATTCTGCCGCCTGTCTCCATTCTGCCCCCGGCAGGATGGACACGTCTCCATCCTGCCAGCTTGCCGCTTTCAATAAAATTTAAAAAAAAAACCCTTTCTCCTTACCTTGCCTGCGGCGAGCGATCTTTCCTCGTGTGCGCTGATGTCAGCTGCCAGCCTCCGATTGGCTGGTGGCACATCAACTTGTCCTAAAAAAAAAAACAAGCCCTCAGATGATGGCAGAAATATAGAAAAATTATAGCTTTCAAAATTTGTTTTGCAGAAAATGTTTTTTAGTGTTTGACATCAGCCAAACAGAAAAAAATGACATAAATCAGGTATAGCTGTAATCACACCGTCCCAAAGAAAAAAGTTGACTAATCACTAACACCACACAAGGAACAGCGTAAAAAATAAATAAAACCAATTCTTGACCTTCTGTTAGATTTATTCATTCTGTCTCCCAAAGATCGCAGAGCTTGGCTCACATTTATCCTGCGCTTTATGCTGAGCTCTTGCACTGGAGTTTCCGTGTAAATCTCTGAAATACATGATTCAGATGGAATCTCAGGCTCAAGATTCTCTATAGTGAGGCAGATGCAGACAGTTTGGACACCGTCTGGCCTATGATCTATCTTTTTAAGTGTGCATAAAAGAGCTGCCAGCCACAGTTTTGTACGTCTCTGAAAAGGACACCACTGATCAGAGGCCAGACGGAGTCCAGAGTAACTCTGCTGCCTCTTTACAGTGAATGGAACTGTCTGGAGTTTCATCTGAATTACATCAATCAGAGATTTACTGTAGATGTCCAAGAAGTATCGTTTCTCCTTGCGGAGATTGACATGCAAAACATGCCGAGATGAGGAGACTTAAAGCCACAATGCTCCTCTGGGAAATATGCCAATTGTCTCTTCAGAGAGGAAGAGGACTAGAACTCTAGTGCCACCTATTGGAAGTAGCAATCCTAAAAGTCAATGTCGACCCTTTAGCAAGCCTTGTCACATGACTTAGGATAAAAGCTAAACCAGAATCTCAATTTGCAGACACTGTGTTTTGGGGTACTGCACCTCGTCAGTGCAAAGTATGATTTGATGGAAACTCCGATGTAAGTGCTTGGTGTAGAGAGCAGGATAAATGTGATGCAAAGTGTTATGCAAAATGTTTCCAATAAAAGCATCCACAAAAATCAAGTCCAAACTCACCGTCATCTGTCAATGGAAATATAGGGGGATTCCATGTTACTGGTAGCACAAATGCTCTGGAAAAGCGGTATGGCTCCATATCCCCCCAGAAGAAATCCAGCTAATTCTGCAATCCAAAATCTAAATGCCCCCACTCTTCTGAGCCACATGTTTGGCATCTCTGTAGAGAAAGCCCACTTAATTTACATTGTCCATGTCTCTGGAAGAACGAGTTGGACACAATAAAAGAGTACTACCACATACTGGGCACTACAATGTACGGGCACTGCAGTAGAAGATTTAAAATTTTCACTCAGCAACATCCACTGCTACTTTTTTCTGGAAAATACCCATGGAGTCAAAATCTTCATGACACCTGTAGATAAATTCCCAGAGAGGTGTAATTTCCAAAATGGTGTAACTTGAGGGGGATTCTGCTCTTCTGGCACTTAGGCACTATGTATTTGAGATCCAAAAAATATTCTATGATAATTTGTGTTCCAAGAGTCAAAGAGGGCTCGATCCCTCCCGAGTCTCGCCTCATGGCTAAGCAGTTCAGTATAGACACATATGGGCTATAGCCACATTCAACAGAAATTGTGTGACAAATTTTAGTATCATTTTACCCATTTCCCCATGTGAAAATGTGAAATCTGGGGCTAAAACCAAATTTTTGCACTAAAATGTGGATATTCTTTCTTCACCGCCCAATGGTATAAAATTTTGTGACACACCCATAGTGTCAATAAGATCACTGCACCTTTAGATTAATTCATTGAGAGGTGTAGTTTGAAAAATGGGGTCACATATGAGGGAGTTATGCTGTTCTGGCACCTCAAGGGCTCTCCCAGTGCGTCAAGGCACTTGCAAGCCATAAGAGTAAAATCTGCACCTTAATGTGACGCACCATCCCTTTTGAGCTTTGCACTGTGCCTCAAAAGTAGTTTACGACCACATATGGGGTATTGGCACACTCAGGACAAATTGCACAACAAACTGTACCATTCATTGTCTCCTATTCATTTTCCATTGACTTAGCCTAATGCTATACAATTCTGTGAATCACCTAAGGGCTAAAAATGCTCACTACACCCCTAAGATAAATTCATCAAGAGGTGTGGTTTTCAAAATGGGGTCACTTGTAGAGGTTTCTGCTGTTTTGGCATGTCAGGGCTCTTCAATATGACATGGCGTCTTCAATCTATTCCAGCCAATTTTGTGCTCCAAAAGTCAAATGGTGCTGATTCCGGTCCGAGCCCTGCCGTGCGTCCAAACAGCAGTTTTCCTCCACATATGGGGTATCGGTGTACTCAGGACAATTTGTACAACAAATTGTATGGTCCATTTTCTCCTGTTACCCTTGTGAATATAAAAATTTGGGGTTGAAGCAACATTTTTGCAGAAAAAATGTATTTTTCCATTTTCCCAGCTCAACGTTATAAAATTCTGTGTAGCACCCATGGGTTCAAGGTGCTAATCACACCTGATGATAAATTCCTTGAGGGGTGTAGTTTCCAAAATGGGGTCACTTGTGGAGGGTTTCCATTGTTTAGGCACATCAGGGACTCTGCAAACGCGACATGGAGTCTGTTACCTATTCCAGCCAATTTTACACTACAAAGTCAATTGAGACTCCTTCCTTTTCGAGCTCTGCCATGCACCTAAACAATAGTTTCCTCCACATGGGGTATAGGCATACTCAGGAGAAATTGCACAACAAATGGTTCAATTTCTCCTTTTTAATAAACATTTTTTGGGGAAAATTAAAATGTAATTTTTTCCTTCCACATTGCTTAAATTTCTGTGAGCACCTAAAGGGTTAATAAACTTCTAGAATGAAGTGGTCCCTAAAATAAATTGTTTTGTAAATTGTATGGGAAAAATGAGAAAAAAAAACTTTTAACCCATTTAGCTTCTTAGCAAAAAAGTTATGTTTCAAAAATTATGCTGATGTAAAGCAGACATATAGGAAATGTTATTTATAAATTATTTTGCATAGTATGACTAACTGGTTTAAAGATGTAAAAACTGAAAGTTTGAAAATTGCTACATTTTCCCTAAAATTCAGATGTTTTCACAAATAAGCGCATAAAATTTCTACCTAAATTTACCACTAACATAAAGTACAAAGTGCCATAAAAAATAGTCTCAGAATCAGTGGGATCCGTTGAAGCATTACAGAGTTATTACCACATAAATTGACACTGCCAGAATTGTAAAACTTGGCCTGGTCCGGAAGGTGAAAAGAGGCTTCGGGATGAAGGAGTTAACCCCTTTACCCCAAGGGTGATTTGCATGTTAATGACCGGGCCAATTTTTAAAATTCTGACCACTGTCCATTTATGAGGTAATAACTCTGGAACGCTTCTTTGGATACCGGTAATTCTGACATTGTTTTTCTCGTGACATATTGTACTTCATGTTAGTGGTAAAATTTCATTAATATACATTTGCGTTTATTTGTGAAAAAAATGGAAATTTGAAATTTTCGCAATTTTTCAACTTTGAATTTGTATGCCCTTAAATCACAGCGATATGGCACACAAAAAACTAAATAAGCAACATTTCCCACATGTTTACTTTACATCAGCAAAATTTTGGAACCTAAATTTTTTTTGTTAGGAAATAAGACTAGGTTCACATTGCGTTAGGGCATCCGTTTAACGGATCCGTTAAACGGATGCACTGACGCTGATGTCATTTTTGACATCTTTAGTGACCATGTTTGATCGCAGTGTGGCGGGTGACAGCTGTGATAATCACCTGACAACCGGCCGCGATTAGCTGCGCTCCCCCAGTGAGCGCAGCTGATCGCGATGATGTACTATCCTAGCCACTGTCATACGGGCCCAGGTCAGGTGGACAGGATAGTACGTCAAGTGTCAGGAAGGGGTTAAAGAGTGACTAAACTCAGTGCACTTTCGGTGTTTACTTTAATAAATCTGAGAATGTTTTTATTGATGCCCCATTTTTGGAGTCGCAACCAAATTGTGAGTTTTCAGAGCTCAGGAGCTCCCTATGATTGCGGTGCTTAGGGCAACTACCCCAGTGTCCTCCCCCCAATGCCACCCCACTGAATAAGATCTAATTAAATATCCAAAGAAATGATTAAATATCTTAGTGCAAAATTTGTAAGATGCTGACGATCGTATTTCACATAATAATGTAGAATCTAAGCCACAAAACAGTCCCATGATGCCCCCAGTGTATTGGAGGGTTATCAGCACTCTTGGCATGCATATATGACTTTATACTAAATCTTTGCAATTCTGTAGAATAGTCTAAAAAAGAATGTACCCAAAAAGAAATAAATTAAAAAAACTTTGAAATAGAATTGTTTTCAGCCATTTCCTTGTTACACCTTTTATGTGAGGAAACCAGAGTGAAATTGTTTCCACAAGACGTCACAGGAATTTTGAGGCAACGTTGCAAATCGTCCTATTTGTGTAGTAATACCATTATAATTTGTTATGATCCCAGTTACAACTGGAACAATCATTGACTCATCCATTAACAGATCTGTACTGAGCTGAACATTAACTGAATGCTCGAATGAGCTTCCCTAGAGAAAGAAAGAGTTGGAGAGGAAAAATCCAACAGCCTAATGTTACATTACATATTGGAAGCTTTTATGTGTTGGAGGAGGCGGATAATTTAATACTACAGACGGATATTAGGAAGCGAGAGTCGTGGTGGAAAAATGGCAAGTAAAGTATCATTGGGAAATGTCAGGCTATGTTGTTGGGAAAAGAAAGCAAAATGTACAAATATATATTATATAGAAAGACTTGGAGATATTAGAGGGCAGTAAACTCAACTCAACTTTAGCAAGCAGTAGGAGGCAGCGGCTGCCAAGGCAAATACGACCATGACAGGCACATGGCTTCATCGCTTTACACATGACTCGTCAGGCCACATACGTATAAATTACACAGGTCTGACAGGTCTGCAAGGGTAAAATTTGTTAGAAAAGTAAGAGGCGATTTTTATATACTTTTAATCACTGAACTCAGTAAAGATATTAAGAAAAAAAACTCCATCACATAGTATTTTTCACAAACACTGACTCCATAGGTTTTTTCTGATGATTTTAGTGTCATTAAATTGGCTGGAAATTAATGGATGCTGTACTGTGATTGACTGTTGTGGGCAGAGATTTTATAAAAGCCAGCTTCCAAAAACTGTGGTTGTGTCCATAGCAATCAATCAGAGCACCGCTTTCATTTTACCTCAGCGGTAAAGGCATATTTTCCTTTAGACAGCGTTCATAAGAGTGTGGTGGTGCGTTTAGCACGATTCCTTTCAGTATTTAGTGGTTGTGGTGGATTAAGCTAATGTTTCTAACAAAGTGATTGAAATGGCTACAAGGGGGTGTCATAATTCACCCGATAACTTTTGCTACATTTGCTGTTGTTTTGTAGTGAAGAAGCAACAAAGGAACGTTACGGACTTAGCTAGAAAAGTGTATTATGTATACTTTGGTGTAAAACTAGGCGATCAAAGTAAGTTGTGGGTTCCACATGTAGAGTGTTCTGTATGTGTAGAAGAATTTATGACAGTGGCCTAAAGGGAAGAAACAGAGCTTTCGTTTTGGCGTGCCTATGATCTGAAGGAACCGTGAAATCATAGTGATGACTGGCACTTTTGTACGTGCAATGCGGAGGGATTCAACCTTAAAAATCAGATGGAAATTCTGTACCCAGACCTCCCATCAGCGATTTGCCCTGTGCCTCACAGTCCAGGAATACCTGTCCCTTACCTCTGGAAAAACTTGAAGATATACTTGATTCAGAAGATTCAGAACATGAGAAGCAGGATTCTGACATCAAGACTTTCACTCTAGTCCCAACAAGCTTTTTTCACACCTCAAATTAAATGGTTTAGTCTGGGACTTGGAGCTTCCTAAACATTCTGCAGAACATTGAGGGTCCAGACTAAAGAAGAAGAACCTGCTAGCTCCTGATACCTGCTTGTTATGGTGCAGAAAAAGAGAAAATAAATTCCATACTTTTCTTAAGATGGTATTCTATGGTATTGCAGTGATGTTCCTTGGCTGATGGAAAGATGGTCAATATGTGATAGGCGAACCCGAACAGTAAAGTTCGGGGTCCATACCGAACACCTGGATGTTTGGGCACGATTCCATTGGGCATTTTATACGTAGAGCTGCACACAAGAATTGTTTCGTAAACATTTTTTTGAAAGTGTTTGAGCACACTTTAAATTTGTTGAACACAGCTGTTCCTTCTCCATCCTCTCTGCATCACTTTATGAAAAGTGGGTAGAGCTTAGAAGTAGGTGCAGGTCCTCCCACAGTCTCTAAACTTTAAAGTTTTTAATTAGTTTAAATTAAACTTACCTGGTTTATGGTGCTTGTCATAGATTGACCAGGAACAATAGACAGTACAAACTGCTTATATTAAAGAGAATCTATCAGTAGGATCAACCCTCCTTAGCCATCTATATGGCTATGTAGGTCATCGGAAGCTTAATAAAATGATACCTTGGTATCTGCAATCTGATGTCTTATTCCAGAGAAATCCATGGTTTTGTTATATTTACAGTAAATGACCTTTTCCAGACTATGGGGAGGATGCTAGCTGGCAGATAACACTGCCTCTATAGCTTATTATAAATAAAAGGGGAGATAACCGTGCGAGACAAGTAACTAACACAGAACAGGAGAAATAAACTTTGTTTTCTTGCAAACACATTTTTTGGAGTTGTGTTGAAGTTGAAGCACTGAGAGATGTCAGGTATGATCACACGCAGCTCTGCAGTAAGATCAGGAGAGCAGAGATACTATATGGAGGAATATTTTGTGGGGGCTATGTAGGGGCCATTATAATATTTGGAGGGTGATTAGGTGCCATTATATTTGGAGGGTTATGTAGGGGCCATTATACAGTGTGAAGGTTTGTGTGGGATCCATCATATTGTATGGAGACCATTATACTGTTTGGAGGACTAGCGGGGCCATTATAAGGTGTGGGGAGGTGTGGAGGTCATTATACTGTATGTAGGCCCATTATACAGCACTGATGGCTGTGTGGGGACACAGTTGAAGATCATTCTGTACTGGGGTCACCATAATTTGCAGAGGGAATGCAGGCGGGGTACAGTAGGGTGTGTGTGTGGAGGGAACTATGGAGGAATTCACTGTGGGGATAGTGCTTATGGGGACACTTCATTGGCATCAAACCTTATGGGTGCAATGAAAGGGGAATCTAAGCTCATTGTGAGTAGGGATGAACGGACTTGTGGAAGTTCCGATTCGTTGGGTTTGGACAAACTTTAGTCCAAAGCTTGATTGGGGTACCAAAACTTGACACGAACCCCATATAAGTCAATGGGAACACAAAATATTTATGATTAGAGATGAGCAGATCAGGCAGAATTCACTTGCTTGCGAGTTTTTTCCAGAGAAAATTCAATTTGCATAGAAATTATTTTCCACGAATTTAATGTCCCTTATTATGCTCTTGGGTCTTGCTATGATGCCATGACCTTCCATGCTTATGTGTAGAACCCTTTCAGGAGCCATGACACCCAGAAGCCAGGAAAAATTTAAGAGGCCATAAGATTCCATGGTTGGTGGTGAGCAACAGCGGGGCCGGAAAGGTAAATGGTGGGATAACAATTTTTTTAACCTTTTGATGATCCATTATGGTTCAGAAAAATGAAGGCCAGTGGCAAATTTGGATTTTTGGAAAATTTTGAAAATTCAATTGCACTCAAATTTGCTAATTTCTATTTGTAATATATCTTATTGAAGAAATCAGCTTCTTTCTACACCAGGATTGATCATTGATTTTCAAAACTCAATTCATGGGTAAATTGGAAATCAAGGTCCCAGAGTCTGGTGGAAGAGTGGAGAGGAACACAGTCCAAGCTGCTTGAGGTCTAGTGTGAAGTTTCCACAATTGATGGCTTGGGGAGCCATGTCATCTGCTGGTGTAGGTACACTGTTTTTTATCAAGACCAAAGACAGCGCAGCCGTCTACCAGGAAATTTTAAAGTACTTCGCTTCCCGACAAGATTTTTGGAGATGGAAATTTCATTCTCTAGCAGGACTTGGCACCTGTCCACACGGCCAAAAGTATTAATACCAGGTTTAAAAACAACAGTATCACTGTGCTTGATTGGCCAGAAAACTCACCCGATCTTAACCCCATAGGGTATAGTCAAGAGAAAGATGAGTGATACCAGACCCAACAATGTAGACGAGCTGAAGGCTGCTAACAAAGCAATCTGGGTTTCCATAACACCTCAGCAGTGCCACAGGCTGATCGCCTCCATGCCACGCTGCATTGATGCAGTAATTGATGTCAAAGGACCCCCCGACCAAGTATTGAGTGCATTTACTGAACATACATTTCAGTAGTTTCCAAGAGAAAAAGGTCGCACTCTGCGGGATAATGATGAATGTTTATTGACACTGAATTACATGTCACATCGGAGATGTGAAGGAGAGTGTGTCAAATGGCTGACTACGGCCGTTTCACGCTACTCGAGCGCTTCCACGGGTCGACCCGTGGAAGCGCTCGAGTAGCATGAAACGGCCGTAGTCAGCCATTTGACACACTCTCCTTCACATCTCCGACGTGACATGTAATTCAGTGTCAATAAACATTCATCATTATCCCGCAGAGTGCGACCTTTTTCTCTTGGAAACTACATTCGTCTTGCTACGAGGTCAAGCACCCGGGAGTCCTGGATGTGAGCTCTCCGCCTGCTGCCAGCCACGGACCTTAGCACGGTAACAGCGGTGCCGTCCGCTTTCTTGCATTGACTTCATACATTTCAGTAGGCCAACATTTCAGATTTTAAAATCATTTTTTCAAGCTGGTGTTAAAAGTATTCTAATTTAATGAGATAATGACTTTTTGGTTTTCATTGGCTGTAAGCCATAATTATCAACATTAACAGAAATAAACCCTTGAAATAGATCTATAATGACTCTATATATGTTTCACTTTTTGTATTGAAGAATTGAAATAAATTAACTTTTTGATATTCTAATTTTGTGAGATGTACCTGTATCTATTAACCCCTAAACGACATGCGCTATATCTATAAGGTGCCGAGGGAGTTGCATTCCTGCAAACTGCTGTATATGTACGGCGCAACAATCATGCAGGCTCATACTGAGAGCCACAGCAATCGGGTGCGGGTGTCAGCTCTATGTGAGAGCCGACACCCTGCAGCAACGCTTTCGATCGGTGCTAGCACCGATCGCGGACGTTTAACCCCATCTGTCAATATTGACAGCATCATTGAGGTGCATCGCAGAGGGAATGAGCTCCCTCTCTGTTTCAATCGGCACAGCGCTATGAAATCGCGTTATGTCGATGGTCTCCACAAGATGGCCACAGGGTTCTGCAGGTAAGGTAGCCTATGAGTCCCTACCTATCAGACTCTGATACCCTGGAGTGCAGAAGCATTGCAGAGTATCAAAGTAAAAAAAAAGTTTTAAGACTTTTTTTTTTTTTTTAAAAAGTGTAATAATATTTTTTTAAATATCCCAAATAAAGAATAAAAAAGAAAAATATGAATCCAATAAATACATTTATGCAAAAAAAAACAAACATTTGGTGTTGCCGCTTCTGGAATGCACCGACCAATAAAACTGTCCCACTAGTTAACCCCTTCAATGAACACTGTATAAAAAAATAAATAAAAAATGAGGCAAAAAAACAATGCTTTATCATCATACCGCCGACAAAAAGGGTAATAAAACGCGATTAAAAAGACAAATGGAAATAAAATTGGTACTGCTAAAAAAATCATCTTGTCCCACAGAAAACTAGCCACCATAAAGATCTGTCAGCAGAAAAATAAAAAAAAGTTATAGCTTGATGCAAAAGTAATTTTTTCTTTAAAATGGTTTTTATTGGGTAAAAGCACCAAAACATAAAAAATGATATAAATGAGGTATCGCTAAAATCATACTGACCCAAAGAATAAACTTGCTTTTATTAATTTTTCCACACACGAAACGGTATAAAAAAGCAAAACAAAAAAACTATTCCTGAATTGGTTGCTTTTGCTCATTCTACTTCCCAAAAATCGGAATAGAAAGCGATCAAAAAATGTTTGTGCCCGAAAATGGTACCAATAAAAATGTCAGCTCGTTCCACAAAAAGCTTTCACATGACTGTCAGCTGAAACATGGTAAAATTATAGAAGCAAAACATGTGATGCAAATAAATAGCTTTTCCAATAAAAAGCGACTTTTAGTATCTCTGCTGCCTCATTATAGTGAATGGATCCCTTGCGGGTTTCATCTGTCACATCACTCGTAGATTTAGATGGAAACGTCAAAGGAAGTGTTCCGCGTAGAGCACCGGATAAATGTGACACTAAATGTTATGCATAATATTCCCAATAAAAGTTCAACTCAATCCACAAAAAAAGCAAGCCTCCACTCAGGTCTGTTATCTGTCAATGTAAATATAGGGGGTTTCCACGTTACTGGTAGTACAAAGACTCTGAAAAAGCAAAATGGCTCCTCGCCGCATAAAAAAAAATAATTCAGTAAATTATGCGCTGCCAAATCAAAATCCTTCCTTGTGAGCCCCAGTGTGTCTAAACCACATTTAGTGCCCACGTTGAGAATTTCTGTAGCAATTAGAGCCCATCTATTTAACGGGTGCTTATCTCCAGAAGCATGGGCTAGGCATAATGTACTGGTCACTACAGCGTACTGGTCACTACAACGGCAGTTTGCAATTTTCATTCCCCAACATCCAGTGTTTTTTATTTCTGGAAAACACCCAATGGGAATCAAAATACTCACTATAATTGCCAAAATGGGGTCACTTGGGGGCTCTGTATATGGAGTCTGCAAACTATTCTAGGAAAATCTGTGTTCCAGGCGGCAAATAGCGTTTCCTCCCTCCAGAGTCTCGCCTTGTGGCTTAGGCTAGGTTCACATTGCGTTAGGGGCATCCGTCTAATGGATCCATTAAACGGATGCACTAACGCTGATGTCATTTTGGGCATCTTTTGTGCCCTTAGCGCTAACGCATGGTAGCATTTTGTTACCATGCGTTAGCCATACAGGTCTATGCACAGCAAACGCATCCGTTCGCTGTGTGTTAGACCCGACACACCTGAAAACGCGGTTGACCGGGTTCCCGGGTGCTTCACAAAGTAACGCATCATCGCTAACGCATGCCGAATTTGGCATGCGTTAGGATGCGTTACTATAATGGCGCCAATGGGTGCATTAACGCATCCGTTACATAGCGTTAGTGCCGCTATGTAACAGATGCGTTGAACGCAGGGCCATAACGCAATGTGAACCCAGCCTAAGTAGTACTGTACAGCCACATATGGTGCATTTCTACAGACATTTCAGCAGAAATTGTGGGACAAATTTTGGTGCCATTTTTACCCATATCCCAGTACGAAAATGTGAAATTTGGGGCTAACACAATCCTGGTGGTAAAAATGTAAATTATTTTTTCTTCACCGCCCAATGGTATAAAATTCTGTGACACACCTGTGGTGTCAATATAATCATTGTACCCCTAGATAAACTCAGTGTGGTGTAGTTGGTAAAATTGGGTCACTTATGGGGGTGGGGAGAGGTTTGTTGTTCTGGCTCCTCAGAGACTCTGCCAAAGTAACATGGCACCCTCAAACTAGTGCAGCAAAATCTGCACTGTAATATGGCGCTACTTCCTTTCTGAGCTTTGCACTGTGCCGCAAAAAGTATTTTTCAAGCACATATGGAGTATCTGTGTACTCAGGAGAATTCGGTAAATAAATTTTGGTGTCCATTTTCTCCTGTTAACCGTGTGAAAACGCAAAATTTGGGGCTAAATAAACAAACATTTCTTTGTGGGTAAAAAGTGATTTTTTTATTTTCACGGCTCAATGTTATAAACTTCTGTGAAGAGCTTGGGAGTTCAAGGTGCTAAATACACATCTAGATAAGTTCCCTGTGGGGTCTAGTTTCCAAAATGGTGTCACTTGTGGGGGGTTTCCACTGTTTAGGCACATCAGGGGCTCTCCAAATGCAAAATGGCGTCCTCTAATTATTCCAGCAAATTTTGCTTTCAAAAAGTCAAATAGCGCTCCTTCCTTTCCAAGCCCTGCCGTGCACCCAAACAGTGGTTTTCCCCTACATATTTGGTATCTGCATGCTCATTAGAAATTCCTCAACATATTGTATGGTCAATTTTCTACTGTTACTCTTGTGAAAGTAAAAATAAAAAAAATTGGGTCTAAAGGAAAATTTCCTTCCACATTCCATTAATTCCTGTGAAGCAAGGGTTAATAAACTTCTTGAATGTGGTTATGGGCTCCTTGAGGGGTGCAGTTTTTACAATGATGTCACTTTTGGGTATTTTGTTTTATGTGGGCTCCTCAAAGTCACTGCAAATATGAGGTGATCCCTAAAAAAATCGTTTTGTAAATTTTGTTGTAAAAATGAGAAATCTCTGGTCAACTTATAATTCTTAACAAAAAAAAGTTTCAAACATTGTGGCTATATAAATTAGACACGTGGGAAATGTTATTTATTAACTATTGCGTGACTTGATTGATTTAAGGGCATACAAATTAAAAGTTTGAAAATTGCAAAATTTTTGCCAAATTTCCAATTTTTTCACAAATAAACGTAAGTCATATGAAATGAATTTTACCACTATCATGAAGTACAATATGTCACACACACACACAAAAAAAAAACAAAAAAAAAAACAACATACTCCGAATCAATGGGATACATTGAAGGCTATATTCCCACGTGCGGAATTCCCGCAGATTTTATGTGTTTTTGCCGCGTTTTTTCTCCACGAAAACGCATAAAATAAACAACCCATTGAGTTCAATGGCATTCAGCACATGCTGTGCATTTTTCCGTGGCGGAATCGCATCGCAGAAAAATACGCAGCATGCTCGCTCTTTTTGCAGAATCGTGGGGATTCCGCACACATAGGAATGCATTGTTCTGCATGCCCACTGTTATGAATGGGTCACCGAGGAGGAGAGCAAGCCCAAGATAAGCCCAAGATAAGCCACAGAAAACCAGAGAGGTTGGTAACTTAGCGGATTGCAGACCCCTGATCCTATCCACACAACTAGCAGTAGTCATGGAGCGTACCTACCATGATACTAAATGCCTCGGCACAGCCGGAGAGCTAACTAAGCCTAAAGCAAGAAAGGGGAAATCTAAACTGCCCCAGAGCAGACCCCAAAGGAATAAATAGCCCCCAAACATATATTGTCGGTGAGAAAATGTGAAAACACAAACGCAGGCAGGAAAATAGACTGAGCAAATTGATGGGGCCCACACTGACTAGACAGGACAGGAAAGGAAAGATGCTGTCTGCAATCACGCAAAAAACCCTGCAAAAAGTCCAACACGTCTGATGCAAAAAACACTGAAGTTGCACGACTTCGCCCACTATATCAGTATATTCTGAAAGCAGAGCAAAAAGAGGCCAATCTAATAAGGGACAAAAACAAACTGGCACAAGCAGTAACATATGGACGGTGATTCAGCACAGCCCCAGCCGGAGCTGGCTGACCCACCCACACAAAACTGAGATAGACAAAACCAGATCAAATGCAAACAGAATAGCAAATGAACACTTAGCTGAACATGCAGGGACTGAGCTGGAAACATCAGACCTCAGGAGGCAGAAGAAAATCACCAGCAGGGATAGAGGGAGTTGGCTATCTTAAATCCCAATGTGAAACCCCAGATCTCCAATCGTCGTCCTCATTATCAGGTGGCAAGCCTCTGTTAATCAGATCAGCTCCATTACCTCCAGTAACCACCAGAGGGAACCCAGAAAGAGAACTCACAACCCCTCTGTCAATCTGACCAGCTCCACTGCCTTCAGTAATAACCAGAGGGAGGCCACAAAGCGAATTCACAACAGCCCACCATGCGCAAAGTGGAAAATGTGCGGATGGTAACCAGGGTCTGGAGGAGAGGAGACTCTCCTCCAGGCCCTGGATACCATATCCCTGTAAAAAATACAATTAAAATAAAAAATCATGATATTCTCACCTTCCGGCGTCCCCTGCAGCGTCGCTCCCGCCAAGTCCCGTTCCCAGTGATGCCTTGCGACAATGACCTGTGATGATGTAGCAGTCTCGTGTGATGCTACATCATCTGGGGTCATTGTAGCAGAGCACCGCTGGGAACGGGAGTTGCCGGGAGCATCGCGAGGATCGGAAAGGCTGCGGCGGACGCCGGAAGGTGAGAATATCACGATTTTTTTTTAAATTATTTTTAACATTATATCTTTTTACTACTGATGCTGCATAGGCAGCCTCAATAGTAAAAAGTTGCTCACACTTGTCAAACACTATGTTTGACGAGTGTGACCAACCTGTCAATCAGTTTTCCAAGCGATGCTACAGATCGGTTGGAAAACGCTCATATTCTGCAAGTTAATTACGCTTGCAAAACGCTAGTTTTTCGCGGGAATTACGCATGCGTATTTCTCGCGGCAGGGAGTTGCGGAATTGCCGTGGAAATGCCAGGAAGGTGAAAACAGGCTTCGGGGTGAAGTCTGTGTATTACTGCATGGTGATAACTCTGAAGTGAGTGGATGAAGCAGGCTGCATTAGTAGCCTATATTAAGATGACAAGGGATCTTATGATCAACTAGGACAATGTGCATAAACCATGAGTAAGGGAGAGTGGAATGCATGAAATTCTGGCAAAAAACAGGATTTCAACCCCTTAATGACCAGAGCTTTTTTCGATTTTTCGCTCCCCTTCTTTCCAGAGCCATAACTTTATTTTTCCGTCAACATGGCCATGTGGGGGCTTATTTTTTGCGGGACGAGTAGTACTTTAGAACATCATTGGTTTTAGCATGTCGTGTACTCGAAAACGGGAAAAAAATTTGAAGTGCAATCCCACATTTGTTTTTTGCTTGGCTTTTTGCTAGGTTCACTAAATTCTAAAACTGACCTGCCATTATGATTCTCCAGGTCATTATGAGTTCATAGACACCAAACGTGTCTAGGTTCTCTTTTATCTAAGTGATGAGAAAAAAATCCAAAATTTGCTTAAAAAAAAAAAAAAAAAAAAAGCACAATTTTCCCGAGACCCATAGCGTCTCCATTTTTCGTGATCTGGGGGTCGGGTCAGGGCTTATTTTTTGCCGGGCTGACGTTTTTAAAATACCACTTTTGTGCAAATACATTCTTTTAATCGCCTGCTATTGCATTTTAATGCAATGTCACAGCGACCAAAAAAAAAAAAAGAATTCTGGCAGCGTTTGACAGTGGGATTTAACTAGTTAATAGGCACGAGCGGATTGCGATTCCGCTTGCGCCTATTGCGGGCACATGTCAGCTGTTTATAACAGCTGACATGTCGCGGCTTTGAGGTGGGCTTACCACCGGAGCCCACCTCAAAGCAGGGGACTCTGACCGCTGACGTACTATCCTGTCAGCGGTCAGAAATGGGTTAATGTCGATCTTAAGGGTTATTCAAAGTCAGCCATTCACTGCTGATGCAGAAGTTTGGGCTACGGAGACAGCAGAGCGCGGCTGTGCTACATACAGTGTTTCTATAACTCCTGTAGAATTATAAATATGGAAATATCATGACAACCTCCTCAGGTGTTGATATTCCTGTCTCAAGATATGAAACTTTATAACCACTTAGGCCTCTTTCACACTTCAGTTTTTTCACGTGTCATAATCCGCAAATTTTTGAAAAAAACGGATCCGCTTTTTCCCCCATAGACTTACATTATTGGTGGATCTTGACTGACGGTCGTCCGTCACCCCCGTTTTTTGACGGATCCGCCAAAATTTTTATGGCTCCCGGGCGGATGAGACGGACACTGCAACCTTTTTTCTTCTTGACGGTCCGCTATTTTCATGTGCGCATGCCCGGAAGCTGTGCTCCGGGATCATTTTTAACCCAGTAATGTCGTTCCGGGATCGTAAAAAAATTCTCTCTCTCTCTCTAGGCTGCGGTTGCTTTAAAATTTCACTTTCGCTGGATCCGTCAAAAGAACGGTCCGGTGACACCCGTTGATCTCACAACGATCACGGATCCGTTTTCCGCCATTTTCGCGGATAACAACTGACAGACAACAACGTAAGTGTGAAACAGGCCTAAGAATGACTCCAAAATTGAAAAATAAAATCTAAAAACATACAAACTATGACTTTATTTTATTAGAGAAAATGGACGATTAACATGGCTAAATAAATATACACAGCATAAACACGATAACAAAAACATTTTTTTTGCTTAGCTGATTGAAAAAGAAATGTTGAAGTCCTAAAAACATAAATAGACATTTCTATGAATCAGGCTCAATGTGTGGTCTTTGTGCAACCTTATATATAAATCGTCTGTATGGAGTGGATCATTGTGATATGGACATGTGCGTGACATGCACATAACGGAACCAGCACACGCTACAGGAAAGTGCATACGAAAAATAATAAGGGTCAAACAAGCAGCACATGAGAAAGTGTCAAACAACAGAACACTCAACACTGTTTGAACTCACTAGCTTAAAAAACAGACAAAATAAAGATAAGTGAGAAGTTGGCCTTTATACGCATGTATATGTATGAGAGCAGACACAGGATGGAGATGTCAATCAGATACAGTGGGGAAAATAAGTATTTGATACACTGTCGATTTTTGACAAGTTTTCCCACCCACAAAGAATGGAGAGGTCTGTAATTTTTATTGTAGGTATACTTCAACTGTGAGACAGAATCTAAAAATAAAAAAAATAAAAAACAGAATATTGTATGATTTTTAAATAATTAAATTGCATTTTATTGCACGACATGAGTATTTGATCACCTACCAACTAGAAAAAATTTGGTCTCTCAGACCTGTTAGTTTTACTTTAAGAAGCCCTCCTACTCTGCACTCAGTACTGCACTCAGTATTAATTGCACCTATATTAACCCGTTACTTGTATAAAAGATACCTGTCCACACACAATCACACTCCAACCTCTCCACCATGGTCAAGACAAAATAGCCAAGGACACCAGGGATAAAATTGTAAACCTGCACAAGGCTGGAATGGGCTACAGGACAATATGCAAGCAGCTTGGCGAGAAAGCAACAACTGTTGGCATAATTATTAGAAAATTGAAGAAACACAAGATCATCATGGATTAAAATCCTGCAGGGCATACAAAGCCCCCCGTCTCACCCCAGCACATGTCAAGGCCAGTTTGAAGTTCGACAATGACCATCTCAATGATTCAAATGAGGCATGAGAGAAGGTAATGTCGTCAGATGAGATCTAAATAGAACTTTTTGGTATCGACTCCACTTGCCGTGTATGGAGGAAGAAGGATGAGCACAAGAACACCATCCCAACCATGAAGCATAGTGGGGGAAACATACTTTGGGTGTGCTTTTCTGCAAAGGCGACAGGGCGACTGCACCGTGTTGAAGGGAAGATGGATGGGGTCATGCATCACGAGATTTTGGCCAACTACCTCCTTCCATCAGTAAGAGCATTGGTCTTCCAGGATGACACTGACCCGAAACACACAGCCAGGGCAGCAAGTAAAGAGTGGCTCCGCAAGAACCATTTCAAGGTCCTGGAGTCGCCTATCTAGTCTCCAGACCTCAATCCAATAGAAAATATTTGGAGGGAGCTGAAACTCAATGTTGCACAGCGACAGCCTCAAAACCTGAAAGATCTGGAGAAGATCTGTATGGAGAAGTGGGCCAAAATCCCTGCTGCATTGTGTGCAAACTTGGTCAAGAACTACAGGAAACACCTGACCTCTATAATTGCAAACAAAGGTTTCTGTACCAAATATTAAGGTCTGTTTTTCCTATTGTGCCAAATACTTATTTCATGCAATAAAATATGTAAAAATCATACAATGCGATTTTCTGGATTTTTTTAAAGATTCTCTCAGTTGAAGTGTACCTATGATAAAATTTACAGACCTCTCCATTCTTTGTGGGTGGGAAAACTTGCAAAATTGGCAGTGTACTAAATACTTATTTATCCCACTGTACTAGTGATCACTGTTCGGAGTGGGTTAAACTAAGATCTGATTGGCTGACAGTTCCCCGATATCTGTCTGCTCAGGTTTCCATGCAGGAGGACGGCTGTCTGCGCCATAGTTTAAGGAGTGTAGAACGGAGTGTGGTGATGCATAACACATGACAGAACAAGCAATAGGAACAAAACTACTCAAAATACGACTTCAGATGTGCTGCAGTTACTGTGAATAGACCCTGTTATATGTATGTACACTTATTGGTTCACTTCAAAAAGCAATTAAATTGGATGTTTCGGGGATACGCAACCCAAAAAATGTCGAGGATGCAAATAGCAACACTGTATTCTGCTGTAGAAAGACTTCTTAATCTATGTAGTTAAAAATACATTTTTCATGATCCAGCGATAAATATTTTCAGGTAAATCACAAGTGAATTCCTCCTATATGTCTATTTATATATATGTGGATATGAATTAAAGCGTATCAGTGATGAAAGCAATTCTATGGCCAAAAGAAACCAACATTCAGACACGTAGGAGAGACAGGTCACCAAGAACAGGATTGTAATCTGACAAATTACAGCTTAAACATATTTTTTGGTTGCTGATAATTCAGACACACAAGCTACACAGGCAGTTTTTGGTAAAACATCCATATGCAGAGAGGATCAGTCACCTCTCCGGACAGGTCCGTTTTTGTACACAATGGTAATCCCCATAGAACGATACTGGAACATCTTTTGTTATAGCCGAATGCCGCCCTCTGCTATCCCCCTAGAAATGTCTGAATAAATTGACAACTTGGTGTTACCATTTCTTTGCTAAAAGGGCGTGCTCTGGAGTCTACCACTGATTGGACAGACTGAGGACACACCCACAAATTGTTCCACCTACATCATACATTCTAGGCGTAACTAGATGATTCAGAGGGATTCCCTTACGTGGAATACAATTCTAAGAACAGAGATGTCAGGAGAGCCGATGAAGTCCTCTATAAGGCCATTTTGGTCAGGATTGTGCATCAGTATTTGTAAGTCATAATCAATCCATCACCACAGGTGTGCAAATATATATATATAGTTTTAAAATGTATAAAATCTTTCTAATGTTTAGGTTACACGCCTGATCATACAAATACTGACTAAGGTAAGTCAATCTGAAAGTGGCTTTAGTAGGACATTAATCTATATGGAAACCAAAAACTCTTCTGTGGCATTTATGCCTTAGGCTGCGCTCTCATCAACACGGATTAAGGCCACAAACTGAGGTTATTGTATATTGGACATTTTACACACTCAATCCTTTGAGAATTACGTTTATCCTATGACAAATTAAAATGACCTAATCCGATCAATATCATATGATTTCTGTAAATCCTTTCAGCCTGTCCGAGGCACATTCAGAGATGAGCTCACCGTCCATTCTAAGAAATGACGGAGCTTCTCCTTGACATTTACTAAAAACTGATACTATAAGCCATTGCTCTAAGAATGATTTAAGGCAGATGATGGAAGCCTGTATAATTAATGTGTTATTACTACTGAGTCTCCAGCGCTACTCATTGTATACGGTGTATAAAAAGTCTTTCATCTCATATTAGTGCTTCTGGATGTTAAAGGCACTTGGACGATGTTCCACATTACTTATAGCAATATTCTCACCAACCAAGGTGACCAGGAACAGTACTGTCCGTATAAACATGGGAAAAAATGCTTAAACGATAAATGGCTTTCCTCGAGGAGAAAAAAATAAACTCCCGGAGAGCATGGTTATAAAAATTCAGGAGTTGTCTTCCCAACAAATGGCAAATTAGATATTCTCCAGTATCCAGTCATCATTAGAAATGGGAGGTACTGAGAGAGTGAGGTTTCCTTCAGAGTCCTCCCTGACACCTTTATGTAGGACACCGGCTTCTTGATAATACTCTTCCTCTTCATCAAAATATCCGTTTTCCATGGCGTATGTGCAGTCTGCACTGGAGGCGGCCTGGCAAGCGCCTTTATATTCCTGGATGGATTCATACAGTGAGTAGAGCTGACACAGGAGAGACATGTCAAGTTGTCTTAGCCCGACCTGGGAATACAGAAGAAAGCAACTTATAACATGCAAAGCGAGGCTCACAATACATTCATTACTTGCTGGACAATATCTTACTGCTCTCACAAAGTCTCCAGGAGTTTTCATTTTCTTAATAAGATTTGTGATCACCACTGTGATGTGTCATGGGCTTTTGTGAGTTTTTATACAACTTATACAAAAAAGGAAGGAATTCATCAAATATTATTTTGGGCTTCAGAAAATTGTGCATTTTTTACACGACTTGCAGCTACGCAAAATGTTATGCTGTATGTTGGCCCCACAATGTTTCTAAGAAATGCCGCTTATGTTATGACATCCACTAATACTTTAATCATACACAAGGATGGGAAAAAAAAAAAAAAAAAAAAAAAATCGATATTGATGCCTTCCCTGGAGAGCAGTTTTATCCTGGTATCCCCTTATCTCAAAAGTTCTTCACCGCCACTCACATCTAACAGACATCTACATCAATAATTCACATACTGACCATTTTGGTCTGGTCTGCATTAAATGCTAAAAGATTAAGATACGAAAGCCTCCTGAAATATCTAATCAATTGTGACGGCTCTTTGAGAACGCATCGCTGTCTGAATATATCCATTGTGTACTTTCCAAGCGCCCTTCATACAGCCTCCATTGCTTAGCAATCCTCTTTCCATGTACTGAATTGTATATCCTTAGGGAGCAGTCAGACGGCCGTATAACATGGCCGAGTGCTCTCTGATGTTTTATCGAATAGCATTCAGCCCAATGTTATACTATGGGGCAGGGCAGATCCGCCATTTTCTCATGCCGATTCAGTATAAGAAAACAATCGCGGCATCCGATGACTGGATCAAACCCCCCCATACAAGTCTACAGGTGCATGTGAAATATCGGACTGCACTTTGATGTCATCCCAGTGCAGTCTGATGTACACTGACAGACAATGGATAAGATGGAGAAATTATGTTTTCCATCTTCTCAACACTTGTGCTGCAATTCTCTCATGAGAGAATCGGATCACACTCGGCTTATACTCTGGAAGAGTTTCAGCCAAGGGTCATTAGCAGATTCGGGACGATTCTCTCACATGAGAAAGTAGACACCCGTGTGACCTCGGCCTTATCCACATCTGTTGAGCTGTGCATTGAGACTCTCCATTGGTGTTACCGTCTCTCGACAGTAATAGCAGCACATGCACCCCCTTCCTAGTTAAGCCTGTGCCTTAAAATGTATCTACGTCTAACCTTTCTCACCAAATCTGACACTGAGTGTGCAGACGTTATGGCATGCTGGGTGGTAGAGGCAATAATAGAATTATTAATGGGTCCTGTACTACAATAAGAACTATGCTTGATGCTCTCTGAACGCTGTACAGTTTCACAGAGAGCAACGGCATCTCTCTCCAGGTCCAATATCAGACTGGGCAGGAGAACTTATGTAGAGGAACACACATGCAGCTTTGTAGCATCTGAAAGGCTGATAACACTCTTCTAGACTCTCCGGTATTTGGCTAAAAAAACCTGTTATTGCAGACTAATGAGGTTTTCAAAGGGTTTTTAGTGTTCCATTGCACCTGTGCCTGGTACTGCAGTTCAGTCCCAAGTGCAGAGTAGCAGTACCAGGCTCTGTCACTAGGGAGCGGTGACTAAAACAAAAAAGGCTGCAGCTGTCATAAGAAGCAAAAGCTCCTTAAAGTGAACCTGTCAGGGAGATTTTGCTAAGTAAACTACAAACATTGTCATTTTGGCCGCTGTTATACTGACTAAAATCATACCTGGGGTGAATAAATCCATCTAGTGGTTCTCGTGTAAGGGGGACGACAGCACCGTGGTTACCTGTGTGTCGGGGCCGGAACGGAGGCTGTTCCCGGGAGGGAAGCTGGAGCCGACAGGACCTTCCTCCTGTCGGAGGGGGCGTGGGAACAGAGGGAGTTGGCGGGAAGGTGCAGCGCGCATCTGAGAGCGAGCGCTCCTGCTTCGGGGCCGTTAGGAGCTGAGGTGTGCGTGTGCCGCCAGACTAAGACAGTGACCTGGTATTCGAGCCTCGCCTAATTCTGACAGGACTGTGGCCTATACTTTGCTGGCCGCTGGAGTCTCCTTAATGAGGACTCCAAGGGACATTTTAGAGACTCAATGTTGCCATTCAGGCACGCATCGTCGTCTTTTTCAAAACCCCACCGGCTCTACGTTGTGCCTACGGCTGTTGGTGCCATCATCTGCTCCCGGACCTCTTCTGGACAGGAAAACATCTGATTGATAAGTGATTCCTTTGAGAACAACTTCACTCCTTATTCCTACATTGATTCCCCCTTAACCAAAGCCCTATAATTTCCTGTTATTTACCTCACGGTTACCGATCTCCCTGCGTGGAGTAACTCACTGTTTTAATAAAACCTGTTAACCCTTAATCTGCCTCCTGTCACTGCATCTTCCAGCCTGCTCACACTTGTGTACTCAGTGTTACAAGTTTTCAGTTAATGAGATGCCCGTGCTCTAGGGCAGGACTGTAGGCAGAGTCTCATCTCCCTGCTCTAAGCCAGGGAAACCAAGGAAAGACCTGTCAACAGGCCACCTCGAACATGTTTGTGCTTCGGGGTGGCTTTACTGTAGATGCACAACCAGAGGGTGAGAGGTCATATCACTAATTAACAACCTGTTAAACCATTTTTTTGGAGAGATGTTCCTTTATTGAACTGACCAGCTGTATAAGACACTCACCCTGCACATTGCTTGTGGGATAGAACATGAGCCACTTTGATATATTATGAAGCAGCCAGTTTAGTAACGCTCCGATACATTCTTAATGTCCACATTACAAGAAGCGTTTTGGTCTTGTACTTGCAGAGCTATGCAGAACTGACATTATCCATTAAATGCATATGGATGTGGGGCAATTGATAAGCTTGCAATTCCCAACCTCTTAAGGGGGTGACTATACTTTGAAATAGAGTCACCCCCTTAACTCACTAACTAGTATTAGAATTGCTGTTTGTAGAGAGAACAATGAACCACAAGTGGAAGGTGAACATAAGAAATACTGATCTGTGACTATAGATTAGCCACAGTGCTTACAGGGATTCTGAGAGAGTCTGAGACACACCCCTGTCTCATCATTGGCTCAGACTGCTGCTCTATCCCTCCTCCATCCAACTTGGCCTATTTGATTGGCTGAGTAAATACACAAGCTCACGCGGAGTTCACTGAACCCACTGCAGATTTCCGGTAAATCAAGGGGAGAATGATTATAAAGTGAAGATGGCTAAATTACTCAGAAAAATAAAGTAAGAATTGCAATGGTCATACACATGCTGAGGAAAATAGGCCTTAGTAAGGACTACGGAGAAACATTTTAAGAATCCTAATACAAAATTTTTTATTTAAAAAAAAAAAAAAAAAAAATCTAATATATAAAACTCAAGTGTGTGTGTGTGTGTGTATGTATGTCCGGGATTGGCATCCGCACCGTCGCAGCTACAGCCACAAAATTTGGCACAGTCACATGTCAGGAACCCCGAGAGCGTCCTAGGCTATGTTGTGAGGCGAAATTTTAACCCCGCGCGTTCCAATTCAAACAATTTTGCCCCTATCTACATAATGGGGAAAAAGTGTGTGTATCAAGCCCCACCCCTCATTATGTCATAATGGTTGCCATGGCGGCGCTGATGTCATCATAGGTTGCAAGCCCCTCCGCTCATTATGATGTCATAATGGTTGACTCTGGGATGGAGGATGTGTGATGGGTATATTGGCACTGGACTATGGGATGGAGGCTATGTATGACGGGTATATGGGATGGCGGATATGTATGCTGGGTATATGGGCACAGGACTATGGGATGGAGGATATGTATAATTTGCTATAACTAACCACAGTTAGTTACTATGCCTGGCCAGCGCCGGGCTCTTCAGCTAATATAATACATTATATATACACATACATACATACATACACACACACACCCATCATTCACAGATGTAAGACATAATATATGGGTAGTCTCATGCCTTGCCTAAACATAATATCCTAAAGACTACAAAAAAAATTGACAATAGCAGACACATCCTACTATTTATCCAGCTGAATGGTGGAACAATTAGATTATGTATTCTACGGATATCCTATAGTTTTACTGAAAGTGTCTCACTTCAACTTTCACAATGGATCCAAGCAGGAACTCTGGAGAGAAAACGTGCAACTTCTCCCAATGAAATCCCTACACAGGATGTCAGGGAGGATTCCATCACAGCCCTAATACCCACATTTTAAACACTGTGCCGCTGTAATACTGCACAATGTTTGCCCTGGTGAATGCCTACTGTCTGGCAGATTTCACAGTCTGATACAAGAATATAGCAAAATTGTTAATTATACTCTTAATTAAGTGTGGGGATTTTAATGAGCCATGTGCAATGAATGCATCATTCTCATCTGCCAATTACAAGGGTGGCACTTTGCTATACTGAGTGGTTAAAGACCTGGCACATATGCTCTTAATGTTATAATGAGAGCCCAAGTATAAAAATAGCAGATCCTGTTTCTCAATCTTCTTACCCTACCTAAGTCTCTGGCCCTGGGCTGACAGCAGACAATAGAGCTACCTTCGCTGTAATGATTCATATGTCCTCGTGATCCTTAATACAAGGAGCTAGGCCACATAGGACTTACTATTTCAGGCTAAGCCCTTTATCCCACTAAATTATTATACTCGGAGGATGATCGGAAAACAGCAAAAGGCACAAAAGTATAAGAATGAGGATTACACAGAACGGAACAAAAGATACATTTATACTTAACGGCCCACACAAACACAATGAAACGCCTCCTCCTAGACAACTACAACCCAATGCAGCACTCCGACAACCGGCTTAGGGGGAGTTCACTAGTCACAGGCAAAATGAGTTTTCTGCCACGATTTCCATGAAATAATGGAAAAGGTAACTGTGCAGCAGTTTTGCAATAGTCACGGCAGAAAAATGTTTAGATGACAATGTATAAACTCCAACATGGAGTGTGTTCACACGTAGCAGAAATCCACTGCTGTCCCCATTCTTGCTGAGACTCGGTCGTAGAAATTCGATAATGTCATTCATCTGGCTCAGCTCCTTTTGTTAGGCTGTACCTCTAATTTGTAGGGGGTTAGAGAACAGGTGCTCAGAGTTGTGATTGAACGATATCCTAAAAAGCCCATTTATATTAAAGCTGCATTAACGCCGCCCCATGGAGACCGTTAAATAGCCCGTTTAGGCAGGCTAGCCGCGCGTCAATGTTTATGGAACAGTTGTAAATACGATGGTTCTACGCGCATAGAGCTCGGCAGCACATGTTCTATTTACCCAGGACGATGTGCTGCCGAGAGCGATGATTTTTAAGCAAATGTAAAAATCACTTCAAGCAATTAGTGAGAGCTTGGATCGTTTGTTGGGTTTTGGCAAGCTGCTTAGACAGGCTGAATATCAGGAATTGTGCGTCCCTAAGAAAGCTCGCTCCTGATAACTGAACAGTGTAAAAGCAAACTACCAAGTCATCAAAAATGTGATATACGATGGCAAAGCAGTATTTACACTTCACATGAATCGTGTAATAAACTGATCACATAATTGCTACATAGCATATTGTATTCACCCATGTAAAAGTCAGATTACCGCCAGTGTCGGTGTGGGAAAGGCATTGGAAAGAATGTTAATGATTTTGCAGTAGACCGCCTTTAGCGCCACTTTTCCTTCTCGTGGATTTTGCGCCTTTGCTTGCGACATAACTGTACAATTGAGGCAGCCTATATACTGGAGAAGGTAGTGATTGGTCTAAGTTTAGCAAAAACTGTCTTGGACACAACATACTTCAGTATCTTATGTATGAAGAGAAGAGAAGTCGCTGTAACTGATCAACTTGTAGAACACAGACCTCGATTCATCAAGATTTCCCATGCTGGTCTTGATGAGGAGGTGCAGTGCGAGGAGCCAGACTTATTAACCGGCCCACCTCTTATAAATCAAGCGAGACGTGAAGCGGCGTGTTCCTCCATGTGCCTTCTGATGGACTGGAGGAAGATTTGTGGTGTAAAGTATGCCACAACTTGTTATCAATTTGACATGGGCGCACCACCCTCCCACAGCACCGTTCACATCACCACATCTGGGTGCTAAAGCCAAAAGTCGCAACATTTTTGCGCAGCCAAAAATTTGTGACTTTTCCAAGCTTTTTTCCGCTAGTTCTCTGACATAAAAGCTTTGATGAATCTGGCCCATAGTTCTATTCAAATTGAGCCAAGCTTGACCAACCAATCACATATATCACGGCTACAAATAATTAGAAAACTGCATTTGCCGAAGCAAAATCAATAAACAAAGAATTTTCATTTGCATTACATAATGAGCAAGAAATAATGAAATAATGACAATTTTTCGCTCATAATTTCATGGACGAATTAGGGGTTTTTTTTTTGGACATATCAATTGGTCACTCACTCATAAGCGGTTGATCCTTAATGATTAACTCCTCTAAATGGGCCGTAAGTCGTAAAGAGACACATGGAAGAACGGATCTCAGAGCACACTGATCTACTCACACCATGCTTGTAGTGTATGTAGGTGGTGCAGGTTGGAAAGATTTCTCATCTGACAGGCTGCCACTACTGCGTACATCACACAAAGATTTCCATGAAAAGAAATGCTTACCATACATTGTGTGCCTCTTTAGTAGGATGCCTCTGTGTAGAATGGCGCAGCAGAATATGAGCCAGACAGAAGCCAAAACACTTTTTTGGTTTTAACTGGTTGTATAGGATCATTTGCATCATAGTTACCAAGATTTCCACCTAACATTCCAGGGAATATCTGCTGTCTACCTTGAAACACCCACTTATGGGGCAGGGTCTGCGTGAACCCTGTCCCCTTTGGACCCATGAGTCCTGGGAAATCTGGGACAGTGGACAAACAAGATGGCTGCATCTAATGTATGCTTTGGGAGTGTGAATACTTAGCTGGAGACTTCTAACAAGTCCAAACAAGACATTTGTCTCTTAACGCTTTCCATGACGTATCTTACAGTGGATTGGCTGAATACACTTCACGATCTGAATATATTTATATATGAGTATATGTAAGTAATACAGGAGACACTAAAACTGCTGCAGTGTTTGACAACGCGTCTGCTATATAACAGAAGGAGGTGGTGGGAAAATCTGACAACTAGCACTGTAATGACTATCAACATAAGGGGTTCTGTATGATTAAGTATGCACTACACTATGAGTAAACGCCCTTTTATCATTAATGACCGCTCTCACAAAGGCAGTATTGGTGCGAATATATCTGCACAACTCGGTCCTTCAACCACGTCAGTAATCTGTGGCCAATGAGAATTGCCCCGTACTTCCCGGCATCCACTGCCGCTGCACGCAATGTTATGTCAGGTCAGCTAATCAAAAAAATAGCAGCGGATGCCGGGAGATAAGGGGCGGTTCTCAGGGCACCAGTTCAGCCACCACAGATTACAGATGTGGCCGATGGACCAGGTCGTATTAATCGAGTCGCACCAACTCTACAGAGAACACTTTTTAGCCTGCATACAAAAGGGTAACTCACCATTTCTTTCCTAAGTAAAGCCAGAGCTGCATCTAAATTTGGCGGCTTTGGATGAGCTTGAGAGCCTCCACTTGAACCTCCACGGCTTAGGTCATCTTGAATGCGGGATTTCTGGGCGTACACTCTCTCCAGGTCTCGCCAGCCTGACCCTCCACTTGAGTTTAGCAGCCCACTGAGGCTCTTTGGCAGTGGTGGCAACCCCTCCATGCAAGGGGTGAGCGGAGTGACAGCTGCGTGGGACCCACTCATCACTCAGCAGAAACGGAGCCAAATATTCCTCCTAAAGAATGACAAACATATTACATCTATTAGAAACATTGCAATGATGGCTGTGCTACATACCAGTCATTGAAGTTACCAGGCAACTAAGAAGGCACCATGCAACTGGCAATGCGCCGGGGGCACAGACAGACTACAGAAATAACCGCTCAGGGTTTCTCTGACAACTCTGTGATAGTCTATGCACCTGAAAGGACAATCTGAATGAGGGTGCATTCACACAAGTCATAATCTTACACTCCTGATGAGCCCGCCACAAAATCAACATGTTGTGCATATGGATTGTGCCTGTGTTAATCCCCCCTAATCTCATTGTGGCCTGGCAGAGACTTCAGACTCTGCCCTTAGATAGGACTCTCCCAGTCACACAGATTTACAGCCAGTGCAGTGGTGAATAATGATAGCAGCAGCCAATTGCTGGGCATTTTGGATGCCATATTGGGTATGGCTGTAACCCATATGATAATATTGCTCCCCTCACATGGCACCGCAGCTGTAAGGCAGCAACTTATCCCGGCTCCCATGGACAAGCTCTTACAGTAGGCACAATACGGGCACGTTAATGATGGAGTCAGGATGAGAGAAGCTGCTCCTACGCATTAGATGAACGTCGCCCCAGGTAACTGATTTTGGTGACACCAGTCAATGACATAACAGATCGAAATGTTGTATATACCCCAAATGGTATCAATGAGAACAGCAGCTCGCCACGCAAGAAGCAACAGACCGCGGAAACATGAGAAACCTACTCAGCTAAATATGAATAAACCAAATTAAAGTCCAAATTATAAAGACTTAAAAAGTTTTATTAATTACACAATAAAAGAAAAACCAGACAAGTTGGACATAATACAATACCATAAAATGTCATAATGTAAGAAGATAGTTACATAGTGAACACATAAGCCATGAATAAATATGGTGATCATAAAAATTCCATCAGCAAAAAAGTGCATATAATGAGCAGACACCAAGTCTGAAAACTCAAATAAAGTGCATAGGAGATATAATAAGATCATAAATACCCATGATCAATGGCTCAATGTGTCTCCAACTCCCTCCAACGTACGTTTCGCCTACCGTGGCTTTCTCAAGGAGACCGCGGAAACATGAAAACACACAGGTCTAGTTTCTAACACAAGGTTTTGATTTCAATACTTTTTTGCTTAAGTAAATAAAATAAAAAGAATTATGCTTGTTTGGTTTTGCCGTAATGGTACTGACCTGGAGATTCATTCGGCCGGGTCATTTTTACCAAACAATGAATGTCTGAAAAACAGAACCCTAACAACTGTGTAGGAATAGCATTCAATGACCATGTTAAAGGAAAAGCAAGAAGTTGTGGTTACTGGATGTATGTAACCAGTTGTCATGTACAGCAGCATGGATCCAATGGTGCTCTAAAAATAAGTAATAATACTGGAAAAAAGAAAAGGTCGCCCTGTCATTATGGAGTTAAACAATAGGTCACTTTCTGATTAAGACAGTTCTTAAATGGAATGTTTAATCAAAAGATTGCTCTTATTGCCAGCCTTGGAGGGGGTGCCTTTAGTGATGAGCAAACGTGCTGGGATAAGGTATTAGTTGAGCATGCTCGAGTGCTAACCATGTCTTCAGAGTGATTGAAAAATATGTTTGAGTCGCCGTGGCTGCTTGACAGCCTCAACACATGCAGGGATGGCCTAACAAACAAGAAATCCCCGCGTGTGCTGCGGCTGTTGACCATGTAGCCATGGGGACTCTACATGCTCAACTAATACCTTATCTAAGCACGTTTGCTCATCCCTATTTAAATTGGCCCATAGGAAGATAAGGCTTTAAGATAACAGACTATGGATCACTTCCCTATGAATTCCCCCACCAGTGCTGCCTCTTTGCTGCTCCCAACCAGTCTGTATCTACAGGGTTTCAGTGGGCGCTGCAGCCAATCACTGCCCTCAGGGTTGATACTAAGGTATGTGGAATAAGATTACTGAGGCCGAGGATCGTGCAGTCACATCCGGTAGATAAGACATCGCCACTGCAGCCCTGCAAACAAGGCCTGGTGGGGAGCAGAGGAGAGGAGCTGGAGCCACAGGGAAGTCAACAGGTCAGTAAGGGTACGAGCACACGATCAGGAATCGGCAGTGCTTTGGACGCAGCGCATGTCCACTGCATGCAAAGCGCTACCGGCTATTGAACGCAGGTAAAGCCACACGTGATACCGTGCAGAATCACCGCATCCAATACATTGTACGGGTGAAATAAAACACATGCTGCGGTCTGGAGAGACGCGCCGCATGTCCATCTCCGTGCGCGTCTCTGGACGCATAGTGGGAATGGGATTTGTTGAAATCCCTTCTACTATGCTGTAACATCTGGACGCTGCACAAGTACACAGCGTCCAACCCGCAGCGTTTACTGATTGTGTGCACCTACCCTAATGCCTATGCTATCTGTAAGCATTACTAGTCTGTGAGCTAATGTGGCCTGAGTGCAGACAACCCTGTTTAATAGGGATATTTGTTTGATCACCTCCTAATGTATTTACACATGGATTCCGTCCAGATACAATTGCTCTGGAGCCATATTGTGTGACAATACATGGTGGGGCGCTGGGAACAGCTGCGGTCATACTTGTGTACGGACAGTATGGGAAACAGCATGGTTAAGCTTATTCGTGCATTCCAGCGAGGCGGAGGAGGACCAGATGCTGCTCCCTACAATATAAAGTATGATTTTTGGATTTAGCTCCACTTCCTAATATTGGACATGTTAACAGAACAAGCGGCCAGTCCCAACTATAAACACTGGCGAATGTGCATGCTATTACAATAAAGAGAGAGAGATAAGCAGCTGCCAGACGCCAACTCAAAATCAATCTGCTTCCTCTGGGAGACAGTGACAGATGAGTGACATTACCAATCTCTGCCCATTCGCCCCATAGAGGCCACTGGTCAGGATTAGGTGCCAGCATGCCTACATTCATCACCTCTGCTGCAATGGCGCCGATGGCGTACAGCCCCACTTACCAAGTAGAAGATGACCGGCTGTTCTAGACGGGTCGTTTTTTGTAATGCAGCGCTAATTAAAAGTGGCTGTACAGTGAAAACAAGTTATCCCTTGTTATACAGCACTCCGTAGTCCCATAGAGAATGAATGGAGCCGCGGCTTCGATTGCGCACTGTCACTCCAGGCTGACGGGGATAAAAGCTCCATGTTCTGCCGATCGGAATGGGTCCCAGCGGTCAGATCTCCACAATCAGCAAGCTAGCCCCTATACTTGTTTTCACCAGACAACTGCTCGACTTTTTTGGTAAATTCGCATATCCCCCATAAAATAATTTTGGATCATGTTTTGGACCACTGTGCCGCTTCCTGCTACTCCTCATAGAAATTCAGGAACGACAGCTGGTTGCTACCCATTCCGCCTGTCAGAGAGGCGAGTTCCTGCACCGCACTGATTGGGCGATGTAAGCCTGTATAAGGATGCAAATTGTCTCTTTAGAGAGGATGAGGACTTGAACTCTAGCGCTACCTATTAGATGGAACAATCCTAAAAGTCAATATTGACCCTTTAACGAGCCTTGCCACGACTCAGATCATTTGCTTTGCACTAAGGAGGGGCAACACCCCCTAAACACATGTCTGCAAATTGAGATTCTGATTCGGCTTTTATTTTAAGTCATGTAGCAAAGCTCATTAAAGAATTAATATTGACATTTCAGGATTGTTACATCCAGTAGGTGGCGCTAGAGTAGCATTGCATGGCCTATAAGTCTCCTTACACTGATATGTCAGGCATGTCACTCCCCACAAGGAGAAAAATTACCTCCTAGAACACTGTGCCCTAATGATAACACCATGTTGTAAGTTATGAATACATAGATAGAAATAACAGCAGAATGGCACAACACAGGAGAAATCATGCTTCATTGTTATTTAGTAGAGAATACAATGATTGACTAAAGCAGACAAGTCAGGGGGACTCGTGAAACCTACAAGGCGAGGAGCTGGCTGTCACACTGGGAGCCATCACACTACTGTCAGCCTCTCCGTGGCCATCGTCAGGAGGTGACGCTTTCCCCGTAGTGAATGATCAGTCGGTTTGCTCCATTTCATGTGTAGGTAACAGACCCTGCACAACTAATTGTGTTAGTGACATCAGGCTGGAGATTTGCCATCTCCCGGTGTGCCGCCATCCCCTGCACCAGCCTGGCGGGCAGACATAATTGACTACTACTGATCACTATGTGTCCTGTATCTTCTATGGTATCTGGATACAACCGATGCCTGTACCACGCTGACCTGGCACCATCGCAAGGATACTGCCGATCAGACACACTAATAATGAATGGTCGTCTGTCCAGCGCTGCTACACAGCAATATTCCTGCGAGCTCGGCAGCCGGCGCGTGTCACAACTCTGCCAAGGAAGTGATTATTCAATGGAAAACCAGCCATAAATAGCCTCAAATCATAGAAGGCCGGAGCACGGCTCCTCCAGGGATGCTTCTCCTTCAGAGTCTGAAGCACTAACCTCTAGGGTGGGGGCAATAATATAACATCAGGGGGGATGTCACCACAAAAGACATTTATATGAGGCAACGACACAACACACTTATGAGCCTGCAAGGTTGTCCAGCTGGGCCGGAGGTTGGGATCCTGAGAGTTACTAGGAATAGTACCGATAGGGGGCTGCGATAAAGCTAAGGTGGGCACCAATGCAACCTAACGTGGCACAGATATATGCAAATTATTAGCAAAGCGTCTCACTGGGCAAAGACCCTCCGGAAGCCAGAGAGGGGCAACTATCAGGTCCGGAAAAGAAAAACCTATTACGTGTGCCCTTCTGCTAATTTTACCTAATGGACAGGAGCAGCTGGCAGGACACCAAGCAAAATAGGGGCTCGTTTTTATACATTCATGTCTTTACCTACAGACAAAGCTGTGATCTCATGCCCTGATGCCATCACACACCACAGCCATGAACGGTCACTGAGGACACAGCAGACCAAGGGTCCCAATCTGTGGATTGGGTGGTCTACTCCAGTGAGCACCATTCTCACATTAGCATCCATGGGATGGGGGTACCTGGATTAATAAAAGGGGCAATCTTACTTTAAAGGGAGTCAGTTATGACAATATTACTTGTTAAGGGGGCAATATTATTTTGCGGGGCACATATTTCTACATTCTGCGGGAGGCACAGGGGGCTTCTTCAAAACTGAATGTGGTTTTCGAGGTGAGGGATGTCAGAGACCCCTATAAGGGCTCATACTCACTTGCGAGAGACTCGCCTGATTCTCGTGTGAGTCTCTCGCATGAAAACCTGGCACTGCCACCGGCACTCGGACCGGAGTGTGCAGCTACATGTATTTCTATGCAGCCACATGGTCCAGTCTGAGTGCCGGCGGCAGTGCCGGGTTTTCATGCGAGAGACTCACACGAGAATCGGGTGAGTCTCTCACAAGTGAGTATGAGCCCTAATGGACAGAACGTGACCATGTTTTGAGTCACCGTTGGTATAGGCAGTCTAGGTTCGTCCACCCACTGGTCATGCGGGTTCTGGTACCGCCACGCAATGGTCATGGGTCATTTTTTATGGTCAGTGCCCATGCAGTGCTACATAGGGGAGAATGTTCCCCCCCCCCCCCACACCACCCTGCCCCTGTAGTTACATGGAACAGAGTGTGCCCCCCACACCACCCTGCCCCTGTAGTGCCCATATATTGTTACATGGAACAGAGTATGCCCCCCACACCACCCTGCCCCTGTAGTGCCCATATATTGTTACATGGGGCAGAGTGTGCCCCCCCTGCCATCCTGCCCTTGTAGTGCCCATATATTGTTACATGGGCAGAGTGTGCCCCCCACACCACCCTGCCCCTGCAGTGCCCATATATTGTTACATGGGGCAGAGTGTGCCCCCCACACCACCCTGCCCCTGTAGTGCCCATATATTGTTACATTGGCAGAGTGTGCCCCCCACACCACCCTGGTCCTGTAGTGCCCATACATTGTTACATGGGGCAGAATGTGCCCCCCACACTACCCTGGTCCTGTAGTGTCCATATATTGTTACATGGGGCAGAGTGTGCCCCCCACTCCACCCTGCCCCTGTAGTGCCCTTATACTGTTACATGGGCAGAGTGTGCCCCCCACACCACCCTTCCCATGTAGTGCCCATATATTGCCACATGGGGCAGAGTGTGCCTCCCAGACCACCCTGCCCCTGTAGTGCCCATATATTGTTACATGGGGCAGAATGTGCCCCCCACACTACCCTGGTCCTGTAGTGCCCATATATTGTTACATGGGGCAGAATGTGCCCCCCCACACCACCCTGGTCCTGTAGTGCCCATATATTGTTACATGGGGCAGAATGTGCCCCCCACACTACCCTGGTCCTGTAGTGCCCATATATTGTTACATGGGGCAGAATGTGCCCCCCACACCACCCTGGTCCTGTAGTGCCCATATATTGTTACATGGGGCAGAATGTGCCCCCCACTCCACCCTGCCCCTGTAGTGCCCATATATTGTTACATGGGGCAGAATGTGCCCCCACTCCACCCTGCCCCTGTAGTGCCCATATATTGTTACATGGGCAGAGTGTCCCCCACACCACCCTTCCCATGTAGTGCCCATATATTGCGACATGGGGCAGAGTGTGCCCCCCAGACCACCCTGCCCCTGCAGTGCCCATATATTGTTACATGGGCAGAGTGTGACCCCCACTCTACCCTGGTCCTGTAGTGCCCATATATTGTTACATGGGCAGAGTGTGCCCCCCACACTACCCTGGTCCTGTAGTGCCCATATATTGTTATATGGGGCACAATGTGCCCCCCACTCCACCCTGCCCCTGTAGTGCCCATATATTGTTACATGGGCAGAGTGTGCCCCTCACTCCACCCTGCCCCTGTAGTGCCCATATATTGTTACATGGGCAGAGTGTGCCCCCCACACCACCCTTCCCATGTAGTGCCCATATACTGCGACATGGGGCAGAGTGTGCCCCCCAGACCACCCTGCCCCTGCAGTGCCCATATATTGTTACATGGGCAGAGTGTGCCCCCCACACTACCCTGGTCCTGTAGTGCCCATATATTGTTACATGGGGCAGAATGTTCCCCCCACTCCACCCTGCCCCTGTAGTGCCCATATATTGTTACATGGGGCAGAATGTGCCCCCAACACTACCCTGGTCCTGTAGTGCCCATATATTGTTACATGGGGCAGAATGTGCCCCGCACTCCACCCTGCCCCTGTAGTGCCCATATATTGTTACATGGGGCAGAGTGTGCCCCCCACTCCACCCTGCCCCTGTAGTGCCCATATATTGTTACATGGGGCAGTGTTCCCCCCCCATACCACCCTGCCCCTGTAGTGCCCATATATTGTTACATGGGGCAGAATGTGCCCCCCACACTACCCTGGTCCTGTAGTGCCCATATATTGTTACATGGGGCAGAATGTGCCCCGCACTCCACCCTTCCCATGTAGTGCCCATATACTGCGACATGGGGCAGAGTGTGCCCCCCAGACCACCCTGCCCCTGTAGTGCCCATATATTGTTACATGGGGCAGAGTGTGCCCCCCACTCCACCCTGCCCCTGTAGTGCCCATATATTGTTACATGGGCAGAGTGTGCCCCCCAGACCACCCTGCCCCTGTAGTGCCCATATATTGTTACATGGGCAGAGTATGCCCCCCACACCACCCTTCCCATGTAGTGCACATATATTGTTACATGGACACAGTGTGCCCCACCATCACCCTGCCCCTGTAGTGTCCATATATTGTTACATGGGCAGAGTGTGCCCCCCACACCACCCTACCCCTGTAGTGCCCATATATTGTTACATGGGCACAGTGTGCCCCCCACACCACCCTGCCCCTGTAGTGCCCATATATTGTTACATGGGCACAGTGTGCCCCCCACATCACCCTGCCCCTGTAGTGCCCATATATTGTTACATGGGCACAGTGTGCCCCGCCATCACCCTGCCCCTGTAGTGTCCATATATTGTTACATGGGCACAGTGTGCCCCCCACACCACCCTGCCCCTGTAGTGCCCATATATTGTTACATGGGCACAGTGTGCCCCCCACACCACCCTGGTCCTGTAGTGCCCATATATTGTTACATGGGGCAGAATGTGCCCCCCACACCACCCTGGTCCTGTAGTGCCCATATATTGTTACATGGGGCAGAATGTGCCCCCCACTCCACCCTGCCCCTGTAGTGCCCATATATTGTTACATGGGGCAGAATGTGCCCCCCACTCCACCCTGCCCCTGTAGTGCCCATATATTGTTACATGGGCAGAGTATGCCCCCCACACCACCCTTCCCATGTAGTGCACATATATTGCGACATGGGGCAGAGTGTGCCCCCCAGACCACCCTGCCCCTGTAGTGCCCATATATTGTTACATGGGGCAGAATGTGCCCCCCACACTACCCTGGTCCTGTAGTGCCCATATATTGTTACATGGGGCAGAATGTGCCCCGCACTCCACCCTTCCCATGTAGTGCCCATATACTGCGACATGTGGCAGAGTGTGCCCCCCAGACCACCCTGCCCCTGTAGTGCCCATATATTGTTACATGGGCACAGTGTGCCCCCCACTCCACCCTGCCCCTGTAGTGCCCATATATTGTTACATGGGGCAGAGTGTGCCCCCCACTCCACCCTGCCCCTGTAGTGCCCATATATTGTTACATGGGCAGAGTGTGCCCCCCAGACCACCCTGCCCCTGTAGTGCCCATATATTGTTACATGGGCAGAGTATGCCCCCCACACCACCCTTCCCATGTAGTGCACATATATTGTTACATGGACACAGTGTGCCCCGCCATCACCCTGCCCCTGTAGTGTCCATATATTGTTACATGGGCAGAGTATGCCCCCCACACCACCCTGCCCCTGTAGTGCCCATATATTGTTACATGGGCACAGTGTGCCCCCCACACCACCCTGCCCCTGTAGTGCCCATATATTGTTACATGGGCACAGTGTGCCCCCCACACCACCCTGCCCCTGTAGTGCCCATATATTGTTACATGGGCACAGTGTGCCCCCCACACCACCCTGCCCCTGTAGTGCCCATATATTGTTACATGGGCACAGTGTGCCCCGCCATCACCCTGCCCCTGTAGTGTCCATATATTGTTACATGGGCACAGTGTGCCCCCCACACCACCCTTCCCCTGTAGTGCCCATATATTGTTACATGGGCACAGTGTGCCCCCCACACCACCCTGGTCCTGTAGTGCCCATATATTGTTACATGGGGCAGAGTGTGCCCCCCAGACCACCCTGCCCCTGCAGTGCCCATATATTGTTACATGGGCAGAGTGTGCCCCCCACACTACCCTGGTCCTGTAGTGCCCATATATTGTTACATGGGGCAGAATGTTCCCCCCACTCCACCCTGCCCCTGTAGTGCCCATATATTGTTACATGGGGCAGAATGTGCCCCCCACTCCACCCTGCCCCTGTAGTGCCCATATATTGTTACATGGGCAGAGTATGCCCCACACACCACCCTGCCCCTGTAGTGTCCATATATTGTTACATGGGCACAGTGTGCCCCCCACACCACCCTGCCCCTGTAGTGCCCATATATTGTTACATGGGGCAGAATGTGCCCCCAACACTACCCTGGTCCTGTAGTGCCCATATATTGTTACATGGGGCAGAATGTGCCCCGCACTCCACCCTGCCCCTGTAGTGCCCATATATTGTTACATGGGGCAGAGTGTGCCCCCCACTCCACCCTGCCCCTGTAGTGCCCATATATTGTTACATGGGGCAGTGTTCCCCCCCCATACCACCCTGCCCCTGTAGTGCCCATATATTGTTACATGGGGCAGAATGTGCCCCCCACACTACCCTGGTCCTGTAGTGCCCATATATTGTTACATGGGGCAGAATGTGCCCCGCACTCCACCCTTCCCATGTAGTGCCCATATACTGCGACATGGGGCAGAGTGTGCCCCCCAGACCACCCTGCCCCTGTAGTGCCCATATATTGTTACATGGGGCAGAGTGTGCCCCCCACTCCACCCTGCCCCTGTAGTGCCCATATATTGTTACATGGGCAGAGTGTGCCCCCCAGACCACCCTGCCCCTGTAGTGCCCATATATTGTTACATGGGCAGAGTATGCCCCCCACACCACCCTTCCCATGTAGTGCACATATATTGTTACATGGACACAGTGTGCCCCACCATCACCCTGCCCCTGTAGTGTCCATATATTGTTACATGGGCAGAGTGTGCCCCCCACACCACCCTACCCCTGTAGTGCCCATATATTGTTACATGGGCACAGTGTGCCCCCCACACCACCCTGCCCCTGTAGTGCCCATATATTGTTACATGGGCACAGTGTGCCCCCCACATCACCCTGCCCCTGTAGTGCCCATATATTGTTACATGGGCACAGTGTGCCCCGCCATCACCCTGCCCCTGTAGTGTCCATATATTGTTACATGGGCACAGTGTGCCCCCCACACCACCCTGCCCCTGTAGTGCCCATATATTGTTACATGGGCACAGTGTGCCCCCCACACCACCCTGGTCCTGTAGTGCCCATATATTGTTACATGGGGCAGAATGTGCCCCCCACACCACCCTGGTCCTGTAGTGCCCATATATTGTTACATGGGGCAGAATGTGCCCCCCACTCCACCCTGCCCCTGTAGTGCCCATATATTGTTACATGGGGCAGAATGTGCCCCCCACTCCACCCTGCCCCTGTAGTGCCCATATATTGTTACATGGGCAGAGTATGCCCCCCACACCACCCTTCCCATGTAGTGCACATATATTGCGACATGGGGCAGAGTGTGCCCCCCAGACCACCCTGCCCCTGTAGTGCCCATATATTGTTACATGGGGCAGAATGTGCCCCCCACACTACCCTGGTCCTGTAGTGCCCATATATTGTTACATGGGGCAGAATGTGCCCCGCACTCCACCCTTCCCATGTAGTGCCCATATACTGCGACATGTGGCAGAGTGTGCCCCCCAGACCACCCTGCCCCTGTAGTGCCCATATATTGTTACATGGGCACAGTGTGCCCCCCACTCCACCCTGCCCCTGTAGTGCCCATATATTGTTACATGGGGCAGAGTGTGCCCCCCACTCCACCCTGCCCCTGTAGTGCCCATATATTGTTACATGGGCAGAGTGTGCCCCCCAGACCACCCTGCCCCTGTAGTGCCCATATATTGTTACATGGGCAGAGTATGCCCCCCACACCACCCTTCCCATGTAGTGCACATATATTGTTACATGGACACAGTGTGCCCCGCCATCACCCTGCCCCTGTAGTGTCCATATATTGTTACATGGGCAGAGTATGCCCCCCACACCACCCTGCCCCTGTAGTGCCCATATATTGTTACATGGGCACAGTGTGCCCCCCACACCACCCTGCCCCTGTAGTGCCCATATATTGTTACATGGGCACAGTGTGCCCCCCACACCACCCTGCCCCTGTAGTGCCCATATATTGTTACATGGGCACAGTGTGCCCCCCACACCACCCTGCCCCTGTAGTGCCCATATATTGTTACATGGGCACAGTGTGCCCCGCCATCACCCTGCCCCTGTAGTGTCCATATATTGTTACATGGGCACAGTGTGCCCCCCACACCACCCTTCCCCTGTAGTGCCCATATATTGTTACATGGGCACAGTGTGCCCCCCACACCACCCTGGTCCTGTAGTGCCCATATATTGTTACATGGGGCAGAATGTGCCCCCCACACCACCCTGGTCCTGTAGTGCCCATATATTGTTACATGGGGCAGAATGTGCCCCCCACTCCACCCTGCCCCTGTAGTGCCCATATATTGTTACATGGGGCAGAATGTGCCCCCCACTCCACCCTGCCCCTGTAGTGCCCATATATTGTTACATGGGCAGAGTATGCCCCCCACACCACCCTTCCCATGTAGTGCACATATATTGTTACATGGACACAGTGTGCCCCGCCATCACCCTGCCCCTGTAGTGTCCATATATTGTTACATGGGCACAGTGTGCCCCCCACACCACCCTGCCCCTGTAGTGCCCATATATTGTTACATGGGGCAGAATGTGCCCCCCACACCACCCTGGTCCTGTAGTGCCCATATATTGTTACATGGGGCAGAATGTGCCCCCCACTCCACCCTGCCCCTGTAGTGCCCATATATTGTTACATGGGGCAGAATGTGCCCCCCACTCCACCCTGCCCCTGTAGTGCCCATATATTGTTACATGGGCAGAGTATGCCCCCCACACCACCCTTCCCATGTAGTGCACATATATTGTTACATGGACACAGTGTGCCCCGCCATCACCCTGCCCCTGAAGTGTCCATATATTGTTACATGGGCAGAGTGTGCCCCCCACACCACCCTGCCCCTGTAGTGCCCATATATTGTTACATGGGCACAGTGTGCCCCCCACACCACCCTGCCCCTGTAGTGCTCATATATTGTTACATGGGCACAGTGTGCCCCCCACACCACCCTGCCCCTGTAGTGCCCATATATTGTTACATGGGCACAGTGTGCCCCCCACACCACCCTGCCCCTGTAGTGCCCATATATTGTTACATGGGCACAGTGTGCCCCCCACATCACCCTGCCCCTGTAGTGCCCATATATTGTTACATGGGCACAGTGTGCCCCGCCATCACCCTGCCCCTGTAGTGTCCATATATTGTTACATGGGCACAGTGTGCCCCCCACACCACCCTGCCCCTGTAGTGCCCATATATTGTTACATGGGCACAGTGTGCCCCCCACACCACCCTGGTCCTGTAGTGCCCATATATTGTTACATGGGGCAGAATGTGCCCCCCACACCACCCTGGTCCTGTAGTGCCCATATATTGTTACATGGGGCAGAATGTGCCCCCCACTCCACCCTGCCCCTGTAGTGCCCATATATTGTTACATGGGGCAGAATGTGCCCCCCACTCCACCCTGCCCCTGTAGTGCCCATATATTGTTACATGGGCAGAGTATGCCCCCCACACCACCCTTCCCATGTAGTGCACATATATTGCGACATGGGGCAGAGTGTGCCCCCCAGACCACCCTGCCCCTGTAGTGCCCATATATTGTTACATGGGGCAGAATGTGCCCCCCACACTACCCTGGTCCTGTAGTGCCCATATATTGTTACATGGGGCAGAATGTGCCCCGCACTCCACCCTTCCCATGTAGTGCCCATATACTGCGACATGTGGCAGAGTGTGCCCCCCAGACCACCCTGCCCCTGTAGTGCCCATATATTGTTACATGGGCACAGTGTGCCCCCCACTCCACCCTGCCCCTGTAGTGCCCATATATTGTTACATGGGGCAGAGTGTGCCCCCCACTCCACCCTGCCCCTGTAGTGCCCATATATTGTTACATGGGCAGAGTGTGCCCCCCAGACCACCCTGCCCCTGTAGTGCCCATATATTGTTACATGGGCAGAGTATGCCCCCCACACCACCCTTCCCATGTAGTGCACATATATTGTTACATGGACACAGTGTGCCCCGCCATCACCCTGCCCCTGTAGTGTCCATATATTGTTACATGGGCAGAGTATGCACCCCACACCACCCTGCCCCTGTAGTGCCCATATATTGTTACATGGGCACAGTGTGCCCCCCACACCACCCTGCCCCTGTAGTGCCCATATATTGTTACATGGGCACAGTGTGCCCCCCACACCACCCTGCCCCTGTAGTGCCCATATATTGTTACATGGGCACAGTGTGCCCCCCACACCACCCTGCCCCTGTAGTGCCCATATATTGTTACATGGGCACAGTGTGCCCCGCCATCACCCTGCCCCTGTAGTGTCCATATATTGTTACATGGGCACAGTGTGCCCCCCACACCACCCTTCCCCTGTAGTGCCCATATATTGTTACATGGGCACAGTGTGCCCCCCACACCACCCTGGTCCTGTAGTGCCCATATATTGTTACATGGGGCAGAATGTGCCCCCCACACCACCCTGGTCCTGTAGTGCCCATATATTGTTACATGGGGCAGAATGTGCCCCCCACTCCACCCTGCCCCTGTAGTGCCCATATATTGTTACATGGGGCAGAATGTGCCCCCCACTCCACCCTGCCCCTGTAGTGCCCATATATTGTTACATGGGCAGAGTATGCCCCCCACACCACCCTTCCCATGTAGTGCACATATATTGTTACATGGACACAGTGTGCCCCGCCATCACCCTGCCCCTGTAGTGTCCATATATTGTTACATGGGCACAGTGTGCCCCCCACACCACCCTGCCCCTGTAGTGCCCATATATTGTTACATGGGGCAGAATGTGCCCCCCACACCACCCTGGTCCTGTAGTGCCCATATATTGTTACATGGGGCAGAATGTGCCCCCCACTCCACCCTGCCCCTGTAGTGCCCATATATTGTTACATGGGGCAGAATGTGCCCCCCACTCCACCCTGCCCCTGTAGTGCCCATATATTGTTACATGGGCAGAGTATGCCCCCCACACCACCCTTCCCATGTAGTGCACATATATTGTTACATGGACACAGTGTGCCCCGCCATCACCCTGCCCCTGTAGTGTCCATATATTGTTACATGGGCAGAGTGTGCCCCCCACACCACCCTGCCCCTGTAGTGCTCATATATTGTTACATGGGCACAGTGTGCCCCCCACACCACCCTGCCCCTGTAGTGCCCATATATTGTTACATGGGCAGAGTATGCCCCCCACACCACCCTGCCCCTGTAGTGCCCATATATTGTTACATGGGCACAGTGTGCCCCGCCATCACCCTGCCCCTGTAGTGCCCATATATTGTTACATGGGCACAGTGTGCCCCCCACACCACCCTGCCCCTGTAGTGCCCATATATTGTTACATGGGCACAGTGTGCCCCCCACACCACCCTGCCCCTGTAGTGCCCATATATTGTTACATGGGCACAGTGTGCCCCGCCATCACCCTGCCCCTGTAGTGTCCATATATTGTTACATGGGCACAGTGTGCCCCCCACACCACCCTGGTCCTGTAGAGCCCATATCTCAGGACCCCACACAATGGACGGCACAGCGCACTCACTGCTCCTCCCGGACTCGGCGGCGGCTTTGTGTCAGACCCTCACAGTACACGCGCCTCGTCCTCGGTGTGTGCCGGCCCTGTTGTCATCCCTCTCCCGGGCACGGCTCCTGTCAGCGGCGTGTCCCGTCCACCCTCTCGGGCTGTGTGTGGAGGAGCGCTGCTGATGTGTGATGGGGGAGGGCGGCCGTGTGCTCCTCTGTGTGGCCGGGCGGGGAGGTGTTAGCTGTTGGTGCAGGGAGGAGGCTCTCTGTGGGCTCTGTGTACATGTGGACGGTCCCCGGGACCTGCTAGCAGCACCGCCCATAGACTTGTATGGCAGGAGCACCGACAGCGGGGGGAGGCTTGTAGTGCTGTGTATTAGTGGTGGCTGTGTACACATGATGGGGGCTGCTCCAGCAAAATGGGCACAGCTGCACCACAGGGCTCCAATGTGCTGTGCCCAGTGAAAACAAGTTATCACCTAACCTACAGATCAGTGGGCTAAGGAACCATAAAATGATGAGCTGCTGCCAAGACGACCTGTAGATCAGTGTGGTTCTGGCTGCTGGTGGGCTCCGGCTGCCGGGACCTATAGATCGGTGGGCTCCGGCTGCCGGGACCTGTAGATCGGTGGGCTCCAGCTGCCGGGACCTGTAGATCGGTGGGCTCCGGCTGCCGGGACCTATAGATCGGTGGGCTCCGGCTGCCGGGACCTATAGATCGGTGGGCTCTATCTGCCGGGACCTATAGATCGGTGGGCTCCGGCTGCCGGGACCTATAGATCAGTGGGTTCCGGCTGCCGGGACCTATATATCGGTGGGCTCTGGCTGCTGATCCCTATAAATTGGTGGGCTCTAGCTGCCGGGACCTAGAGATCAGTGGGCACTGCACTACACACGCACTGCACTACTTATATATATCAATGACATCTATCTATCCTAATACACCAAAGCCAGGACACATATCCATCCCAGACAAAGAAGAGATCCAAAAATAAAAATATATCCGTTTATTTCAATATTTAAAAAAGAAAAACACGTACACATAAAAAAGCAGGATGTATGAATAAAAGAAGACGTCACCACACAAAAAATTCTCTAGTAGTTCTTGAAAATACAATATATCCATAATATGGCAACATAACCCCAATCAGGTCAATTAAGGTACTACACAAATAAGGACAATTAGAAGTGCAAGAGGTATTAAATTGCGCAGTGCTATAAATCAAAAAATGTAATCAATAATGGTAAGATAAAAAAAACTATCAAAAAGAATGCTGTGGTATCACAAAAAGGTATACAGATGAAAAATAATATAATACATTAATGCTCACTATATAGTCACCTATAGTGCCATAATTAAAGAATCCACTAAGGAAAAAATGGTGGTACAAGAAAATCAGGCTGCTAATGGAAGTTACAAACAATCCATTATTAAATGCTAAAGCCATCCCTAAATCAAACAGTGTGGAGGGATATAAACAGTAGAGTAGGTCAAAACATAATAATCAGCAGCAGATGCAGGGCTCCATTACCTGACAAAAGAAGATGGTGGCGTCACCCCAACGCGCGTTTTGCCGCTAGCTTCTTCCAGGGACGTCTGTTTGGTTTAGGGACGGCTTTAGCATTTAATAATGGGATGTTTGTAACTTCCATTAGCAGCCTGATTTTCCTTTACCTTTTTTTTCTTAGTGGATTCTTTAATCAGGGATTGTGACGCCTTCATTACCAGACTAGATCTGATGGATTAGGGATCAGGCCAATGTGCTATTAGGAACCTTGAGTATTGCAGAAATTCTTTTGTAACCTTGGCCAGACCTGTGTCTTGTCACAATTCTGTCTCTGAGCTCCTTGGCCAGTTCCTTTGACCTCATGATTCTCATTTGGTCTGACATGCACTGTGAGCTATGAGGTCTTGTATATATAGGTGTGTGCCTTTACAAATCAAGTCCTATCAGTTTAATTAAACACAGCTGGACTCCAATGAAGGAGTAGAACCATCTCAAGGAGGATCACAAGGAAATGGACAGCATGTGGCATAAATATGACTGTCAGTCAAGATGTGATGTGGAGTGTACATTAGTGAGAAAAAAAAATAACTTTTTTGAATTTACCAAATGGCTGCAATGAAATAAAGAGTGAAAAATTTAAAGGGGTCTGAATACTTTCCATACCCACTGTATGTGAACAATCACGGACTCCTAGCTTCCTCTTCCAGTGATGTCGCAACATGATGGCAGATGTTCGAGGGGTACAGATAATCGGAAGCCGCTGATAGAATGAAAAGCTGCAGCCGATGTGCGCAGAAAAGGGGTTATGCTGTTTTCTTTCTCCATTAGCACAACTGTCCGCAAACAAATCCATGTGCTCTCACCCCATCAGGCTGCACTGAGGGTGATCTAAATCCCTTGGATTGGTGATGGAATTGGACTTGGAATCACTGATTAGGTATCAAGGTCTCATTATAGTTTGCTATGTCACAGACTATCTCCTGGTCTCCATGTGTAATGGTAGGAATGTTCACTTCACATGCTTTGATGACCTTTTTGGCACACATTAAGCAATGTGCTGTAGCAGCCCCGTATTGGCTTCCTCATCCACTTAAACACTGGTTCCTTGGATTCATTGCTGAATTACATTTATCCTTTAGAGGCGCCATCCACAATAGAACCATTATTAGGCTCATTATTTGGCTGGCAGCTACAGTATCTCCTTGACGCCTCCATACACAAGAGCCATAGCACTGCTGAGTGCTGCTGTGTCCTCTACGAGGGAGGTGCTGCCAGGCTCCTCCTTAAATTTTCGACCAAGCGCATATTGGCAGGCTCGGCCTAAGATAGTCTAATGCATATGGCAGTCTTTGTACAGTGTTATGGGCCTGGACTTTGACATTATGGAGGAGGTCTGTCGCATCATGATGGCACAGTGTTTGGATATTTTTAAGTTTTTCAAATGTCAGTGAAATGCCTAATAAAATATATTGTTTTTGTTTATTTCACTTATGTCCACGGCTTTCTCTTTTTTTCCACATATTTAGTTAAATCGTACATTCACATTAGATGTCTGGCATCTAAACGTTGTTTCCACTTATTCTTTTCTCTCATAAACAGGAGTACACTCACTGCCAGACATGTCACCGAGAACTCAAAAGGATTGTCAGTCCAAAATTGGACCTACTGGATCCTTAAGCGTAACTGTTGTTTTCATTTTTAATCAATAATAATGTAGAACATGCGATTTTAAAAAACTTTCTAAGGCTAGTTTCACACTAGAGTGTTTGCTCGCAGCACACGGTGCCGCTAAGCCCCGCCCCCTCCGGTCATCTCCTCCTACTATCGCACATTGCTGCATGCGATCTGCGCACCCTATCTTTAGCATAGGGTGCGCAGACCGTGCGCTGGCCGTGCGCTAGTAGGATTTTGCGTGCGCTGCGCCCTTTTGACGGTTCGCCAAGCGCACCAATATGCAACATGGTGCATTCGGCGCACATCGGCGCACAGTTAAAAGGGCGCAGCGCACGCAAAATCCTACTAGCGCACGGCCAGCGCACGGTCTGCGCACCCTATGCTAAAGACAGGGTGTGCAGAACGCATGCAGCGATGTGCGATAGTAGGAGGAGATGACCGGAGGGGGAGCGGCAGGGGGCAGGGCTTAGCGGCGCCGTGCGCTGCGAGCAAATACGCTAGTGTGAAACTAGCCTAAGGTTGGGGCGTAGCCTGCACAGCGCTCCTGGCTGGATCCCATGCACTGTGTGTCAGTGCTGGCAGGTTACCTCAGTCACATAGTGCACAATGCAGCGCTGTTATCAGCTCTATGTGTTGTCAGCACACAGCTCTTCTGATTGTCAGCTAGTTCCTGTGTGCTTACTGACATCGGCACTTCTCAATGTTATTCTATCAGCTGCTGGCTCCTGTGCTGCCTGTGAGTGATGAGAATTCCAGCAAATGTGCTCAGAATTAGGGTCATCAATAACACTGAGAGCTGCCCATGTCAATGAGCACATAGTGTAGGAAGTGTCATGATCCAGACCGGTGTTTGATGCTTGTTATTCTCTCCCGGTCTGGTCGTGCAGGAATTAACCTTCTCTGCCTCGTTTTGGGTTCTGTGTAGCTATTTCAGTCTGCTGTGGCCTGCAGACCAATGTCAGTGATAGTTCATGCTGCCAGGCTAAGCAGCTGACCTCTTGATATCGTGTTTTGTCCTCAGTATTCACTACCTGTGCTTGGACCTCTTGGTATGTGACCCGGCTTGTCTTCTGACCTGTCTGGCTCTGACTTCTGGCTTGTATTTGGCACGTGTTTTGCTGTGACCTCTGGTACTTCTTTTCCTGTTTCTGACTCGGCTCGTCTGACCATGCTTTCGCCACCTTGTGGTGCCTGTGCTGCTGCTCAGTGGTGCTAGGCTGTGTGTGCAACTTATCCCCTGGTGAAGGCTGCTCTATAGTAACCACTGAGGTGAAGTGCCGATGTCACTGACCTTCTGCCCTCTTAGCTGATTGTGCTGTGTATCTGTGCTATATACTGAGTAAAACTGCCTACATGACTGAGCACACAGAAACCAGCTGACAGGGCAGAGGAGCTGTGCTCACAAACAACAGCTGACAGAGCTGGAGCACTGTGTGACTGAGGTAACCTGCCGGCACTGACACACAGAGCATGGGATCCAGCCAGGGGTGCACATGCCGTGTAGGCTCTGCCCCCACCCTTAAAAAACCATCTTCGGTATCTGTGAAACTGAATACGGATATGCTTCAGAAACAGAATCTTCTAGAAGGTTTTTGAAAGGTTTTCATTAGTATTTTATTTATAAGATTTTTTTGAAAGATTGTTAAAATCTCTTGTGCTACATTTTTATTATCTAAAAATTATTTACCACAGTTATACTTTAACTCCACCAACGATTATTTGTCTGGGAAACCCATTGATACTGGTGGGTTTGGTTGACCTTAGTCTAAGGCCGGGTCACACTTGCGAGAAACTCGCATGAGTATCGCACGTCAATACCCGGCACTGCTGCCCGCACTCGGGACTGGAGTATGCGGCTGCATGTATTCCTATGCAGCTGAGCACTCTGGTCCCGAGTGTCGGCGGCAGTGCCGGGTATTGAGGTGCGAGACTCGTGCGAGTTTCTCGCAAGTGTGACCCCGGCCTAAAGTACATTGGAGGCTTTATTCTGAGGATTGATAGCACGCAGCTTTTTTATTGCCTTTTTTTGTGGCTTTTTTTGCTCCTTTTCTCCTGCCACGTTGTGCCCCTGCCATACCCTCTGCAACCTTAGAGCGGAAACAAGAAATTCTGTGTAGCACATCTCATATACCATTTGTTGGAAGAAGGATCCAATTACTGATCCTTTTTTAATGTTGTTTATGCATTAGTTTTTCATGTAAGTATGTAACCCATCTGTTGTTCTGAATTGATTTGGCAGGGAGGGTAGCATTTGTTTTTGCAGTTTGCATCGTTCATGCAGTATTAAACCCTTTCTCTTTTATGTGCCAGCTGTTCGCTGATCTACAGATCTGTCTATGGTCGTGCTTGATAGGTATACATAGCTAAAAAGCCAATCAGATCTACTGTATATCCTAAGGTTTATACATTGCTGGAATGATAACTGAAGATTTATGCACACAGGCAGTTTTGCATGAAAATCATATTCATAATCATCAATTTTTTTTTATACTTCTTGATATTTAGCTTTGACTAAAGTTTATTGGTACAGTCATGTGCAGCTTACATGCATTTTTAGTGCTTTTCAGAAGTGGAAATGCACTAACACATGACCGCGTATGGCCAATATGGGTTTTCCTTACCTGAGAACCTGTCTTATGCCCCGACCCGTACTGGTAGGCAACACCAATCTTTCTTTAAAATAACAACACTATACGAAATATTTTGGATAATTTTGGCCACAGCGGCCAGTTTATTAACAAACAAAAACATAAACCATGTTTAACAATAAATATTAAATATGTCATATGTAATGACATGAGGGGAGGGTTCTTGGAGCCCATAAAAATCTGGCATAAAAATTTTGGCAAAATGTCCAACGAGAACTTCAACCGCCAAGTTACCCTCAGCCGTACACCACCAGCTCGAGGGCACCATAAATCCCGTTCCGGGAAGGCCAACCACCAAACAGCTCCCAGGGTAAAAAACCCCCGTCCAGAGCCCGTAACCAAAATGCCAGATCACCCACAGAATTTAACTGAATCAGCGTCAACTCCAAGAACCCCACCCCCGGCCAACTTGCCACTGTGACAAAGAAACCTTCATAACAGAAATACCCAGACCACGTTGCCCAGGCACCCCATTGTGACTCAAATAAACTCCCCCACCCCATCCCGCAAAAGCGAGGGGGGGGCCAAAACAAAGGGAGGGTGGGTGGGTCTTCTCTCGGCGTCCTCCCGTGCAAGAATGCGTTTTTTCCCCGCACTTTTCTCCCCCAGCATCCTCTGCCCCTCCCAATACTCCTCCTTTTTTCTGCCTCCCCCAATCCCTTCCAAGTCCGTCCCCATTTTTCAAAAACCCTGACCTGCCCAACGCAGTCATGGGGGGCCTCCATCTAGCTGAGCTTATTTCCAGCCCCCCTCTTATTTGTGTTTTACCTGCGGATTATCTGCATCTAATGCAATTTCTGTGGTGAAAGTCTGCCACAAAACTCAACATACCTACCTACAAAAAAAATTGACATGTTGTTGTTGATTTAAAAAAAACAAAACTGGAGGTCAGTTTTCTAAGTGCAGAAAATTAGTAGTTCGTATGATGGCGTAGTTCACCGTTCCAATTTTTTCTTCTAATCTAGTGATCCCACAAAAGCACGGAGACTTGTCCTATATTGATCTTATTCTTGGATCACAAGAATAATGTTTTCTCCCATTTTCTTGCGATGCCGCCCTCCTCCTTGCTTCATCGCTCTTCGACATCGTGCTCCTGTGCAGACGCACTTATCTGCCCTGTTGAGGGCAGAGCAAAGTACTGCAGTGCGCAGGCGCCGGGAAAGGTCAAAGAGGCCCAGCTCCTGCGCAGGAGCGCAATGCCGGGGAGCTGTGAACCAAGCAGGAAGGCAGCATCGCAAGATGATGGAAGGTGTCGGAACCGGAACTGCGACACCCATCGGACTGGACCGCACCGGACTGCCCCCCCTCAGATTATCCGTGAAAGGCGGTGGCCACATCTTAAAGCAGCCAAAACAGGTGACAGGTTCCCTTTAATATAGTTATGTCGAAGGAAAAATAAAGTTATCTATCTTACAACAAGGGGAGTAAGATCCAATTATAATCGCGTCTGTTAGATACCTCTGCTACTAATGCTGTACCCTACACCATCACCCTTTGACCACTTTATTAACCAGCTAGATCCCATGTTGGTCCAATGTAGTCCATCAAATCCAATATAGTCTAAATAGTGATAAGAAAAATGAAAGAAATCTCTGATATTGAGTGTCTCATACTTTATCTGAATGTATGCAGAGCGACATCCTCCTATTTGTTGCAGATTTTGTCATGTCATATATTAATGGATGGTGGGCCCCCAGAATGATGTTGTCTGGGGGCTACTTTAATGCCCTTATTTATTATACTGATGGCTGGACCGTACATGACAAGCGCTATATTTTACCTTTCGTGTCTCCCTTATTTTTCAATAAATTGTAAGCTTGTGAGCAGGACCCTCATTCGTCTTGTCAAATTATGTGCTACCTGCAATGTCTTTATTGTCTGTATATGTCGGAATATTTTGTCACTATAGAAATAAGAATTATTATTATTAAATGGGTCAGTGAAAAAAATCTGATTATTTGATAGGAAAAGCTTAACCCCTTAGTGACGGCGCCAATCTGCAGCTTAATGACCAGGCCAATTTTTACAACTCTGACCACTGTCACTTTAACGGATCCCGCTGATTCTGAGAAAGTTTATTCATGACATATATTACTTCATGTTAGTGGTAAAATTTCTTCGATATGACTTGCGTTTATTTATGAAAAAAAATGGAAATATGGTGAAAATTTTTAAAATTTTGCAATTTTCAAACTTTTGATTTCTATGCCCTTAAATCAGAGAGATATGTCACTAAAAATACTTAATAAATAACATTTCCCACATATCTGCTTTACATCAGCACAATTTTGGAACCAAAATGTATTTTTGTTAATAAGTTATAAGGGTTAAAAGTTGACCAGCGATTTCTCATTTTTACAACAAAATTTACAAAATCGTTTTTTTTAGGGCCCACCTCACATTTGAAATCACTTTGAGAGATCAATATGACAGAAAATACCCAAAAGTGACACCATTCTAAAAACAGCACCCCTCAAGGTGCTCAAAACCACATTCAAGAAGTTTATTAACCCTTTACGTGCTTCACAGGAACTGAAGCAATGTGGAAGGAAAAAATTAACATCTAACTTTTTTTTAAAAACATTTTACTTCAGAACCAATTTTTTTTATTTTCACAAGTGTAAAAAGAGAAAATGAACAACAAAATTTATTGTGCAATTTCTCCTGAATACGCCGATACCTTATATATGGGGGTAAACCACTGTTTGGGCGCACGGCAGGGCTTGGAACAGAAGGAGCGCCGTTTGACTTTTTCAATGCATATTTTTGATCAAAAATGATCTTTTTGCCCCTAAATTTTTATTTTACAAGGGTAACAGGAGAAATTAGACCCGTAAAGTTGTTGTGCAATTTGTCCTGAGTACGCACATACTACTGTTTGGGCACATGGCAGAGCTCAGAAGGGAAGGAGCGCCGTTTGACTCTTTCAATGCAGAATTGGCTGGAATTGAGATTGGATGCCATGTCACATTTGGAGAGCCCCTGATGTGCCTAAACAGTGAAAACCCCCCACAAGTGACACCGTTTTGGAAACTAGACCCCTTAAGGAACTTATCTAGATGTGTGGTGAGCACTTTGAACCCCCAAGTGCTTCACAGAAGTTTATAACATAGAGCAGTGAAAATAAAAAATCATTTTTTTTCTACAAAAATGATTTTTTTAGCCCCCAAAATGTTATATTTTCCCAAGGGTAACAGGAGAAATTAGACCCCCAAAGTTGGTGTGCAATTTGTCCTGAGTACGCTGATGCCCCATATTTTGGGGTAAACCACTGGGCACATGTTGGGACTCGGAAGGGAGGGCGCACCATTTGACTTTTTGAACGCAAAATGGTATAGAATCAATGGTGGCGCCATGTCATGTTTAGAGACCCCCTGATGTGCCTAAATAGTGGAAACCCCTCAATTCTAGCTCCAACCAGAACCCTAACACACCCCTAACCCTAATCCCATCCCTAACCCTAATCCCAACCCTAACCCTAATTCTAATCCCAACCCTAACCCTAATTCCAACCCTATCCCTAATTCTAATCCTAAACCTAATTCTAACCCTAACCCCAACCCTAACCCTAATGGAAAAATGAAGATAAATATATTTTCTTTATTTCATTATATTTCCCTAACTATGGGGGTGATAAAGGTGGGGTTTATTTACAATAAGTGATCAAAATGTACATTGAATGAATGAGTGAAATCTGCTGGCTGGCAGATCGTGGCAGGCGCACTGCGCATGTACCTGCCACTTTCTAACCGGAAGAAGATGCGGCACCCATGGAGGGGGAGCCCGTGGGTGAGGACCACCGGGAGGTACCGGGGGGATCGGGGACCCTATTTCTCTCTCCTCTGATGTGCGATCACATCGGAGGAGAGAGAAAGTAAATGGCACATCGGACTTTTTTTTGCGGTCGCCGTTATATGTTTAATAACGGCAATCGCAAAAGCGGGGTGGGTAAAAATCGACCCGAATCATGTTCTCTGGGGTCTCGGCTACCTCTGGCAGCTGAGACCCCAGAGAAAATCCGACTCGGGGGGGCGCTATATACTTTTTCCACAGCGTCACTAATTAATGGCGCTGGGGTTTAAGTATCCTTAACTACCGCCGTTAATAGTCGTTTCGGCAGTCGTTAAGGGGTTAAGAAACCTATTATTTTTTTCCATCCGAGAAAAACAGATGACACTCTGAAAAATGCTGATGAAATGCTGACTTTTTTGTACAATAAAAATCACTGATGTCTGAATGAGCCATTAGACTATATGCACACAACATCTTTTAAACTCAGCCGAACCTGTCAAGTTTTTCAAGCAGAAGACGCTCTAGTAAACTGGCGTATTTTTCCCTGAAGCATGTTTCTGTTGTTTTATTGTTCAGTTATTTCCTGAGCATTTTTCTGTTGATTTGGGCAGTTTTTGGAGAGCTTTTTCGTGGTTTTTAGTGATGTCTTTTTTTTCCTGTAGTTTTTGGTTGTTTTCTTCATACCATTAACTAATTAAAAAAAGCTACCATTTTTTTAAGAGGAAAAAAAATACGCTGGTATATCTGTCCAAAAGTCTTTTGAGCATCTTTTGAAGCTTCCTTTTGACTTGTCTTGTAAAGTACAGAGCATTTTACATGAAGCAAATGCCGGAAGAATGGCTGGCGACTTTTTTAACTCAATAATGAAAAAAGTTTCCAGCTTCCAAATATACAAAAATGTATTCAAGGCATAAGAGCAAGGATAAACGGACATGCCCCATCATAGTGGAAAGACACAGCAACGCGTATCGAACAATATTTTCGATACGCATTGCTGTGTCTTTCCGCTATGATGGGGCATGTCCTTTTATCCTTGCTCTTATGCCTTGAATAAATTTTTGTATATTTGGAAGCTGGAAACTTTTTTTTTTATTATTGATTTACTCCACGTGTGGCTTCACGAAATATCCGAGCTTCCACGCACCACTACTAGCCAAGAAAGCAGGTGAGCTTGTTACCTTTATTTTTTGCACATATTGTCTGACTTTTTTAACTACTAGTCGTCTTTGGAAACCTGAAGTGGTTAAAAGATGTTCAAAATCCTGAACTTATGAACAGCAAATTGTTTTTGTATAGAAATCCTGATTTCATTCTTTTGAGTGTTTTTTTTTCCTGTGGAATCCAGCTGAAAATGAGATGAATTTTAACTTAATTTCATCCACATGCTGCATTTTTTTCTAAAGTGCATTTTTGCACCAAAAATCTGTGCTTATTTTTCACACTTAAGATAGCCATACACTTTAGCGTTAGACTAACATCTGAGAGCCAAAACCTAAGAAAATAAACAAACAAAATGAGTATATACCTTATAGTAAGTAAATAGTAATAGTACATGTAAATAACATAGGGTCCTTAGGTAATAACCATCCCACTGCGACAAGGTGTACTCAATCGGGGCGGTCATATCCTGTCTCTAGTATTAAAACCTTACCTTGTTTCTACCGACCTCAATGTGAATAAGGGCAGAGCAGGACAGGCACCTGACTATTAAGACACATGTCCATGGGAAGCTGTATAGATAAAAAGCCTAGCTCAGAAAGGTGGGCCAAGCAAACTACAGCAAAACCAAAGAAAGGAGCCGGAGCATAAGGTGGTATATGTTCAATGTGTAAGAGCACGTTCACATTGGCATTTCACAAACAAAGCCCAAAACAAAAAAACAAACAAACCTTTCCCTGCCTTCTTTTTGGGGATGCTCCTCTGTGTTTGATGTTTTAGAACACTGACATAATAGGACATCACTATAGGGTAGAATGCGGGCTGCCTAGAGGTATAGAGTCTATGGGCGGTCCGCATGTAATTAAAGATAGTCTGTCAACACAAAATGAGTATTCAAACCAATCACAGGTGCTCAGTGCACCCATGGGGTGGCCAAGGAGTTCAGTGCACCTCCCCACTTACTTGTTTTCCTTCTATCTTTCCGCTCCTCTTTTTTGATTGACGGCTCTGGCTTTACAGGAGCCAAAGGAGGGTGGAGATATACGGAAAACAAATAGATGGGGAGGTGCACTGAACTGTTTTATCACACCAGAGGTGCACCGAGCACTGGTGCTTGGTTTGAACCGTCATTTTGTGCTAACAGACTCCATTTAAAGGGATTGTTAATGCACAGAAAATTGTCTAGTAATGGACAATAATGTACATTATGATCCAGATCGGTACAATTACATTTTGGATTGACAGAGTAGGTAATAAGAAACCTTGTTTTTTATCTTACATGTAAGGTAGATGAAAATCTACTACGGCAATCTGTACCGAATCATTAGAATTAAGTAGCAAAAAGGAAACCGCCTCATTACGGCTGTTATGCTTTTCTCTGGATCAAACCCATAGAATCAGTTTTTCCATTCTAGAATTGCACAATGATCTTATTTTTTCCAATGTACAGACCATTTTCCATCCATGTTATATTTCTCAACAACATCTTGAGAGTTTCTTGCAGCCTTGATCTGGATAGTGACTTTCACAAATTTCTGTTATATTTCAGAGTTTCTTGTTTATTATTAATGAGCAGATTCATTGAGTGAAACCAGAAGGTACAAGAGTAAAGCAATGAGTATGCAGGTCTGTCAATGAATGTTTTTGCAGGAGTCTCTGCAGTAGATTGAGCAATACACAAGAATGGCGCACACATGTTGAGTCTTAAAGAAAGCATGTTCTATTTCTGTTTTCAGTGGGTGAATGAGTATTCTCTCCTTGTGCATTAGTACAGTATAGAAAAATATAAGATGTATTGGGAAAAATGAATTGTCCTGATTACAGATTCCACATATGCACTTAAAGGGAATCTGTCACCCCATTTTTCGAGTATCAGCTGCCGGCACCGACATCAGGGGCTTATCTACAGCATTCTGTAATGCTGTTGATAAGCCCCCGATGTAAACTGAAAGATAAGAAAAAAGAGTTAGATTATACTCACCCTGGCGTTTGGTCCGGTCCGATGGGTGTCGCCGTTCGGTCCGGCACCTCCCATCTTCTAACAGTGATGTCCTCTTCTTTGCTGTCTGTCGTGGCTCCGGCGTAGGCACACAGCTGAAATCTGCTCTGTCCTCAACAGGGCAGAACAGTGCGCCTGGGCCGGAGCCACGACAGGCAGCAAAGAAGAGGATGGCATCGTATGAAGAAGGGAGGCACTCAACAACACCTCAGCAGACACTGACCGGGTGGGAGAAATCTAGCATCCCTGAGAACATAAGCTCCCAGACATTGTCTGTCCCCCAGAAAGGAGCAGAGAGGACATGACAGAAATGAATCCCCCTCTCCCATGCCCATATACCCATCACACATCTTCCATCCCTTAGGCACATCTTGCCTCTTAAAGGGATCTTCGGTATGGAGGTTAGGGCAAATCCCTCAGCGCTGTGGTTCTGACCCCAGGGTCTCTTAAAGGGATCATTGGTATGGAAGTTAGGGCAATTCCACTAAGCGCTTTGGTTTTTAGGGGTAGTGGTCCGGTGGCTCTGACGGGACAATGTGGGATATTAGGGGTAGTGGTCCGGTGGCTCTGGCTGATGGGATGATGTGGGATATTAGGGGTAGTAGTCCGGTAGCTCTGGCTGATGGGATGATGTAGGATATTATAGTGAATGTGGCGTTGCGGAGTGGGTGGGGCTCTACACTCAGCTTTATATATATAAATATAATCATTAGAAGTTGTTATAGTTAACCATAGTTAGTTACTATGCCGGGCTCTTCAGCTAGTATCTACTATATAATAGTCTAATTCTGTCAGTCTGTCTGTTTGTAATGGAAATCCGCGTCACTGATTGGTCGTGGCCGGCCGGGCGCGAACAATCAGCGACAGGCGCAGTCCAGCCGTGAATTGGCGTGGAATTCGAACAACGCACACCACCACTACCGTCAGGAGATCTGCGGCGCTAGCCGCTGATCTCCCGACGGTTGCCGCTGGTCATCTCCTGCCACATGGATTTGCCGCAATCAGCGATATTGATGCGGAATTTAAAGGGGATCTGTCACCCCATTTTTGGCCTATCAGCTGCAGCCACCGCCATAAGGGCTTATCTACAGCATTCTGTAATGCTGTAGATAAGCCCCCGATGAAACCTGAAAGATAAGAAAAAAGAGTTAGATTATACTCACCCCGGCGTTTGGTCCGGTCCGATGGGTGTCGCCATCCCGTCCAGCGCCTCCCATCTTCATACGATGATGGCCTCCTCCTTGCTTCTCCCTCGGCTCCTGCGCACGCATACTTTATCGGCCCTGTTGAGGGCAGAGCAAAGTACTGCAGTGCGCAGGCACCGTACCTCTCTGACCTTTCCCGACGCCTGCGCACTGCAGTACTTTACTCTGCCCTCAACAGGGCAGATAAAGTATGCGTGCGCAGGAGCCGAGGGAGAAGCAAGGAGGACATCATCGTATGAAGATGGGAGGCGCCGGACCGGACCACGACACCCACCGCACCCATCCCCCGGTGAGTATAATCTAACGTGTTTTTCTTATTTTTCAGGTTTCATCGGGGGCTTATCTACAGCATTACAGAATGCTGTAGATAAGCCCCTGATGGCGGTGGCCCCAGCTTATGGGGTAAAAATGGGGTGACAGATTCCCTTTAATTAAACTACATACATATTCTAGAATACCCGATGCGTTAGAATTGGGCCACCATCTAGTATATATATAATAATCTTTATTTATATAGCGCCAACATATTCCAAAGCGCTTTACAGTTTAACAGTTCCAAAACACAAATCATAAGTAATAACGTTAACAATACAATAATTGAAGCAAAATGAAACAACCCTGCTCGTGAGAGCTTACAATCTACAATGAGGTGGGGGAGATACAAAGTACAGGAGTGTATTTACAATTGTGTATTTACAATGATGGTCCAGCCATCTTGAGGGAGTGAGGGATAGATGGAGATAGTGAATGGGCTACACACGCACACTTAGGCCGGGGTCACACTAGCGATTAAAACGGTCGAATGCAATGCGATAAAAAATTGCATTGCTTTCGAACCCATGTTATTCTATGGCAGCTCACATCATGCGATTTTTTATCGCATCCGATCCTCGGACCGAGACAATCGCAGCATGCTGCGATTGTCACCGATTTTCGGATCGGATTCCCCAATGCAAGTCTATGGGTGCGATAAAAAAACGCATGGAAAACGCACCAAACGTGTGACTTGCGATTAAATCGCACAACTTCTCCAGGTCTACAGGATAGGGCATCAGGCATTGGCATTGGATGTCAATTTGATGCTTAGATGCGATTAAAATTGGTTCCTTGCCGGAAAATGGGATGACAGATGGATATCTGGCCAAGAATTCTTTGTGCGATTTCGTACCGTTAAAATGGGACCGATTTTTTAATGGTTGTGTGTGACTCCAGCCTTACGCATAAAATGACTTTGATTAGTGAACGTGATAGGCCGCTCTGAACAAATGCATTTTGAGGGAGCGCATGTGGATAGTCCTAACTTCTTGGGAGAAAGCATTCCAGAGGATTGGCACAGTGTGAGGGAAGCCTTGGAGTCGGGAGTGGGAGGTATGGATTAGTGCACAGGTTAGTCAAAAGTAGTTTGCAGAGCGCAGTTGTCGGTTAGGCCGATAGACAGAAATGAGGGAGGAGATGTAGTGGGATGCTGCACTGTGGAGAGCTTTGTGGGTGAGAACAAGTACTTTGAGTTGGATCCTGTAATGAATGGGCAGCCAATGTAAGGACTGGCGAAGAGCGGATGCGTCCGAGTACCGATTAGCCAAATGGATGACCCTGGCTGGTGCAATAAGTATGGACTGGAGAGGGGAAAGTCGAGTAATGGGGAGGCCAATTAATAGAGCGTTGCAGTAGTTCAGGCAGGAGTGGATCATTCTGACAGTGAGGGTTTTTGTTGTTTCCATGGTGAGAAAAGGGCAGATTTTAGAGATGTTCTTTAGGTATAAACGGCAAGAGCGGGCAAGAGATTGTATATGGGATGTGAAGGAGAGATTGATGTCAAACATAACACCCAGACAGCGTGCCTGGTACCACCCACGGAGAGGGAAATGTCAGATTTAGGGAGGTTCGTAGACGTGACATGATGTTGGAGACTGCGGACTGGCAGTCAATGGCGTTCTGTAGTACAGCGGGGGTAAGGTCGGGGGATATATACACACTGTTACTATATATACACTGATCAAAAAAAATAAAGGGAACACTAAAAATTGGATCAACCTGTAATTTATATATAAATGTGTAATGCATAAGTAAGTGGTCAAATGTAAAGTAGAGTAAGACACAATTTAGGTTTAGGACATAAGATAGACTCCGGGAAGCATTATAAGTATAATATGTGTACTAGGTGCAATTGTAGTACATAGTGGTTGTGATGGAGATCTGAGCAGCTACTTACTATAGGGGCAGACATAGTTAAAGTTTTGACTTGCCCATAGTGGGAGGGACCAGTCACAGTAAAGAGTGACTGCTTCCTGGTAGTAGTAACAAAATAGGAGAGAGGAGGGGGCGCTCCTGGTGTGATACCCGGTGGTCAAGTAGAGGAGGTTAAGAACAAAGTACACTAACCTGCCGTGGCTATGCTGCCGGCAAAACCACGTTTGCAGAGCCTGCTGTGCTTATCGTGCACCATTCGTCGTCCCGGCTTCTGATGAAGGCGTATTCACCGCCGAAAAGCTTTGTGAGGACATAATGACCAAGTTAAGAAGTTTCTTTTCCATCTAAAACAAGTGTCTGTCTTGGTCTGAGCGCCCTAATCAGCCGTACTTCTCTTTTCTTGTTTCCTGGTAGTGACTCAGACAGACAAGTACAGTAACCAAGGTCAAGTTCAAGTTGCAGTGGGTCATTAGTTGTCGATCATGGTAGTGGGAGGCCTAACTAGAATCCCTTGAGGACATTCTTTCAATGTCTTGAGCTCAGGGCTCTGTATAGGTACTGTCACAGGTCTAATGCAGCAAAGAGGGGCCAGAAGACTGCAGAGTCTGATTTCACAGACTTCTACACTGATTAGAAGCACATCTACTTCATATTAAATGGTGGAAGTTTATGTTAACACTGCATGGGTTAAACTGTTCAGCTTAGATACTCTGAAGCCTTCCTACTTGGATGAGCTCAGCTGTGCAGTATTGGCCACTCTCCTCTGCTATATATAATCTCCTCTGGCAATCTGGATTGCCAGTGTTAAGTCTTGTTCTGCCTGGTGAGAGGTGAGAAGTCAGGTGTTGGTAGAAGCATTTGGAATATTGTTCTGTGACTGCTGCTTGAAGTTTTTGGCTGTGTGGAAATCCTCTTCCTCTCTTATTTTGGTTTACATTCCCTTTATCCTCAGTGTTATCCTTTGTTGTCTCTGAGTGCATATTTGTATGATTGGTATTTTTTCTTTATCCCTGTATGTCCTTACTTGTTTGTGTATATACATACACTGTAACGCCCCACTTTCCAGGGTGGGGCAGGGGGACAGGTATAGGACTGATTCAGGAGTTCAGCAATGTACGTTGTACGGCATCCTCACCATCAGAAGTAATCCAGGAAGAAGGGATAGATTGGGTGCCCCTAGCATTAGGAACATGGAAGGAGCCCTCCAGAGTAAGCCCGGTTAGTGCAACAGTGGGTCCCCACCCACCGTCATCACATATTGTAATTCTTCTTACCTTAGCATTCCTTCTTTTTCCAGTATATAGACAGGAGGGGCAGCAGTATGAACAACCTCTTCTTACCTTGGTACTCCTGGTATCTCCAGTATTAGATCAGAAAGAAAATGTGGACAATAGTGTGGGCAATATCTTCTTAACTCAGAATCTCGAGTATTGCATCCAAATATCCACTAGGAGCACATCTTCCTACACATGAAGGAAAGAAGCAAAGCTTCCTCCCGGTTATAGGATTCTGCAACAAATATAATCTCCAGATTTTTGTAGCATACAAGGCATCCTAAGGATTTGAACATTAGTAGTATGCCTTCACCCTACAGTGTATTTTTTATGTTGTGAGTTATTGAGGTTTGTTAAAACTCAAATCACTAACACAGCACTGTACTTAGTTTCAGAATTTCAGATCCCTTAACTCGGCTGATTATATTGCTATTTTCTGTTTTGCTCCATTGTAGAGACATCCATATTTTTTACTTCTGGAGGGCAGTTTGTGAAATCTCAGCTTTCAGTCCAACTGGGCATTTCTTCAGTCTTCTATGGGTCGTGTACTTTCAAACCTCCGTCTCACATGCTGCCAATCACAGCTCAGCAGCTGATCTTGCAGTCTAGCGGTCTCAGCTGCTGACCTGCGATTGGCAGCATCTGAAATAAATGGGTCAAAATGCATGCTCCAGAGAAGACTACACTCACTGGCCACTTTATTAGGTACACCTGTCCAACTGTGTGTTAAGACTTAATTTCTAATCAGCCAATCACATGGCGGCAACTCAGTGCATTTAGGCATGTAGACATGGTCAAGACAATCTCCTGCAGTTCAAACCGAGCATCAGTATGGGGAAGAAAGGTGATTTGAGTGCCTTTGAACGTGGCATGATTGTTGGTGCCAGAAGGGCTGGTCTGAGTATTACAGAAACTGCTGATCTACTGGGATTTTCACGCACAACCATCTCTAGGGTTTACAGAGAATGGTCCGAAAAAGAAAAAAAATCCAGTGAGCGGCAGTTCTGTGGCCGGAAATGCCTTGTTGATGCCAGAGGTCAGAGGAGAATGGGCATACTGGTTCGAGCTGATAGAAAGGCAACAGTGACTCAAATTGCCACCCGTTACAACCAAGGTAGGCAGAAGAGCATCTCTGAACGCACAGTGCATCGAACTTTGAGGCAGATGGGCTACAGCAGCAGAAGACCACACCGGGTACCACTCCTCTCAGCTAAGAACAGGAAACTGAGGCTACAATTTGCACAAGCTCATCGAAATTGGACAGTAGAAGATTGGAAAAACGTTGCCTGGTCTGATGAGTCTCGATTTCTGCTGCGACATTCGGATGGTAGGGTCAGAATTTGGCGTAAACAACATGAAAGCATGGATCCATCCTGCCTTGTATCAACGGTTCAGGCTGGTGGTGGTGGTGTCATGGTGTGGGGAATTTTTTCTTGGCACTCTTTGGGCCCCTTGGTACCAATTGAGCATCGTTGCAACGCCACAGCCTACCTGAGTATTGTTGCTGACCATGTCCATCCCTTTATGACCACAATGTACCCAACATCTGATGGCTACTTTCAGCAGGATAATGCGCCATGTCATAAAGCTCGAATCATCTCAGATTGGTTTCTTGAACATGACAATGAGTTCACTGTACTCAAATGGCCTCCTCAGTCACCAGATCTCAATCCAATAGAGCATCTTTGGGATGTGGTGGAACGGGAGATTCGCATCAGGGATGTGCAGCCGACAAATCTGCGCCAACTGTGTGATGCCATCATGTCAATATGGTCCAAAATCTCTGAGGAATGCTTCCAGCACCTTGTTGAATCTCTGCCACGAAGAATTGAGGCAGTTCTGAAGGCAAAAGGGGGTCCAACCCGTTACTAGCATGGTGTACCTAATAAAGTGGCCAGTGAGTGTATGTTAGGCTGCAAGCAGAGATTTCACATACACCTGGTCAAAATTGACAGTACCCCTCGTTTAATGACAGAGAAACCCACAATGGTCATAGAAATAACTTGATTCTGACAAAAGTAATAATAAATAAAACAATCTATGAAAATGAACAAATGGAAGTCAGACATTGCTTTTCAACCATTCTTCCACAGAATTTAAAAGAAAAATAAAACTCATGAAATAGGCCTGGACAGAAATGATGGTACCCTTAACTTAATATTTTGTTGCACAACCTTTTGAGGCAATCATTGCAATCAAACGATTCCTGTAACTGTCAATGAGACTTCTGCATCTCTCGACAGGCATTTTGTCCCACTCCTCAAGAGCAAACTGCTCCAGTTGTCTTGTGTTTGAAGGTTGCCTTTTCCAGACGGCATGTTTCAGCTCTTTCCAAAGATGCTCAATAGGATTTAGGTCAGGGCTCATAGAAGGTTGCTTCAGAATAGTCCAATGTTTTCCTCTTAGCCATTCTTGGGTATTTTTAGCTGTGTGTTTTGGGTCATTATCCTGTTGCAAGCTCCATGACCTGCGATTGAGACCAAACTTTCTGACACTGGGTAGCACATTTCTCTCTAGAATCCCTTGATAATCTTAAGATTTCATTGTACCCTGCACAGATTCTAGACACCCTGTGCCAGATGTAGCAAAGCAGCCCCAGAACATAACAGAGCCTCCTCCATGTTTCACAGTAGGGACAATGTTCTTTTCTTGATATGCTTAATTTTGCCATCTGTGAACATAGAGCTGATGTGCCTTGCCAAAAAGTTCAATTTTTCTCTCTTCTGTCCATAAGACATTTTCCAAGAAGCTTTGTGGCATGTCAACATGTAGTTTGGCAAATTCCAGTATGTCTTTTTTTTATGATTTTCTTTTCAACAATGGTGTCCTCCTTGGTCGTCTCCCATGAAGTCCACTTTGGCTCTTACAATGACGGATGCTGTGATCTGACACTGATGTTCCTTGATCTTGAAATTCACCTTTAATCTGTTTAGAAGTTGTTCTGGGCTCTTTTGTTACCATTCATATAATCCATCTCTTTGATTTGTCATCAATTTTCCTCCTGCGGCCACGTCCAGGGTGGTTGGCTAGAGTCCCATGGAGCTTAAATTTCTGAATAATATGTGCATCTGTAGTCTCAAGAACATCAAGCTGCTTGGATATGGTCTTATAACTTTTATCTTTAACTTGTTTATCAGTAATTTTCTTTCTAATCTCCTGAGACAACCCTTTCCTTCGCTTCCTCTGGTCCATGTTGAGTGTGATACACACCATGTCACCAAACAGCACAGTGAGTATCTGTAGCCCTCTATACAGGCCCACTCACTGATTCCAAGATTGTAGACACCTGTGATGCTAATTAGTGGACACACCTTGATTTAACATGTCCCTTTTGTCACATTATTTTCAGGGGTACGATCATTTCTGTCCAGGCCTATTTCATGAGTTTTACTTTTTTTTAAATTGTGTGGAAGCATGGTTGAAAAGCAATGTGATTTTCATTTATTCATTTTCATAAATTTTTGATTTATTATTACTTTTGTCAGATTCAAGTTATTTCTGTGACCATTTTGGGTTTTTCTGTCATTAAACGTGGGGTACCAACAATTTTGACCACGTGTGTACTGTACTCCAGTAGTAACAAATGTGGATATCTCTGCAATGGAGTGATACATTGCAAAACAAACAAAGAGCGGCAGAATTGAGGGAGGTCAGGAACTTTTACAAGGTATTTAACTCAATTTTTTTCAGCAAATGACAGTTCCACTTTAAGACTTTCTAGATTGTCGGAGGCCTGATTATTTTTTTTTGTGTAGACATAGATTTCTAGCTACTGTTTGACCTACAGTATCTATTTGTATAGAATACCGCAGCATGAACAGCCTTCCTGTCTAGCCATGTTCTTGTTTTTTGGAAAAGTCATTAAAAATGAAGTATCAGGTGATACCCTAGTTTCTCTCTGTCCTGTAGAAATTGTTATTGCAACTGTTTGTAGTGATATTTGTACTGCAGCACTGGTTACAAATATGCTATTATAATCTATAGGAATGATTCTAAAAAATATCTTGTGTAAGTGACTTGTAGTTGGCGTCTCTTGAATAATTTTTACACAAAGTTAAATCCTGATCTGATAATATAGTTGCAACTGAAAAAAAAACATGCAGAAGGCTTTAAATTAAAAAAAAAAAAAAGTGTACCGTAATTACATTTCTGATTCCCTTCATTCCTCATCTAATGCTGTCCAGGTCCTCCATCAATCTCTGCGGTATCTCTTTCATCCTGGGACGGGCATATGACCAGTGCAGCCAATCGTTGGCCTTAGTAGATATTGACTCATTGCATCTGCTGACTGCTGCAGATGATAGCCTGTATGCCTCGTTCCTTTTTACAGATATGAGAATTCTGGAGCTAATCACTGATCGCAGTAATGACTTAACAGTAATTGGTGAGCTCCTTCTTATGACTGGATTGGTAATGCTTATCTTTCTTCCCCTGAACTTTCTTCTAAGCTGATTTCTGACCACATCAAAGTTGAATTTTGATATGGAAATAAGCTAAACAGTATGGACGGCTTCCTATAGTGACTGAAAATAGAAAAAAAATGATAAACCAAGGTCCGAACATCTATAAACATTCATTAGGAATTTAATCAGCTCAGAATTTTCCACTAGAAAACAAAATGTGGTGCAGAAATTTACTACAGAGGGATCTCTCTCAAGATGTCACAATACAAACTGCAAACAGATCTTTTAGATCTCATGACGCTAGTGCATTTGAAGGTGACCTTTCCCAAAATTTTTCTTGTTGAACTAGACACATGGTAATAGTGGCTTCAGAGTATGTGGCATTAGCAGTACCTGTACTGTAATTCTTTTGTAACACATTCAGCTATCACTGTGCTTGTTTTGATATCTACAAAAATAGCACTATGTTTGCCCATGATGATAACAATGGCTTTGAACAAGCGTGAATGCTGAGAAATGCTCTGAAAACTGCCTAAAGATGGTGATTTTGCAAGCCTAATAACAGCTCAGGAGCTGGGAGGGAGGCGAGCCGCTAAATGCTATATAGAAATTAATGTGCTGGAGTGAGGTGGCTGGTATCTCAGGAGTTAACTCCTCAATCAGGAAGGCAGATATTGCTCCTCTTTGGCCAGGGACTGTTGCTTGATCTCCTTAGCAACAAGATCTACACTATGTAAGATATAAGCTCTCAGAGTAGAAGACTGAAAGCAAAAAAGTAAGTCCTCTGCTAACTTGTTTATTTTTTTGCTGTCTACTAAGAAAAGCAATTTATTAACACGAGAATACCTCTTTAATGTGAAAATCCATAACCGAATCACTGTAAAATTCTAACATTAAAATGAGGATTTTATGAGTGCAGCTAAAGATTGAGAGATCTTATAAGTGCAAGTATAATCAGTTGTTGCCCACCCTGCCTGACTGCAGCTTGTTCTGAGCAGTATGAAATCTTAGCAGCAGCAACAAAGGATACTGAGGAGCAGCTACTCATTCTCATCAGGTCTAGGAGTTATACTTAAAAGAATCACCTCAGCTTCTCCCAGTGGCCTTACTAACCAACATGTCTTTATTGAAAAGTGTACATATTCCCAAAAGGGGAGTAATAACATGATTAGTATATCCCATTCATTCTAGCAATTGCTAGATGTGTCTCATCTATCTATCTATCTATCTATCATTTTTGAGCCTTCATCTAGTTCCCATACATATAAAAGGACCTTTGCTTTTCAGATAATGAGAAGAGCAGTTGCAGCAACTTGTGAACAAATGTTCTGGTGGAACCTACATACTGATATGTGGATACCTTCTCTGACATTCATTCCTAGAATTTCTGTCCAGTTGGTATCAGATCACTGTTGTTATCACTAGACCCTGGAAACCTGCCATCTGGAGAAATTAGATTTACTTACTAGTCCTATTTTAAATGTGGTGTGAAATATTTGAGGTAATTGCATATGCATGTGAAACTGCTGAAGTGACAACGTAAAACGTTTTGATGCCCTAGTCTCATATAACTGAATTCTTAGCTTTGACTTCTAGGAAATGACTTTTATGCCATCATTTACTTAACATTGCCATTTATAAATTGTTTGTTCAGCAACTGAAGAATTACTGTCATACACTAAAAGATTTTTAGTGCCCAATCATATAATTGTTTGCTCATTTGTTGACAGGGTTTGGTGTTAAAGGCCTGATGTCTGATTTAAGATAGGTTCACAGTAATTTGGTGCTCTTTACTGAGTACTACGTTGGGGGTGACTTTCAGTTTCATTGAATTGAATTGCTCCATCAGGGCTCAGTCGGAGTTTCTGTTGGAAGCTTCTTTTTCTGGGATTTTGAAAGAAACTTTGACAGATCCATTTACTTCAATGACGCTAAATCGAGTCACTGTACATACTGTCTGGCATACATCCTTGCAGTACTGGTCTTTTTAAATATGCAAAAAAACATGGCAGACCATGTTTTTGTGCATGCCTGAAAAGAGGCATACTGCTAGGATGGAGGCCAGACTGTCAACCTTGACTCTATTGGCTTCATTGAAGTGAATGCCTCTATCTTTTTAGGGGGAATTCCGACAGAAACCCTGAAAGCCTTAGTTCTCCTGCTCCTGTGTCCAAATAAATGGCAACATTTACTGGTCTTGTTCAGTATTGTGAATGAATCCAGTATTTGAATAAAAATCACCACTCATATTGATGACCTCATGTTAAATGGTTTGCCCATTTTCAAATTTAATTTTGCCATAACTTTGCGGAGGTCTAAAATAACAGAGTTGTTGCTGACTCCATCCCTGGATCCACTGCTGTCCACTGCTCTGGTTGTTGTTGATTGACTCCAATGGTCACATCACAGGACTGAGCAGATCTTCTGATATAGATTGCACAAACCGCTGAGCCTAATAATTGATTGAAGCAGTTATGAGCAATGTAAGAAGCAATATCAATGCAGCAGTCAATCAGCAAAGACCAGAGCATGGTAGCGAGACAGCACTTCACCTGAGGAGGAAGAGTAACAATTTCACTGTTATTTTAGACTTCTGCAGTCCTTTGGCCCAATGAAATTTTGAAAGGGCCCACCCGCTTAACATGTGGTCATTGATATGGATGGTGATTTTATCCAGATGAGGGATTTAGTCCCTATGATAATGCTGAGCAATAGAAATGTCTTTAGGGCACAGGAGCAGGAAAACTACAGGTCACACTAGTGACTACCACTTTGAGGGTGTGAAAAGACAATGTGTCTGAACACCAACAGTCAAACCATGCCCATATGTGAGCTTACCAGTATATTGTGTGGACATTGCCGTATCATGGTCTATTTCCAAATGGGTGGCTTGCAAAAGTATTCACCCCCTTGGCATTTTTGGTGTTTTGCTTCCTCTTAACTTGGAATTTCACTGATTTTTTAAGGGTTTGCATTATTTCTTGTGAAGAACATACCTACAGCTGTGCATCTTTGGTTTTCTTTTTCTTATGAAGCAAACAACAAATAGGACAAAATAACTGATAAATCAGTACTTTGTACCACCTCTTTTTGTGTCAATTACAGTTGCAAGTGGCTTTTGATAAACCTATGAGCTTTACACATTTTCACACTGAGATTTTTGCGAATTTCTCAAGGCAAAAGTGCTCCAGATCCTTTAAGTTTGCTAGTCTCCTCTAGTGAACAGTAATCTTCGAGCCTGACCACAGATTCTCAATTGCTTTAAAGTCTGGGCTTTGACTAAGCCAATCCAGAACATTTACACGTTTCCTCTTAAACACTTGAATGTTGTTTTAGCAGTATGTTTTGCGTCATTGTTGCGGCCATGGCTGGGTCTAGCAGACTGTTATGCCCAGCAGTGGCGCATGTGGATTTGTGGACCCACATTGTCACAGGTCTGGTCCTACCCAGGAAGAGGCGTAACTAATTGGGGTTTACTGGAGCCTCTAGTGGTGAGGTCAGGCTTGTGCAGCAGGTTGCCGCTAGGTACCACTCCTGGGCACAACCTGGTACTGCAGCTGCTGACCCCAGGGGTCAGGTATGCTGACACTACTTTAGGGCTAAGTTCAGACACGTCGGTCTAGGATTCAGGATCAATATTAGACCACTAATGGTTCGGGGAATAGTGTTCATGCACTGGCTTCACTGGGTCCAGGTAACTTCGGGAACAGGCGGGCCATTCCAAGACCAGGGGACAGGGTTCAGGCCCTGGCTGCTCCAGCCATACTCATCATAGGAGGAAGTGTGCGTTGTACCAGTAACAGAGCATTGGGAAGTCTCTCTTTGAAAGTTGCAATCAGATACCACCCCAGAGGATTCAAGGATTGACTGGAGTTCCTCCGCCTGGTTGTTGGATTGCAGAGAATTGGAAGATGCAACCGCCATGAAGTTCTCTTCCCCAGAGACTAAAGATACCTACTCTGGTTCCGTCTTGAGCTGGGTCTTCAAGACAACACGTCCATGAGGCGGGTGGTTCCTGGGGCCTGATCATTGGAACAATTGTCGGCACTGTGTGGGGACATCGCCTCTGCTTCCCTTTCTTCAGAGACACAAGCACCCAGCAACTTGGCAACTAGCAGACCTGGTGGAGTAGATAGCGACATTGCTGGCTGACCTGGACGTATGGGGACCAGACACCTCTTGTGACTCGGCTGTCCCTCACACAGCACCACATGGGGTATCCAGACTAGAGCACATGAGTTCACAGCTCTGGATGACCGATGGTAATAACAGACTGCACATGGAAGGCGATCTTCTGCAAGTATAATGCTCCTGTCTGGATCTTAAGCTGTTCAGACATGACTTGACAGCTTTTGAGTAGGGCTCATTCTTCACCTGACAACACCCTCACCGGCCTGTGGAGTTGTCGGACTGGAGTCTGACACTGACTGTTCACGGATAGAAGAATAAATTCTGCTGGTCAAAGACCGCTCCTCACAACTACAGCAGTACCGCAATTCTATTTCACGACTGAGCTCCCGCTTCTGCTTAGCCTGCCAAATACGGTTGATCTTGAAGAATTCTGCATGGATAGCTGCCTCAACAGTCTGACGAACAGTCTTTGAAAGGACAGGGCCAGACATTACAGATTCCTCACACTTGTCACCCATCTGCTCTGCTCCTGAAAGCTGGAAAGGGAAGTTTATTCAGGAGATTCTAGATTTGGCTCCCCGAAGACCATTCAGAAGACCACCAGGAAGGTTGGTAGATCGGAGGTGATAGGAGCCCCTTTCTCCCTTAGGGGAATAAGTCATGCTAGGGTATTTCCTGATGGGTAGGACATTAGGAATCCCACCATGGCCCGATCTGAGGAAAATTGCTGTCTGAAAACTTCAAAGTGTCGCATGCACTGCTCCAGCCACCCACAGCACATGTTTCGGCTCCCCATAGTACCAACGTGGATCAGACAGGATGGGTTCCGTTATGGGAGCACATGGCCAAGCAAACTGTTGTTGCCATGGCTGAGCCGAGCAGACTGTTACGCTCAGCCATGGCGCCCTTGTATTTGTGGACTCACTGTGCCACAAGGCAGAGCCTACCCATGAAGGGGCGTAACTAAGAGGCTCCCTTAGTATTCAGTGTAGCCTCTAGTGGTGAGGTCAGGCTTGTGTAGCAGGTAGTTTCCTGGTACCTCTCCTGGACAGAACCCGGTACTGCAGCTGCTGACACCAGGGGTCAGGAATGCAGACACTACTTTATGGCTTAGTTCAGACATGTCGGTCTAGGATTCAGAATCAGTGTTAGGCCACTCATGGACTGGGGAATAGTATTCATGCACTGGCCGTACTGTGACCAGGGGACTTCAGGAACAAGACTGGCCGCTCTAGGATCAGGGGACAGTATTCAGTCTGTGACGAAGTGTCAGCTTACGCTGAGTCGTTCTTCTTAGAAAGAGTGGACCCTCTGGGCCGTGGCACCCACCCACCTAGGGCGAGCTAACGTGGTGAGAACCACCCACTATACAGGGAGTGTCAGGGGCAAGACCAAGGGGGTGAGCCACCACGGCTGCTGGACCAGATGGCCGGCTCAGGGAAACAAGACAAGGCAAGGCGAGTCGTTAAATCAAAGAAACTTCATTCTGGAAGACTTCAGGTACAACAGGTGCAAAACATGAACACCCAGAACATAAGACAAGGTGCGTGCAAGAGCACGCCGAGGTCCAAGACTTGTGGAACTCTTCAGGGTGCAACAGGAGCAAACGTGAACACACAGAGTTCATGAAACAGGGTGCGTGCAGTGGCACGCCGAGGTCCAGGCATGGAACGTGCAGATGGTACACGGACATCAGACTCCGGACAACAGTCCACGATCCACCAGGGCATCAGGGTCTGTTGCTCAGAGAGTGATCGGCAGGATCCGGACATCCAGTAGTTAGCCAGGGTTCCTTGCAAGGAAACAAGAGAGTTAGTGACATGGTGCGTGTCAACAGACACGCCAGGATCAGGTTCACAGGACAGAGACCTGCGCATGCTGAGGGGCATACCAGGGAGAGGCACAGAGTACGGTGTCATCGGAATCCAAATGCTGGCATCGACCGACGGGGTCCAGGTATCTGGCTACGGACATCAGGCCGCAGTCATCTAGGTCCGGACCTCTGGCAGCGGTCGGCAGGTTACGGAATCCGGCAGGCAAACTAGGGTACAGAAAGGAGCAAAAGAGAGACAAAGGCTTTGTGCAAGAGTAGCACGAAAAGGCACAGTGCGAGAACCAGCGTGAGTGCAAGGGAGCACAGAGAACACGGCTGGGGAGCATCGGCAGGTGGTACTGACAATGGCAGTTGCAATCGGGTACGAATAGAGGCGGCACCGCTGCGGGGCCACGCAGCCAGACCACTATAGCACTGGACGGGGCACGGCTGGGGCACACAGGCGAGCACGGCTAGAGGCGGCACGGCTGAGGCACACCAGGTAGGCACAGGCGACCAGGCACGTGCACGGAGGCACAAGGCAGAGCTAGTCAAAGACACAGGACAGAGACGCGTACAGACAGTACGGAAAAGCCTAGTGCGAAATGTGCAAGGGCGCACGAAACATCAGGGACAATACAAAGAACTAGGCAGAGACCTGCGCATGTAAAGAGCATGCCAGGGACAGGTCAGGTTCACAGGCGAGGCAGAGTCCTGCGCGTGCAGAGAGGCACGCCAGGGACAGGCGAGGCAGAGTCCTGCGCGTGCAGAGAGGCACGCCAGGGACAGGCAAGGCAGAGTCCTGCGCGTGCAGAGAGGCACGCCAGGGACAGGCGAGGCAGAGTCCTGCGCGTGCAGAGAGGCACGCCAGGGACAGGCGAGGCAGAGTCCTGCGCATGCAGAGAGGCACGCCAGAGACAGGCGAGGCAGAGTCCTGCGCGTGCAGAGAGGCACGCCAGGGACAGGCGAGGCAGAGTCCTGTGCGTGCAGAGGGGCACACCAGAGACAGGTGAGGCAGAGTCCTGCACGTGCAGAGGGGCACGCCAGAGACAGGCGAGGCAGAGTCCTGCGCGTGCAGAGAGGCACGCCAGGGACAGAGACAGAGGCAGGGTACCTGAAGCCACAAAGCAGAGCGAGACATGACGCAAGGACAGAAACACGGAACAGAAGCAGAGCAAACAAGGACTACAAGGCAAAGCAGAGCAGGGACAGAACATGGCACAAGAGACAAACACTAGACAAGACACGGAATACGAGCACAGAGAAGCACGACAGAGCAGAGTGCAAGGGCACAGAATAGAGGGAGCGCCCCACAAACCAAGCAGCCATGCAGGGACACCACACAATACTCAGGCCCCGAGCACAGGAAGGGACGGCCTGATATAGGGCCTAGCACCTCCTCTTCCAGGTCAGGACCAGGGGAACACTTCCGGATTCCAATCCACAGGATAACAGAGCGTAGTCACATGATCGGAGATCCAGACATGACGAGATGATTACCAAACCAGACAGTGCATGATCCTAGGAGAGGTCACATGATCAGTGTTCCAGACATGACGAGATGATTGCAGAACCAGACAGTGCAGGATCTTTAGGAAACGTCACATGATCAGCGTTTCAGACATGACGAGATGATTGCAGAACCAGACAGAGCAGGATCTTTAAGAAACGTCACATGATCAGTGTTTCAGACATGACGAGATGATTGCAGAACCAGACAGTGCAGGATCCAGGCAGGGACACATGATCAGGGACTCCAGACATGACGATAAGATCATAGAAGACAGAGCAGAAACGCAGGCATCCTGCAGCTCAGACACGAGGTGAGTGTGCACACTGCTCTAGGGAACATGCAGCATAGCAGACAAGATATGCGCATGCACATCGCTCCAGGAGTTCTTGAGACAAAACAGACATGGCAGACATGGCGGACATGGCGGACATGACACAGTCACTGGTCACTCTGGGACGGAGGTTCAGGCACTGGCTGCTCTGGGACCAGGGGATGAGGTTCAGGAACTGGCCTCTCCAGGACCAGGTGACGAGCATACAAGACTGACCACTCCGGGACCAGGGGACCACGGGCACAGGACTGGTCATACTGAAACCAGGGGATAACGTTTAGGCTCTGGCCACACCAGGATCAGTGGACCTCACAACTCAGTAGCAGTATATCATAACTAATGATTCAATACGTTGCTTGGCAACTCTCTAGGGTAGAGGGAGTCTCTTTTAGACAAGATGCCTGCCACCCATTGGGCTACGAGCCATCTTGCAGGTGTACTACTTATGCTAAATGCCTCTCTCCAACAGGCGGAGAGCGTTTAGCATAATGCGAAAGCAGCCCCTTTAAGAACGAGGAAGCATGGGCACGTGTATTCTCGGTGCACTGCACACACAGACCAGCGTCTCTGCATGGAGGGGGAAGGGGACACCATGGAGGGGTGCCGGTAGCAGTGTTAGGCCGGAGTCACACTAGAGAGGAATATGGATGAGTGCTATGCGAGAAAAAAATTGCATAGCACTTGGACCACTGTTAATCTATGGGGCATCTCACATCACCACTTTTTTTCTTGGTCGTATTATACGTGCTAGTGAAATCGCAGCATGCTGCGATTTGCAGCGTATATCGGCCGAGTCTCGCTAATGCAAGTCTATGCCTGCGAGAAAAAATCGGACACCACACGGACCACCCGTGTGACTTGTGAGAAATACACAGGCATTTTCCAGGTGACAGGAAATTGAATCATCCATTATCAGGAAGCTTTGGCATGCAAATTTCCCTGACAACCTCTAGAAAAATCCAGGAACATGCCTTCATGCTCATAGTTCTGGTACAGGAGAGGCCAGAGCTATGGGACCAACGTGACGCACATTATGCGGACCGCGCACGTAAGGAAGCACTATGGAGGCGAATCTGCATCCAAATGTTCCCCGACTTTGAGGAAAGACCTCGTGAGGTCCAGCAAGAAATTAGTAAGTACAATCATAAAAATGTACTATTAAAAGTTCCACATGAGGTAACAAATGAACATAACATTATCATATGTGATGTTGTTTGTAATATGTGACCTATTTCAGACTTTACACATGCTAAATAGCATGCCACATTACACTGAAGCCTACATTTTGGAAGCCAAACACTGTGATTGAAAGTTAATACATTTCTTGTGTTACTTTGCAGTCACTGATGTCACTAAACGTTGGCGCAGTTGCTGAGACCAGTACAGGCGGGAGCGACAGCAGCGGGCCAGGAGTGGCAATGCAGCCCCCCAAAGAAGAAAATACCTCTATTACGATAGACTGAATTTTCTTGCTCCCGTTATGGATCTCAGACCGTTAGTGCATGCATGACACCACATTTTACACATGCTTTTATGGGCAAATCTTAATAATTTTTTTCTTCTACTCTGTGTTTAAAAACAGAACTGAGTCAAACCTTACAGAGAAGGAGACAGCTTCAGACGCAGAGTTCAACATAGATCCAAAAGGGGAAGGTGAAGAAGTGGCTGGCCCATCTTCGGCACCATCAAACAGCACCCAACCACCACCACCAGCAGCGCCTTCTGCCCCACAGGAGGCAAATCCAGAGGACGAAGACAGGGTCCACTGTAGCAGCCCAACCTTGCAAAAATATACCTCACCCCAGGCTGCTGTCATCCCACGCTGTGGCCGGCACAGGAGGCAGCTTACCATCACAGGCAACAGAAGGCAAGTGGACACTGGGGTGTTGGATTATCTTTCCAGGATGATCAATGACCGTCCTGGAAAGCACGCTACGCTACTTACAATAAGTCCCATTCCCCATGAGGTGAGGCTGCAGGCCAGAGGGGCCATACAAATTCTCATTGATGCCTGCACATCCCCAAATAATTCCAACCCAGTATTTCTTTTCCTGGAAAGTTGGCAAATGTCAACCAATAACTGTCACTATTAGAGTTGAGCGACTTTTGTTTTTTTAGGGTCGCGTTTCGTTTCGTGAAACCCGACTTTTCCAAAAGTCGGGTCGAGCAAGATCGTCCGATTATAGGGAAAAGTCGGGGTCGTCCCGAAACACGAAACCCAATGTAAGTCAATGGGGAATAAAAGTCGGCAGTGAGAGGAGGACAGGAAACACACCTACAGTGCCCATTTGAATGCCAAAAGCATCAATTCTTCTTACTTAAGCTTGTCAACCTTAATTAACTTCATAATACAAGTTACGCACTGAAAAATGGGGGTTATTTGGCTAAAGTTGTGGGGGGGGGGGCTGGCTCCAGGTTTTCATGTGCCCTGGGCGAAAGAGCGCCCCTTTAACACATGCCAAAACTCATCATGCTCCGATACGGCAGAGAAATAGCGGTATAGTACAATGAAAAATACTTCACTTTTTACATCTCATGACGAGGCCCATCTATTTCTCCATACAGAATCATTGGTCCCATATAATGTTTGAAACAGTATATGATGAGCTCCACATAATGCTACAGTATATGTTGGTCCCCATGGATGAAGCTCCACTGTCTTATGGGCCCAAATAATGCTCCAAACATAATGGGCCCCATTTCTAATGCTCTAGTGTATAATGGGCCCTGTAAATGCTGCTCCAGTGTCTGATGTCCACCTTTGGAATGTTCCAGTGTATGGTGGGCCCCATCTATCATTCTCCAGAGTAACGTGCTCCCCAAAAATTGCTGTCCCAACATTGAAAACAATCAAATAAGTCTCCTCGCTAGGGAATCCCTGTACTAGTCTGGACTCCTCGTCGTCCCCATCTTCCATCTCACTGCACAGTATTTCAACCTTGCAAGTGCTGTGATCCTGAGCAAGCAGGGGGGGCCCACTCGTTGGCGACGGCACTGGCACAGGGCCCCTGATAGTACGGTGGTGTGTCTGATGGCGGGTGGGCCGAACCTGCACTTTCATCTGCAGCTTCCTCTTTGTCACCGTGTAAGATGGAACTGTATATGGGAAGGGTAACCTGAGTTTCATCAGGGTCAGATTCAGGCCGTGTAGCGTGCGAGGGGAATGTAGTGGTCTGGGTCAATGTACCAGCAGATTCATCGAGCAGTGGCTGGGCATCAGTGCACTTGTGTCGCCCCCAGGAGTACGGTCGCCACAGTGGCATTACCTTCCTCCTAGGGAGTGTGATGTCATGCTTGGGAGCAACGAAGGATCTCTCTAGCAGGTTAACTGATTGGGCGGCGTTATTCCCACGAGTCATGACCCTCCAAACAGCGTTCATGAAGGCAAATTGTTTGTTTTACGTGGGCAGTATGGTTGCAAAGCTGAACCTTAAAGGAATGTCCAGAAGGGCACCACCAGGAGTGGAGCCTACGGTTAAATTCGACTCCACCTGGGAAACCTCAACCATGCCAGCTACAGAACAGATGCACACATTGCAAGCTTAATTCCGTTAACGAACGAGACTTCGTCATGCCCCGCGGTCCGAGTCCGGCTTACTAGAGGGACACGTGAGGCTCTGGAACATGAGATTGGCCAATAACTGGTGTGTCATGCCCTTACATGTCCGTGGCTGCATGTGCGCTACACTGAAAAGGCCAGCGTTTGTCGCTTACAGGTGCAGATAACCCGCTGAACAACGTTAGTGATGGGGATCACTGATTACAATTATTACCCGCGAACAATGATTTCCCAGTAAGTGCAGGTCAACTGCAGTTCCGGAATTAGGCCTAACCGTCATTCCTGAAAAAATGAAAAACTTACGTGTGCAAACCACAGGTGCTGTAGCTTGCTTAACAGCTCGCCAGCCATTCTCACGCCCAGTATGGATTACACGTGATTGCACAAAGGTTAGAAAGGGTACCGTATCCCCAGATAACATGTATGGATAGCGTACACATTCAAAATATATGTCTCAGGAGGCAGGCTCAGACGGTGTTAGGCCCAGTATGGATTGCACGTGATTGCACAAAGGTTAGAAAGGGTACCGTATCCCCGGATAACATGTATGGATAGCGTACACATTCAAAATATATGTCTCAGGAGGCAGGCTCAGACGGTGTTAGGCCCAGTATGGATTGCACGTGATTGCACAAAGGTTAGAAAGGGTACCGTATCCCCGGATAACATGTATGGATAGCGTACACATTCAAAATATGTCTCAGGAGGCAGGCTCAGACGGTGTTAGGCCCAGTATGGATTGCACGTGATTGCACAAAGGTTAGAAAGGGTACCGTATCCCCGGATAACATGTATGGATAGCGTACACATTCAAAATATATGTCTCAGGAGGCAGGCTCAGACGGTGTTAGGCCCAGTATGGATTGCACGTGATTGCACAAAGGTTAGAAAGGGTACCGTATCCCCGGATAACATGTATGGATAGCGTACACATTCAAAATATATGTCTCAGGAGGCAGGCTCAGACGGTGTTAGGCCCAGTATGGATTGCACGTGATTGCACAAAGGTTAGAAAGGGTACCGTATCCCCGGATAACATGTATGGATAGCGTACACATTCAAAATATGTCTCAGGAGGCAGGCTCAGACGGTGTTAGGCCCAGTATGGATTGCACGTGATTGCACAAAGGTTAGAAAGGGTACCGTATCCCCGGATAACATGTATGGATAGCGTACACATTCAAAATATATGTCTCAGGAGGCAGGCTCAGACGGTGTTAGGCCCAGTATGGATTGCACGTGATTGCACAAAGGTTAGAAAGGGTACCGTATCCCCGGATAACATGTATGGATAGCGTACACATTCAAAATATATGTCTCAGGAGGCAGGCTCAGACGGTGTTAGGCCCAGTATGGATTGCACGTGATTGCACAAAGGTTAGAAAGGGTACAGTATCCCCGGATAACATGTATGGATAGCGTACACATTCAAAATATATGTCTCAGGAGGCAGGCTCAGACGGTGTTAGGCCCAGTATGGATTGCACGTGATTGCACAAAGGTTAGAAAGGGTACCGTATCCCCGGATAACATGTATGGATAGCGTACACATTCAAAATATATGTCTCAGGAGGCAGGCTCAGACGGTGTCAGGCACAGTATGGATTTGACGGCCCAGATTACACAGCGGAGGAGCAGGGAGAGGTAAAGATTGCAAATGCTGGGGCCCTGCCCAAGCCAGGGGGGCCCACTCGTGGGCGTCGGTACTGGCAATGGGCCCCTCATAGTACAGCGGTGTGTCTGATGGCGGGTGTGCACCACCACCGTCAGAGACACTTGATTGCACTATGAGGGACCCTGTGCCAGCGCCCGCGCCCAAGAGTCGGCCTACCCACCTGTCCAGGGCAACGGCACTCGCACGGTGTTGTGCGCTAGGTGGTGACCCCGGCCATGGGGGGGGAGGCAGCACAGTTAGGGAGTTTTAGAAAGTGGCATATGTTGATGTTGGACATTCAGCTGATGCAAAAGGCGAAATAGGTCAAGTCCCAGGAAGAGGTGGACCAAAGCAAGCCATTTTTCTGTCACCCTATGTGTCATCAGGGGAAGGTGGGACAAAATCCTTGGAAACCCATGCATGGTTCATTTTAATGAAGGTTAGATCATCCACATTTTGGGTTGACAGACGGGTCCTTTTTTCTGTCAGGATTGATCCAGCTGCACTGAAGACTTTTTCCGATAGCACACTTGCAGCTGGACAAGCGAGCTCCTGTAAGGCATATTGGGCCAATTCAGGCCAGATGTCCAGTTTAGCGGCCCAATAGTCAAAGGGGAATGACCTGTGTGGGAGAACATCGATATGGGAGGAAAAGTAGTTTGTAACCATGGTTGACAACTGCTGTCTCCTGTCACTTTCCATCGATGCAGTATTACCAGTTGTGTGAGCGGTATTTGAAAAATCAGTCCACAACATTGTCATGAAACCCCTGTCTCCAACGCCACTTCTGCTGTGTGCACCACGAACACCTCTGCCAAGCTGCCCCCGGCCCGTACGGCTCGTGTGAGAACCATCACCGCTGCTGTGTGCTGGGAATGCCTCAAGCAACCGATTTACCAGAGTTGCTTGTTTATTAGCCAATATTAGGTCAAGGTTCTCCTGTGGCATGTTTTGTAATTTGCCTTTATAGCGTGGATCCAGGATGCTGGCCAACCAGTAGTCGTCATCGTTCATCATTTTGGCAATGCGGGGGTCCCTTTTTAGGATCCGCAAGGCATAATCTGACATGTGGGCCAATGTTCCCGGTGTCAATGATGCACTGCGAGTGCTGGTTGGAGGAGCACTTTCTGGCAAATCCACATCCCTCCAGTCACGCACAAACCCTGTACCAGACCTTGCCACGCCAACATTTTCACTTGCCCCACGAGATGCATCCTCCTCCCCTAAGTAATCATCCCCATCATCATCCTCCTCCTCCTCTTCTTCCTCCACCTCGTCCAGGAGAGGTCCCTGAGCAGACAATGGCTGAATGTCATCAAGGATTCCCTCCTCCTCTTCCTCCTCATCAACATTGGCTGCAGACGCCTGCTCCTTAAGGTGCGTCAAAGTTTGCATGAGCAGACGCATAAGTGGGATGCTCATGCTTAGGATGGCGTCGTCTGTGCTTACCAGCCGTGTGCATTCCTCAAAACAATGAAGGACTTTACAGAGGTCTTTCAGCTTCGACCACTGCACACCTGTCAACTCCATGTCTGCTCTCAAAGTGCCTGGCCGTGTATCCTCCCACAAATGCATTATGGCCTGCCTCTGCTCGCACAGCCGCTCCACCATGTGCAGGGTGGAGTTCCACCTTGTTGCAATGTCGATAATGAGGCGGTGGTTGGGAAGGTGGAGCAATCGCTGCAGCTTCTGCATACGAACGGAGTGTACAGGCGACCGGCGGATGTGCGCGCACAGTCTTCGCACCTTCTGGAGCAGGGCTGTTAACTCCGGATAATTTTTGAGGAAGCACTGCACCACCAGGTTCAAGGTGTGAGCCAAGCAAGGTATGTGGCTGAGTTTTGGAAGGGCTATGGCTGCCACAAAATTACGGCCATTATCACTAACTACCTTGCCTGCCTCAAGATGTACACTGCCCAGCCATGACTCAGTTTGTCGCTTCAAGTACTCGGCCAGCACCTCGGCGGTATGTCTGTCGCCCAAACACATCATCTGCAACACAGCCTGCTGACGCTTTCCACTAGCTGCTCGATAGGGGGACACATCGTGTGCAACAGTGGCAGCTGCAGATGGAGTGCTCGTACGACTGCGCTCTGTGGACGAGCTTTCGCTTCTGGAGGAGGAGGAGGAGGAGGAGGAGGAGGAGGGTCGAACGCCTACAGCCAACTGTTTCCTATACCGTGGGCTAGGCAGCACTGTCCCACCACCGCTGTCCCCTGTGGACCCTGCATCCACCACATTAACCCAGTGCGCAGTGATGGACACGTAACGGCCCTGGCCATGCCGACTGGACCATGCATCAGTAGTGAGGTGCACCTTTCCGCTCACTGACTGCTTGAGTGCATGGACAATGCGGTCTTTCACATGATGGTGGAGGGCTGGGATGGCTTTGCGAGGGAAGAAGTGGCGACTGGGTAGGTCATAGCGTGGTACTGCATAGGCCATGAGTTCGCGGAAAGCTGTGCTTTCCACCAACCGAAAGGGCATCATCTCAAACGAGATTAGTTTGGCAATGTGGGCGTTCAAACCCAGTGTACGCGGATGAGAGACTGAGTACTTTCTTGACCTACTCATAGTGTCTGGGAGGGTGAGCTGGACTTGAGAGCTGCATATGGTGGAAGTAGCGGTGGACAGGGCGGACTGAGAGAGGGTTGATGATGGTGATGGAGTTGGTGTTCTTTCTGATGGCCTAGAATCAGTCTTTCGTTGATATAACAGTGGGATTCCCTGACTGCTGTGGCCTTGCAACGACACCTCAACATTTGCTGCTGTGCTAACCGGTGGGCTTACAGTGGGGGAAACAATGTAGCGTTGCTGACTACCTTCGTTGTGATCAGTTGCACATGTGGCACTTGAGGTTTGGTGTTGTGTCCAGTGGTCAACAACTGGGTCATCCATCACCTCCTCTTCTATGTCATGTGCACCTTCCTCTGTGTCACCGTGTATGGTGGTATAGTGTGCGGGAAGGGGCACCTGAGTCTCATCAGGGTCAGAATCTGGCTCTGTACACTGCGAGGACAATGTAGTGCTCTGAGTGAATGTACCAGCAGAATCATCCATCAGCGGCTGTGCATCAGTGCACTCCATGTCAGATTCATCTTGGCCTGGGTAATTCACCATTTCACTTGACAATCCAGGCATGGTATGTGAAAACAGCTCCATGGAGTAATCAGTAGTATGGCCTGCGTCATCCTTCAATCTTGGTTGGGGTGAAGGACACAAGGAAAGGTGTGGTTCATGAACATGAGCCTCCAATGACGACTCAGTGCTTTTACTTTTTACAACTGAAGAAGAGGAGGCGATAGAGCTGGAGGCTGAGTCAGCAATGTAAGACAAAACTTTTTCCTGATGCTCTGGCTTTAAAAGCGGTTTGCCAACTCCTAGAAAACTAAGCGTTCGAGGCCTTATGTAGCCAGACGATGACGCAGGCTCAACACCTCCTGCATTCGGTCCTATTTTGCTCTTGCCACTACCATCAGATCCACCACCAACACCATCATTACCAGCTGCCAACCCCCGCCCAATTCCACGGCCTCTTCCACCAGCCTTCCTCATTTTTGGTAGAAATGTAGACAAAATCCAACAAACTATATAGTATGTAAAACAAGGTACAAGGTGTCTATAGGACAGGGGAGATTTTGAATTTCTGCACACACTTTTGGACACTGGACACTTTTGGATTGTGTGAGGCCCACTGATATCTGAGCGCTATGTGACAGGCTCGATGGCACAGCTGTGACCTAAGTGACTAGAGGATAAGTGAGATTTTGAATCTCTGCACACACTTTTGGACACTGGACACTTTTGGATTGTGTGAGGCCCAATGAATATCTGAGCACTATGAGACAGGCTCGATGGCACAGCTGTGACCTAAGTGACTAGAGGATAAGTGAGATTTTGAATCTCTGCACACACTTTTGGACACTGGACACTTTTGGATTGTGTGAGGCCCAATGAATATCTGAGCGCTATGTGACAGGCTCGATGGCACAGCTGTGACCTAAGTGACTAGAGGATAAGTGAGATTTTGAATCTCTGCACACACTTTTGGACACTGGACACTTTTGGATTGTGTGAGGCCCACTGATATCTGAGCGCTATGTGACAGGCTCGATGGCACAGCTGTGACCTAAGTGACTAGAGGATAAGTGAGATTTTGAATCTCTGCACACACTTTTGGACACTGGACACCTTTGGATTGTGTGAGGCCCACTGATATCTGAGCGCTATGTGACAGGCTCGATGGCACAGCTGTGACCTAAGTGACTAGAGGATAAGTGAGATTTTGAATCTCTGCACACACTTTTGGACACTGGACACTTTTGGATTGTGTGAGGCCCACTGATATCTGAGCGCTATGTGACAGGCTCGATGGCACAGCTGTGACCTAAGTGACTAGAGGATAAGTGAGATTTTGAATCTCTGCACACACTTTTGGACACTGGACACTTTTGGATTGTGTGAGGCCCAATGAATATCTGAGCGCTATGTGACAGGCTCGATGGCACAGCTGTGACCTAAGTGACTAGAGGATAAGGGAGATTTTGAATCTCTGCACACACTTTTGGACACTGGACACTTTTGGATTGTGTGAGGCCCAATGAATATCTGAGCACTATGAGACAGGCTCGATGGCACAGCTGTGACCTAAGTGACTAGAGGATAAGTGAGATTTTGAATCTCTGCACACACTTTTGGACACTGGACACTTTTGGATTGTGTGAGGCCCAATGAATATCTGAGCACTATGTGACAGGCTCGATGGCACAGCTGTGACCTAAGTGACTAGAGGATAAGGGAGATTTTGAATCTCTGCACACACTTTTGGACACTGGACACTTTTGGATTGTGTGAGGCCCAATGAATATCTGAGCGCTATGTGACAGGCTCGATGGCACAGCTGTGACCTAAGTGACTAGAGGATAAGGGAGATTTTGAATTTCTGCACACACTTTTGGACACTGGACACTTTTGGATTGTGTGAGGCCCAATGAATATCTGAGCGCTATGTGACAGGCTCGATGGCACAGCTGTGACCAAAGTGACTAGAGGATAAGGGAGATTGGATTGCTTTTAAAAAAGCAGTTTGCGGAGCAGTGGGTAAACAGCAATGCCAGCCTGTCAGGAAGCCTTAAAAGGCAACCCAACAACCAACACTACTGATACACCACAATATAGCCTCCCCTTGCACTGCACACACAGTGACTGGTGTGTTGTGCAGGCCAAATTGCTATCAGCAGCAGAAACAGTTTTTTTTTCTTCTCAGCAGGACAAAAAAAAAATTGGGATTGCTTTTAAAAAAGCAGTTTGAGGCCCAATGAATATCTGAGCGCTATGTGATAGGCTCGATGGCGCAGCTGTGACCAAAGTGACTAGAGGATAAGGGAGATTGGATTGCTTTTAAAAAAGCAGTTTGCGGAGCAGTGGGTAAACAGCAATGCCAGCCTGTCAGGAAGCCTTAGAAGGCAGCCCAACAACCAACACCACTGATACACCACTATATAGCCTCCCCTTGCACTGCACACACAGTGACTGGTGTGTTGTGCAGGCCAAATCGCTAGCAGCAGAAGCAGTTTTTTTGTCTTCTTCCCTGCCTAACGCTCTCCCTACAGAATCAGCAGCAACCTCTCCCTATGCTAAGATCGGCAGAAGTAAGATGGTGGTCGGCGTGCACGCCCTTTTATACCCCCTGTGATGCCCACCAAAGCAAGCCAATCACTTGCATGCCCTTCTGAAAGATGGTGGTGACCCGTGCCTATGTCATCACGTTGCCCACAGTGTCCGTGGATCCTGATTGGCTGAAAAAGAGCGCAAAACAAACTTTTGAAACGCGACTTTGGCGCGTAAGTCGCCGACCTCGTGGCCGACCTCATCCTAGGGTCGGGTTTCGTTTCATGAAACCCGACTTTGCCAAAAGTCGGCGACTTTTGAATTTTTTCGACCCGTTTCGCTCAACTCTAGTCACTATCCATCTTTGGATCTGTGTCAGAGTCTGGACTCTCTTATATAAACCTTTTTCTTTTCTGGCCCTCGGGGGGGGTTAATATGGGTTTTTGCCCCGGTGACCGCTGGTGTTACTACAAGTTTAGTGAGTCTGCTGCTGGGTTCCCCCCCCAGTGGCCACTGGTGTTACTACATGTTGAATCAGTCAGCAGGTGTGACCACTCCCTCCTTCCTATAAAGGGTCATCAGGTGCTGCACTCAGTGTTGGTGATATTATTCATTTGGAGACCAACCAAGCTGGACTCAGGAGCAGGCTGTGCTGCAGTGGAGCTCCAGCTATTTCCCTTTCTGGTGCCTAACTCTGCTGTCCGGTGCATGACTGCAGAGGAAGATAAGTTTTGTTGTTCAGTTGCTTTAACCCCGTGGTGTTTGTTGTATCTTTCCTTTGTGTTATTGGTGCAGTACATCTTTTCCCTGTCTCACCTCCTGGGGAGGGGCTTGGGGCTTTAGCTCAGGGCTAAACAGGAGATATGGACAGGTTGGGGACTTGGGCCTCACTACCATTAAGTGTACCCCCAAGTTAAGGAAAGTCAGGGCACCTCCTTAGCCTGAGGGGCAGTTCAGGGGCCCAGGTTCCACGTCTCCTGTTTTCCCCAATATGACCACTTGAGCAGACCCACTTTTGGAGGCTGGTCCCAACATGGGCATGCTTAACATGGCCATATTGGGGGTATGAACAAATGGGCCATGCCACTACCCAGAAGTACCAACAGCCATACCTGTTATGATTGAGTGACCGTAGGAGGCAGACACAAAAAATAGAAGCTACGTCCAGAAAACCAGAGGAGCTGGCAACTATCCGATTGCAGACCCCTGAACCTATCAACACAACTAGCAGTAGCCGTGGGGGGTACCTACGGTGCCCTAGACCCCTTGGACACAGCCGGAGAACTATATAGCCTAAAGATAGAAAGGGAAATCTAAACTGCCCCAGAGCAGACCCCAAAGTAAAAGGCAGCCCCCAACATATAATGACAGTGAAGCAAGATGAAAAAACACTGACACAGATGGAAATAGGCTGAGCAAACGTTGGGGCCCAATCTAATCTAAACAGGAAAGGAAAACTGCTGTCTGTAATCGGCAAAAAACCCTATCAAAAACATAGGCCAGCAAGCTGAAATGGAAAAAGACCCTAAAGCAACTAAGCTTCAAAACTAAATCAGCACTCTGGTATTTTCAGGAGACAGAGCTAAGGAGTTCAGCTCACCCCAGCAGGGAATGGCTGAAATCCAGAAAAAACAAAGCAAGGCACAAATGCAAAAAGCAAGGAAGAAAACTTAGCTTTAGCAGAGCAGGAATTCAGACTGGACTCCAAGGATACCACAGAGAAATCACCCGCAGGGAGAATGGGCGTATGCAGCCTTATATCCAGTCTGTGACTCCAGTCAGCCAGTCATCATCATTAATCTCAGGTGTCTGATAATCAGACTCACTACCTCTCCTTACCAGAAGAGGGAGTTCCTCGGGCCTCAGTGATGAAGGGGAAAATGAACTCACAACAGTACCTCCCCCTTGAGGAGGGGTCACTGAACCCTCAACCACGCCACCAGGGCGATCAGGGTGTGCCTGATGAAAGGCACGCACCAGTCTTTTAGCATGAACATCAGAGGCAGAGACCCAGGAATTATCCTCCTGACCATAACCCTTCCACTTAACCAAATACTGGAGTCTCCGTCTAGCCAGACGAGAATCCAGTACTTTCTCTACCTCATATTCAATGTTACCTTCAAACAATACAGGGTCTGGAGGTGCCACTCCCGGAACAACAGGTTCAACAAATCTCTTCAACAAGGACATATGAAACACATTATGGATTTTAAATGTGACAGGAAGAGCCAAACGAAAAGAGACCGGATTAATAATCTCCAAAATCTTGTAAGGTCCAATAAATCTAGGCTTAAACTTAGGAGAAGCCACCTTCATAGCAATATTTTTTGATGATAACCACACCAAATCACCAACCTTAAACTGGGGACCAATGGTCCTATGTCGGTTGGAAAACCGCTGGGCCTTTTCCTGGGAGAGAGATAACTTATCCACCACTTGGTCCCAGATCTGGTGCATTCTCTCCACCACAGTATCAACCCCTGGGCAGGCAGACGGCTCCAAATGCCCTGAAGAAAATCGAGGATGAAACCCAAAGTTACAAACAAAAGGTGACATCAAAGTGGCAGAACTAGCTCTGTTATTTATAGCAAATTCGGCCAAGGGTAAAAATGAAACCCAATCATCCTGATCAGCGGAAATAAAACTGTCATGATCTGACAGTTTTAAATTGCACTGGGTGAACTTTTTTTACTTTGGAAAGTTCTAAGGTGTCTTGACTGTTCCCGGTGGTGGTTAGTGGTATCGCACTTTAGGTTTTTTGTGCACGTAATTATGTATCAGGTGTGACACCCTATAAAGGTGTGCTAGGGGTGTGCAATCACTGCCTGTGATATTGTGAGATTGTGTTCACTCTGAGTTTGAGAGCCTGGTGGAAGGATGAAGCTGGAGAGGAGTCCTGCGCAGCTTAGCCAGGGGGGACGTGTTTCAGCTATGGTGTCTGGACGAAGGGCTGGCATGGCATGGTGGGGTCGCAGTGATGGTGTCGGCGGGAAGTGTCTGCATGGACTGGTGGAGTGGCGACTATGGAGAGTGGCACTCACCATGGGGGACTTGGCTGCTGAGCTGGACTCAAGCATGCTTGACTTCGTGGCAGAAGCTGGACTCATCTTGGGGACTCTGTTACTAAGCAGCAGCAACTGGTGGTGGACTCTGCTCCAAGGCTGCACTAAGGTGAAGGATCCTGTTATGGTGATGGATCCAGGTGGAGGAGAAGATGCACGCAGGTGGTGGGCTCTGTTGCTAGGAGCGTACGCAACAGAGCAAAGATAAGTGGTGTTTCCCCTGTATTGTCTTCTTTCCTCATGTGTGTTGTTAGTGCAGTTGTGGGATTAGTCTCCGCACCGACCTATTCCCTAGTGAGGGTTTAGGGTCAGGGTGAGCAAGGGTTTTAAGGTACGCGTGCGGCGACAGGTGCGGAGCCTGTATAGGGAACGTAAGGAGTGCAGGAACACTGGCTCAGGGGAGCTTAGGAGGTCTCCACATCCCCCATTCCCTATCGCAGGGCCCACCATTGTTAAAGTTTCCCAGGCTCCCCCTTTATTATTTAAATTCGCCTTACTGGAGGCGGGGTTTCCAGATTGTATGTATAACGTGTAATTCCTAAATTTGCCACGTGGAGGCGGCGTATCCACCTGCACGTTTTATTATTTAAATGCGCCCCACTGGAGGCGGTGTATCCAGGATCACGTGTGTTATGGGTTCGCCTTGCGGTAACCGCTGTGTGCCCAGAGACACGTGATCGTGACAAAAACATCTCAAATATGACTCCAAGGTCTGGTTTGTTCTCTCTGTCTGCCCATTGGTCTGAGGGTGAAAGGCAGAGGAGAAGGACAACTGAATTCCCAGCTTGGAACAGAAAGTTCTCCAAAATCTAGACACAAACTGAACTCCTCTGTCAGACACAATGTTCTCAGGAATCCCGTGCAAGCGAACCACCTGTTGCAAAAACAGGGGCACCAACTCAGAGGAAGATGGCAACTTAGGGAGTGGTACAAGATGAACCATCTTAGAGAACCTATCACAAATCACCCAAATAACAGTCATCCTTTGAGAGACGGGCATATCGGAGATGAAATCCATTGAAATATGGGTCCATGGCCTCTTGGGGACAGGCAAAGGCATCAACAACCCACTAGAGCGGGAGCATGATTTAGACCGGGAGCACGTCCCACAGGACTGCACAAAATTCCTGACATCACGAGACAAGGAGGGCCACCAAAAAGACCGACTCACAAGATCTCTAGTACCAAAAATACCTGGATGACCAGCCAAAGCAGAGCAATGAAGTTCAGACATCACTCTCTTCTTAGGAACATACAACTTTCCACTGGGACAACGCTCAGGCTTGTCTCTCTGGAATTCTTCCAGAGCACGTCTCAAATCGGGCGAGATGGCAGAAAGAACTACCCCTTCGCCTAAGATGGTAGCAGGTTTGGTCACCACAGGAGAATCAGCAAAGAAACTCCTAGAGAGTGTGTCTGCCTTGACATTCTCAGTTCCAGGAAGAAAAGAAACCACAAAATCAAAACGTGTAAAAAACAAGGCCCACCTAGCCTGTCTAGGGTTCAAGCGCTTAGCCGACTCTAGATACATCAAATTCTTGTGGTCGGTGAGGACCACGACTTGATGCTTAGCTCCCTCCAACCAATGTCTCCACTCCTCAAATGCCCATTTCATGGCCAACAGTTCCCGATTCCCCACGTCATAGTTTTGTTCAGATAGAGAGAACTTTCGGGAAAAGAAAGCGCAGGGATTCATTTTAGATGTTACAGGATCCTTTTGGGACAAAACAGCTCCTGCACCAATCTCAGAAGCATCCACCTCTACCTGGAACGGAAGTGAGACATCAGGTTGCCGCAAAACCGGTGCGGAGGTGAATCTTCGCTTCAACTCCTGAAAGGAAGAAACAGCTTCCGGAGACCAATTTAACACATCAGCACCCTTCTTAGTCAAATCAGTCAATGGCTTGGCAATACTAGAAAATTTTGCTATAAATTTCCGATAAAAATTAGCAAAACCCAAAAACTTCTGGAGGGCCTTCAAAGAAGTGGGCTGAACCCAATCATAAATGGCCTGTACCTTGACTGGATCCATTTCAATAGTTGACGGAGACAAAATAAATCCCAAAAATGAAATCCTTTGTACCCCAAAAAGGCATTTAGATCCCTTGACATACAGGGAATTCTCCCTCAAGATCCGGAACACAGTCCGAACATGTTCCACATGAGAATCCCAATCCTTGGAGAAGATCAAAATATCTGTCACGTCGCAGCCAGACTCAGGGCCTGCTGTTCCGGCGTCGGCCACTAGGAGGCGCCGGACGTCACTGCCAGACTCAGGGCCTGCAGTTCCGGTCTCGGCCACTCGGGGGCGCCGGACCGTCACGTCGCCGTCGGACTCAGGGCCTGCTGTTCCGGCGTCGGCCACTAGGAGGCGCCGGACGTCACTGCCAGACTCAGGGCCTGCAGTTCCGGTCTCGGCCACTCGGGGGCGCCGGGCCGTCACATCGCCGTCGGACTCAGGGACGGCTATTCCTGCCTCAGCCACTGGGAGGCGCCGTGGTTCGCTCCAGGGTGAGGGTGGTGGCAGAGAGGGGGCTCCTGCACAGGCATCTGGTGGGCGCAGGCTCCGCCCCTCTGTCAGTCATGTAGGGCTTACTGCATGTCCATTTGGCCTGGTCCGGGGGCGGTCCTGGTTACATCATCGGGCCGGGAACCTGTGAGGGAGGACCTGATCCCTCAAATACCTGGGGACTGGTCTTGCAAGCCGCCAGATATATTCTTGGTTCCCCTGCGTGTTACTGTGTGAATTTCTATAGTGTATACTCTGACCTCAGCCTGGATTCTTGACCATTCTATTGCCTGCCGTTTTTGTACCTCCGCCTCTCTTCCGACTTTTTGACGCTGACCTTTGCTTGGATTCCTGACTCTCCTTCTGCCTGCTGATTCTGTACCTCGCTGCCCTCCTGGTTTTACTGACCCTGGCCTGGACTTTTGACTCCTTCTGTCTGCTGATTTTGTGCCTCTGCGGCGCCCTGGTCTCAGACTCCTGCATCCTGACCTTGATTACGGGTTTTAGTTTTGACCCCTTGGTGGCCGTCCTGCTCTGGTCCACTGCTAATCTAGACAGCTACCTCCTGGGCCTTGCTACAATTCCAGATCCCTGTATAGGGGTTAAGGGTCTCGGGGTTACTCGGGGTGCTGTCCCCACTGCAGCCCAGATTCGCAGACGGCCGTCACAATATCATCCAGATAGATAATCAAAAATTTATCCACAAAATCTCGGAAAATATCGTTCATGAAGCACTGGAAGACAGAAGGGGCATTAGTGAGCCCAAAAGGCATCACCAGGTACTCAAAATGTCCCTCCGGAGTATTAAACGCTGTCTTCCATTCATCCCCATGCTTAATGCGAATAAGATTATACGCCCCCCTGAGGTCAAGCTTGGTAAACCAGCAAGCACCTTTAACTCTAGAGAATAGATCCGAAATCAGGGGTAATGGATACTGATATTTAACAGTAATCTTGTTGAGGGCACGATAATCAATACAAGGTCTTAATGATCCATCCTTTTTGGCTACAAAAAAACCCCCAGCACCTAAGGGTGAAGAGGATGGTCTAATATGACCCTTCTCCAATGCCGCCTTAATTTAGGATCGCATAGCCTCGTGCTCGGGTACAGATAAATTGAAAAGCCGACCCTTGGGGAATTTACACCCTGGGTTCAGCTCAATTGCACAGTCATAACTCCTATGAGGAGGCAAAGACGCAGACTCATTCTCACTAAATACATCATAAAAGTAAGCCAAATAGTCAGGAACATCATGTGACTGGGGAGAGGTGGAGAAAACAGGAGCATCACTAAGGGCACACCGACAACCCCAACTCACCACAGACAAAGATTTCCAATCCAGAACTGGATTATGGATTTGTAACCAGGGAAACCCCAGAACAATGGTATCATGCAGATTATGCAACACCAAAAATCTGCAATTTTCCTGATGGTCTGGGGCGACCCGCATCACCACCTGGGTCCAAAACTGAGGTTTATCTTTAGCCAAAGGAGTAGCATCAATCCCCCTCAAAGGGATAGGCGTCCGCAGAGGTGTCATAGGAAATCCACAACGTTTAGCAAAATCCAAGTCCATTAGGTTTAGAGCTGCTCCCGAATCCACAAATGCCTTGGCGGAAAATGTGGACAGGGAGCAGATCAGAGTAATAGCCAGAAGAAACTTAGGTTGAACACCACCAACAGAAAACGTGTGTGCAAAGCGTTTCTCTCGTTTAGGACAGACAGAAATAATATGCGAGGCATCTCCACAGAAAAAGCACAACTTATTACGCCTTCTGAACTCCTGACGCTGCTCTCTGGAGAAAACTCTATCACATTGCATAGGTTCAGTCATTTGTTCAACAGGTGGCAACACCTCTCGTGCAGTTTTGCGTTCGCGCAAACGCCGATCAACCTGAATGGCTAATGACATAGAATCGTCAAGACCAGAGGGAACAGGAAATCCCACCATAGTGTCTTTTACGGCTTCTGACAAACCCTTCCGAAAGAGAGCAGCCAAGGCATTATCATTTAAAGTAGTAAGTACCGCCCACTTTCGGAATTTTTGACAGTACAATTCTGCAGAATATCGACCCTGATTCAATGCCAGCAGGGTCTTTTCAGCCTGATCAATGGCATTAGGTTCGTCATACAACAAGCCCAAGGCTTGAAAAAATGCGTTCACATTAGTCAGAATAGGATCATCTGGTTTCAAAGAAAACGCCCAATCCTGGGGATCGCCACGCAGCAAAGAGATGACAATTTTAACCTGCTGCGCGGAGCTCCCTGACGAGTTAGGCTTCAAGGCAAAAAATAATTTACAATTATTTTTGAAATTCAAAAATTTAGACCGATCACCACAAAATACATCAGGTGTAGGAATCTTTGGTTCAGCAGCATGTGAATGAGCAAGGTAGGTGGAAATTCCCCGCACTTCCGCAGCGAGCTGCTCCACACGATCAGACAATTGCTTTATCTCCATTGAGAGAAAAAAAAAATTCCCCCTATGGCCTCAGAGGTATAGAGGAAAAAATATACACACTTTTTTTTTTTTTTTTTGCAATTCTTTCCTGCTATTGAGTACCCTAGGATCTGCGGTCAGGCGGGTGATTCTGTTATGATTGAGTGACCGTAGGAGGCAGACACAAAAATAGAAGCTACGTCCAGAAAACCAGAGGAGCTGGCAACTATCCGATTGCAGACCCCTGAACCTATCAACACAACTAGCAGTAGCCGTGGGGGGTACCTACGGTGCCCTAGACCCCTCGAACACAGCCGGAGAACTATATAGCCTAAAGATAGAAAGTGAAATCTAAACTGCCCCAGAGCAGACCCCAAAGTAAAAGGCAGCCCCCAACATATAATGACGGTGAAGCAAGATGAAAAAACACTGACACAGATAGAAAGATTGGTCCCCAACGTTTGCTCAGCCTATCTAATCTAAACAGGAAAGGAAAGGAAAGTTGCTGTCTGCAATCGGCAAAAAACCCTATCAAAAACATAGGCCAGCAAGCTGTAATGGAAAAAGACCCTGAAGCAACTAAGCTTCAAAACTAAATCAGCACTCTGGTATTTTCAGGAGACAGAGCTAAGGAGTTCAGCTCACCCCAGCAGGGAATGGCTGAAATCCAGAAAAAACAAAGCAAGGCACAAATGCAAAAAGCAAGGAAGAAAACTTAGCTTTAGCAGAGCAGGAATTCAGACTGGACTCCAAGGATACCACAGAGAAATCACCCGCAGGGAGAATGGGCGTATGCAGCCTTATATCCAGTCTGTGACTCCACTCAGCCAGTCATCATCATTAATCTCAGGTGTCTGATAATCAGACTCACTACCTCTCCTTACCAGAAGAGGGAGTTCCTCGGGCCTCAGTGATGAAGGGGAAAATGAACTCACAACACATACCCTTCACCCCTCTAATATGCTCCCCAACAGTATCCTTCCTTGCTCCGGAATCCTGTCTCAGCATCACCATCCCACAGGGTGAAAGTCAGGTTGGCCAACAAACTAGGCCTACCTCACATGCTGGCCTTCTGCCATCACAAACCACAACCTACCAGAACTTGTAAGGTTAATTGTAAACCTCACATAGTGTTTTTTTTTTTTTTTCGTATAGGCCCAGTTTTGTTGGCCCAATGTGCCATATGATACAAATATGGTTGATTTGTTCCAAAAACAACATGTTTGAATTAAAACAAGTTAAAACAATATAAATGTTTTGTGATGTTATGACGATATAGATGATGTGCTTATTTTCATACTGTACACATTATTGGGCCAACACAATACACACTTCAAACACTAACATTACTTTATTTTCGCCCCTCAAAAGCAAAAAATTACAACATAGAAACAGCATTGTCTTGCCATGGAGTATATCCCTCTGGTGAAACAAAAAAATTTGTAAACACATCCCGCACTTTAAATCCAGAGGGTTGACGACGTGGATGAAGTACATGTGTAGTAGCCATTCCATTATTTGTATACGCAACTTTATCACCAGCATTTGATGTACAGTCATGGAATCTGGTAGAGTTATGAAGTACCACACAGGTTTTAATAACCTCATTCACATTTCCCTCACTAAGTTGAATGGCTAACTGCAGTATCCGGCATTTGGCACAGAGAAATCTAAAGGCACACTTCACCAGTCGTCATGCGTGTGATAGGTGGAAATTAAAGATTCTGCACTGGTGGTCCAGGCCTCTACGTGTATAGGGCCTCATTACCTTGCGTGTTCATTGAAAGGCCTCTTCAGCAACCATCACATAAGGCACTGCTTCCATAGTAGACCCTGGTAGCTGACGTGGGGGTGGGAGGTCCAACTCATTATTGCGCAGCCGCTGACCCGTAATGGAAGAATTGAAGACTCTGGAGTCTCCAGTTCTTCCATAGGCCCCAATGTCTACAATTATAAACCTGTTGGCACTGTTGACCAGGACCAACAGCACTACAGAAAAATACTGTTTATAATTATAATATTGGGAGCCTGAGTTTGGCCACTTATGCACTCAAATGTGCTTCCCATCTAGGGTTCCAATACAGTTTGGAAGCTGGCACGTTTCCTCAAACCCATGGGCTATCCGCAGTCTTGTATTTTTGGCTCAGGCATGACCGATTGAAGCAGTCTAAACCATATTTCAGAGCACATAGAATGGACAATGCCTGAGATGGTGGATTTCCCAATTAAAAATTCAAGATGAAGAGCCGCATAGGCGAGCCCAGTGGAAAAGAATCTATAAGGGAATATAAAAGATAAAAAAAAAATTTACATATCCATGCCTCAAACAAAGTTTAGGCCTTCCTAAAACACAATTCAGTGCCTTTGCTCTTATTCAAAGCAGTATATAATGTCAAAGGCAAAATGTGAGACTAAAAATAAGGAAATAAAAAGGAAAAAAACACTACAACAAATGGAATGGATGAGTGTATTTCACTAAAACACAAATAAAATACATCATCAGCATAGAGGATGAATACATACCGTAATGTAAGTAAAAGGCTCTCCTCTGTGGAAATACCCTTGCCCATCTTGGTGTTCTTGAAGGTGATCCCAGGGGGCACAATCTTCATCAGAATGTTAAATGTGGGCATGCTCATCCAACAATACTGGAAGAACTTGTCAGGATGGCTGCGTAGAGAAGCATACAGACTGTGGAAATGGCCTTTAGTCAGCTGTCGCCTCTAAAGCGGATGTACCCATATTCGACTCCGCCTCCCCAGATCCACAATAACTCGGTATGGCTCCCCCAAACGTCGGGACAAACCCCAGTGAAAAAGCACCCGCTCAGTAGTGTTGAAAGTAAACCTGTCTGACATGTTTGACACAAAGCAGCAATACCACAATACAAGCACGGACTCTAATGCAAAGATTAGAGGGTGTCATCTGTTATTGAGGCAATAAATAGGGTTGATGATTATGATTTTAATTCATTTCAGGCCATGGATCTGTTAAATGTCCATTTTGCAAGTCTGCGAGAAAATAACGGCATACACATTCCATACGGATGTCACACAGATACTCAGATGCGAGAAAATAGCATCTGTTGTGAGTTCATTTTCCCCTTCACCATTAAGGTCTGATGAACTCCCTCTTCTGGTGAAGGAAGGTAGTGAGGCTGATTACCAAGCATCTGGGCAGGATGATGATGACTGGGTGACGGGAATTGCTGACTGGATATAAGGCAGCCGACGCCCTTCTGCCTTGCTGGTGATCTCTCTGAGGGATTCTAGGAGACCAGTCTGATTCCTGCTCCTCAAAAGCTAAGTTTTCTGCTCTGCCTTTTGCATTTGTGTTTTGGTTTTGTTTTTCCTTGTTTTTCTGGATTTCTGCCATCCCTGCTGGGGTGTGCTGAATTCCTTTTTGCTTTGTCTTCAGAAGATACCTGAGTGCTGATATAGTCTTTTTGAAGCCTAGCGTCTTCAGGGCTTTTTCCCTATCAGCTGTTGGCTCTTGTTTTGATAGGGTTTTGGCGGATTACAGACAGCAGCTTTTCTATCCTGTCCTATGTAGTTAGCTTGGGCCCCATCTTTTGCTCAGCCTATCTTTCTATCTGTGTGAGTGTTTTTTCATCTTGCTTCACCGTCATTATATGTTGGGGGCTGCCTATTGCTTTGGGGTCTGCTCTGGGGCAGGTTAGATTTCCCTTTCTGTCTTTAGGCCTATGTAGTTCTCCGGCTGTGATCGAGGGGTCTAGGGCACCGTAGGAACCCCCCACGGCTACTGCTAGTTGTTGTTGATAGGTTCAGGGGTCTGTAATCCGATAGCTGCCAACTTCTCTGGTTTTCTGGACTTAGCTAGTATTTCTGTTTTTGCCTCCTATGGTTACTCATTCATAACAAGCATCCTTGCATTGCAAACGGATTACACACGGATCACCATACTTAGAACATTGGTGCGATTCTCGACTGTCAAAATCGGACCGATTTTTTTTTTTTACGTTAAGTGTGACTCCAGCCTTACTGTTATAAGTTTATGCTAAAGTTCTTTGGAGCCCGATGACGTGGGTCAGAAATGAAGACAGACACGGTATATCACAGTTTAAGATGTGTATATATATATTGCAGAGATATGAACTTCAGATGAGATGCAAACTGACTCTACAGATAAGCAGGAAAATAAGACCCTCAAAGTGTGCAGATGCAGTAGTACATACCAGTCCAGCAATGCAGGTTCCGGGGACCAGAGCCCGGGCCGGCTCCTAAAGGAAAGCAGACCGTAGTGGAGGTGGGTGCAGAGCGGGTGTAAAGTAACGGAGTCCTTCCGTGGTACGTAGATCCAAGAGCAGGCGGGGTATCCAGAAGATTAGAAGAAGCAAGCAGGTTGCAGGTCCTTCCAGCTTGGCAGCAAGTAAGGTACAAGATACACAAGCAAGGCAGAGTTCCCTTATATATATACAGCAGACAGGAAAACAAGGAGTATCAGACAGGAAACAAGATGGCCCCCGTGAAGCCAGCAACTCCATTTTGATTAAGGGCAGAATCCAGCCGAACTAAGGGCAAGAGCAGACACAACAGGTACACAGTCCCAGTCCTTACACTTACAGTCATTGTTTTGTTGGAAGGAGAACCTCCATCCCAGTCTCAAATCACGGACATACTCAAACAGTATTTTATCCCTGTATCTTGCACCATCCATCTTCTCCTTGACTCTCACCATTTTCCCTGTTCATGTTGCTGAAAAACATTACCACAGCATGACGCAGCCACCACCATGTTTGACTGTAGGGATGGTGTTTTTGGAGTGATGAGCTGTGTTGTTTTGGGGCCAGACATAGCATTTACCTTGGAGGACAAAAAACTTCAATTCAAGGACACAGCACCTTCCTCCATACATTTGGAGAGTTTCCCACGTGCCTTTTGGCAAACTGTGTGTACGGTAAGTAAAGGCTTTTCCTGCCGACTCTTCCATAAAGACCACCTCTATGGAGCGTACGGCTTATTGTGCTTTTATGGACAGATACTCCAGTCTCTGCTTGGGAGCTTTGGAGCTCCTTTAGGATTATCTTTTGGTTTCTGTGCTGCCTTTCTGATTAATGCCCTGGCTGACAGTTTTGGTGGGCGGCCATCTCTTGGTAGGTTTGTTATGGGACCATGTTCTTTTCATTTGATGGTAATGGATTTGATGGTGCTCTGGGGATTATCAGAGACTGGAATATTTTTTTGCAACCCAACCTTCACTTGTACTTATAAATAATTTTGTTTAGATCTCCTTGGTCTTCATGGTGTTTGGTTAGTGGTGCCTCTTGCTTAATGGTGTTTCAGCCTCTGTAGCCTTTCAGAAAAGGTGTGTATATACTGACAGACCATGTAACACTTAGACTGCACACAGGTGGACTTTCTTTCATTAAGTATGTGACTTATGAAGGGAATTGCTTGCATCAGAAATTTGTAGGGGCTACATCGCAAAGGGGTGAATACATACAGTATATACATGCAAATTTTTATTTTTTTTGATCCCAAAAATTTTTCTCACTTCACCAACTTAAACTATTTAGTGCTGATGCATCACACACAAATCAGATTACAAAAATATTTAAACACAGGTTGTAATATAACAAAACAGGTAAAATGCCCATGGAGTGAATACTTTTGCAATACTCTGTATGTGTACATATATAGACACTGACATTAGAGAGAGAGTTACATGGACCGCATCATGGAATTTTCCCTGCTAGGACTGTTGCAGGAAAAATGAATTGCAGGACACAATTTCTCCAGTGAAATCCGCTTTTAGACCAGTGGTGATTAGCTGATTGTCAGGCCGGCGTCATCTGAAAAATGGGTTTTCTTGGGTTAACTAACTATATCTTTACAAAATATTATTATGCTTTAGGTCCTTTTTCATTGGTGTCTCTATAGGTTCTTGTACAAGTCAGTGACAGTGATCATATATGAAATGCAATAACTTGTCATTCTTGAATTACAAGAAGACAACTAATTGCTGAAAATAGTTTTATGGAAATATGCAGTGTCTGCTTTCTCTTCCAAATGTCTGCATTACTTTAGATGTATGGAGTTAGACCAGATTTAATTGTTTGTACTACAGCTCAGTAAAAGTTCCCAATAAATCTTTAACAAGCATTTGCAGTCATATGACATTACACTTGTTGAAAACAGAATGAAAAGTTTCAGAAAGTGAGAGCTGTTCACCTGCTCATGGACTAACGCAATCATCTCGGACTCTTTATAGATCAGATATTGGTAGACTATGATACACAATGTGTGCTTATTGCTTATCTGATTGTATAGCATATGTTACAGGTATATTATTAATTTGAGATTGTTATTAATTAGAGATATAGGGTTCTTTTGAAATTAAATTTAGACCACTTTGCTTCATTTTACCCCAAAAACTGATTTGCGGCATATAAATTTGCAATAATTTCAATATTGTAAAGTTTGAATTCGCTGATAAAATGCACATCGGGTAGAGGAGAGAGAACCTCACTGCTTACACTTCCGAGGAGAAAGAGAACCCGGCTGACCATAAGAGCTTACACTCTGCAGGAAAGAGAGGACACTGCTGACCATAAGAACTTGCAATTTACAGGCAACTGAGAGAGGACCCCGGTTACCATAAGGGCTTAGAATCTACAGGAGAGAGAAACATAGGCCGGCGTCACACTAGAGAGGAATACGGACGAGTGAGAAGCGTAAAAACCACGCATTGCACACGGACCAATGATTCTCTATGGGGTCCCTCCCATCTGCCGTATATTTCTCGCGTATATTTTACGGTCCGTGCCAATCGCAGCATGCTGCGATTGTCAGCGTACTACGACCGTAGTACGCCAATGCAAGTCTATGGGTGCACAAAAAAAACGCATTGCATGCACACGGACCACACTTGTGACTTGCGAGAAATACACACCTGGTGTCCTTTAGAAAAGCCGGCAATTCAGTGCGCTATACAGTAAAATCACACTGACAGGTTTAATAAAGAAACAAAAGAATAGATATATAAACATAGAATACATATTATATATATATATTTATATGCATTCTATGTGTTTATATCTATTCTTTTGTTTGTGTTTGAAAACCTGTCATAGGGCTCCATTATATGTCCATTCTGCAAGTCTGTGAGAAAAAAACGGTATACAGATCACATACGAATGCTTACATGAGAAAAATACACACCCTGACAACGGATGACATACGGAGCACTATTTAGGGACCATTTATGCGTATTACGGATGTAAAATACAGTCCGTATTTTTCTACCTTGTGTGTGACTCCAGCCTTAGGTTGGAGTCACACTCCAGTAGAATACGGCCGAGTGCTATGCAAGAAAACATCGCAGAGCACTCGGCCCAGATTAATCTATGGGGCAGCTCTCATCACTGTTTATTTTCTCAGCCGTATTCAGTGTGCGTGTAAGATCACAGCATCCTGCGATTGTCGCCGAGACTCGCCAATGCAAGCCCATGGGCGCAAGAAAATCGCACGGCACTCGGACCATGCGAGTGCTGTCCGATTTTTACACAGTGATGTCCTTTGAAAAGCCGGTAATTCATCTGCCACATAGAGTAAAATCACAGAGTGACAGGTTATAATAGAAGAGATTATATACACATAGAATACATAGATATATAGATGTCAGTGACATTATATATATTACACAGAGGAAAAGCCGGCAATTCAGCAGCCCCATAGTGTAAAATCACTGCAGGAGCTGATAGCTTAGAATAGATGGATTACATACAGTGAATACACATAGAATAGGTAATATATATAGATGTCAGTGAAATATACAATTCGTACATTGTGTGTGCAGCTTACTGTTCATGTATTTAATGAAAGATTATTTATCTGAAAAATATGGGGTGGGTTCACTGGTTTTGAACTCCAAGGAGCTGTCTGACGGCACCGCGAGCAGGAGAACTTTCTCACACTCACGGTGGCCTCAGACAGGAAATAGCAGTTCACAGGGAGACACTGAGCACACGTCGTCGTATCTTGGGTTTGCGCGTATATTATGTTCGGGTCCCTGCTGCTGCATGATTTGCGGCTGTTAGACAGCCTGTATAGATGTGGGGATTCCCTCTTTGCTAGGGAATCCCTTAAGCTGTAGCTGTCTAACAACCACAGGCCACAGGGACGCTAACATAATATACGAGCACGACCAAGATACTCGGATAACACCGGAGCATGCTCTGATAAGACGTTATCCGAGCATGTTCTCTCATCACTAATGATAATCCGTAAGATGTCATAGCTACAGGACATTGTGGGAAAGCCCGCGCAGCTATGCAAAGGGATGTTGGCATACTCACTGATGCTTCAGCAGTGTAGGAAATGGTACGGGCAAATTTCTTTTTGCAGACCACAAGGTGAGTCGCAAAATGTTCAGATTTGTAATTAACAGCGAATCTCAGGAAATGTGACTAAAACTCGATCCTCCACAAGTTGATCCGCTAATTTCTAATATTAATATATTATTGAAATTGACATAATCAAAGGGGATCTCTAGGACTTTAACACTGATGGCCTATCCTTAAAAACGTTATCAGTTGGTGGAAGATCAACCCCCGAAACCACCGCCTTTAATGTTTACAAGAGTTCTACTCTTTTATCAATTGTGACTCAAAGGACAGCAGAGAATGAGTGGTCAAACAGGTGCTTGGTGCAGAAAGACGTTGCCAAACATTTAAAAGCATTTTACCACCTGCTTGTTTTCCATCTATCTTTACCCTTCTCAGGCTCTATCAGGAGCTGTCAATCAAAGAAGAGGGGGAGTGGTGGAGATAGAGAGAAAACAAGCAGGTGGGAATGCGAAGTTAAATGTTTGCCATACTATGATGAACTGAGCGCCTGTACTTGGTTTGAACAGTCATTCTGTACTGACAGTTTCCCTTTAAAGTGGTTGTCCCATTATTAAACACTAGCTGAAGAGCCCAGTGTTGCCTGGGCATGTAGGGTTGAGCAGGTTCGCAGGATGCAGTGACGAGACACTAGACGAATGATGGTTTGTGAAATAACTTTTATCTAACTGTAGTCACTGGGCTTGGCTGAACAAACATAAAATTAAGGACAAAAACAAACAGTCCACGCAGGGACACAACAATCTTAACCAAATTCTAATGCCACTTAGCCTTCCAGGGACTGCTGGTTTCGTGAGCGTGGCCGCGTAGAGGTCGCTGAGGTGGCTGTCCTGAAGTCTCGCTACCCCGGGAAGGAATGGGGCTCAACAGGCCCTGAAGAAAGCGATGACGGTGGGGCGCAACAGGCCCTGAAGAAAGCGATGCCGCTGGGGCGCAACAGGCCCTGAAAAAAGCGATGCCGATGGGGCGCAACAGGCCCTGAAGAAAGTGATGCCGTTGGGGCGCAACAGGCCCTGAAGAAAGCGATGCCGTTGGGGCGCAACAGGCCCTGAAGAAAGCGATGCCGTTGGGGCGCAACAGGCCCTGAAGAAAGCGATGCCGTTGGGGCGCAACAGGCCCTGAAGAAAGCGATGCCACTGGGGCGCAACAGGCCCTGAAGCAATGCCGCTGGGGCGCAACAGGCCCTGAAGAAAGCGATGCCGCTGGGGCGCAACAGGCCCTGAAGAAAGCGATGCCGTTGGGGCGCAACAGGCCCTGAAGAAAGCGATGAAGGTGACACAGTTCCCCAGATGACCTGTAGCCGTCCTTTATCAAGGAGTCTCTCCCAAAGCCGGGGTAGCGGGCCTTTTATCTCGCCTGTGACGATGTGGCGTATCTTCAGGCCGGTGACGGCTGGGTCGGCGTGATGGGGGAAGGCTGGGGGGAAGTGCCCAGGCCTCTGTGGCCTGGTTACGGGTAGTCACGGCCACAACCTGAGGTAAAGTTCCTCTCTCACCAAGGCGGGGGGCAGCGGGGATGATTCTCTCAGAACGGGGGCGGGGAGCAGTCTCTGGGAACAGTCTCTCACGTCTCTCTTGTCGGTAAATGAGCAGCTTTCTCCTCACAGGCTCCTCTCGGTGCCCCTGCAAGTCACCCTGCGTCCTGCCTTCACTCTCACTCTCTCCCAACTGCCACTGCAGCGCGTCCCCTGCTCCTTTTACCCTAGCCCCACCCCCTGTTGCCCTGACAACTTCAGTCGCATGTCTCCCTTTGTAATCCTCCTGATGTGATTCCTTCAATAACCCTGATGGCGGTCCCCTTGGTTCCGGCCCAATCACTATACGGGGGTCCTCCTCCCCACAGGCATAGTAACCAACTGTGGTTAGTTCTAACAAATTATAATGATTATATTGCACATAAAAACATTTCACATCATATATTCAACACTACAGATTTGCAACACAAATTAACTAAACGATTACCCAAGTATTGATATTTTATTTTCAACTCATTCAAGAGCCTTTTGATAAACAACTTGTGTATCTGTGTATCTAACCCTATCCTGTGTTATAAAGTCTGCTGAGCTGTGTACCTAATCCTCTCCTGTGTGATACTTTCTGCTGAGCTGTGTATCTAATCCTATTGTGTGTTACTGACTGCTCAGCCGTGTATCTAATCCTATCCTGTGTGATACTGCCTGCTGAGCCATGTATCTAATTCTATCCTTTGTGATACTGACTGCAGAGCCGTGTATCTAATCCTATTCTGTGTGATACTGCCTGCTGAGCCGTGTATCTAATCCTATCCTTTGTGATACTGCCTGCTGAGCCGTGTATCTAATCCTATCCTGTGTGATACTCACTGCTGAGCCGTGTATCTAATCCTATCCTGTGTGATACTGACTGCTGAGCCGTGTATCTATTCCTATCCTGTGTGATACTGCCTGCTGAGCCGTGTATCTAATCCTATCCTTTGTGATACTGCCTGCTGAGCCGTGTATCTAATCCTATCCTGTGTGATACTCACTGCTGAGCCGTGTATCTAATCCTATCCTGTGTGATACTGACTGCTGAGCCGTGTATCTATTCCTATCCTGTGTGACACTGACTGCTGAGCAGTGTATCTAATCCTATCCTGTGTGATACCGTTTGCTGAGCCGTGTATCTAACCCTATCCTGTGTTATACTGACTGCTGAGCCATGTACCTAATCCTATCCTGTGTGTTACTGACTGCTAAGCCGTGTATCTAATCCTATCCTGTGTGATACTGACTGCTGAGCCATGTATCTAATCCTATCCTGTGTGATACTGGGCTCCCTCTGCAGTCTGTGTCAGAGGGTGGTCTGTGTTGGCACGGTAATAAATTGTGTTATTTCCAGCTTTACAGAAGGATGATAACACCATAGAAATTATAAGAATAATAGGCAAAATTATTTGGTGAATTGGAACGTGTGGGGTTAAAATTTCACTTCACAACATAGCCTATGATGCTCTCGGGGTCTAGACGTGTGACTGTGCAAAATTTTGTGGCTGTAGCTGCGACAGTGCAGATGCCAATCCCGGACACACACACACACACGCACACGCACACGCACACGCACACACACACACTGAGCTTTATATATTAGATTATCACCTATCCACTTAACAGTTGATGAGTGTCTTATCTAAAAAGCAGGGTCCTAAGCTCCCCATTTGAATGGAGCCACAGAGCACCTCTATGACTGCCACTCAACTTGTCACAGGACCCCTATTCTCATTATTATGGGGGTCCCAGCGGTGGGACCACAAACATTTAGAAACTTATCACCTATCCTGTGGTGATTATACTAAGAAGACAGAAGAAATATCACAAAGAAGATAATTTACAAAATTCTTTAGCATTGACGGAATATAATTGAGATCGCAGAATCCTCCACAATGACAAGATCAACCAACACAGTGACTAATTCCAATATGGACTGTGTCTGATATTGTAGCTCAGTAACAATACCAAAAATACTACATGAAGCAAGGTGCAAGGTAGGACAATACCCTTTATTCATGGGAATCTTCACTGTCAACATGATGTCAACTATGCAGCCAAAACACCAAGACCCAAGAAATGGTGGGAAGGCGGTGCGGGGCCCGGAGAGGGTGAATATTTGCTGTTTGTTATTTTAGGCACCGTATATACTCGTGTATAAGCCGATATTTTCAGCCCATTTTTTTGGGCGCGGGGGTGTTAGAGATCATACTCACCCCCCCTGGCGTGGTCTCTGCAGCCCCCATGCTTGTTCCATGCTCTCGGCAACACTGCACTTCCTGCTTTCAGTGGTCACGTGGTACCGCTCATTAAACTCATGAATATGTGCATATACATGAGTTTAATGAGCAGTACCATGTGACCGCTCAAAGCAGGAAGTGCAGTTGCGCCGAGAGCATGGAGCAAGCATGAGCACGGGGGCTGCAGAGACCTGCTCCAGGAAGGGGTGAGTATGACAGGGGAGCCATATTCACCTGCCCTCCGTTCCACCGCTGTGCGTCGCTCTGCTGTCTTGCGTCCTCTGGCAGTGACATTCAGGTCAGAGGGCGCGATGACGTAGTTAGTACGCGCCCTCTGCCTGAACAGTCACTGCAGAGCCAACGCTGATGAGCAGCGGCAGCGACGGAGGTGAGTTTAAAGTTTTTTTTTTTTTAATTTGAGGCAGCGGCAGCAGCAGCATAATGACTGGATTACCTTATGCTACCTGTGCAATATGAGAATGCATTGGGGCCACTCACTGTGCAGCATTATACGGGGCCACTCACTGTGCAGCATTATCTGGGGCCACTCATTGTGCAGCATTATCTGGGGCCACTCACTGTGCAGCATTATCTGGGGCCACTCACTGTGCAGCATTATCTGGGGCCACTCACTGTGCAGCATTATCTGGGGCCACACACTGTGCAGCATTATCTGGGGCCACACACTGTGCAGCATTATCTGGGGCCACACACTGTGCAGCATTATCTGGGGCCACTCACTGTGCAGCATTATCTGGGGCCACTCACTGTGCAGCATTATCTGGGGCCACACACTGTGCAGCATTATCTGGGGCCACTCACTGTGCAGCATTATCTGGGGCCACTCACTGTGCAGCATTATACGGGGCCACTCACTGTGCAGCATTATCTGGGGCCACTCACTGTGCAGCATTATCTGGGGCCACTCACTGTGCAGCATTATCTGGGGCCACACACTGTGCAGCATTATCTGGGGCCACACACTGTGCAGCATTATCTGGGGCCACACACTGTGCAGCATTATCTGGGGCCACTCACTGTGCAGCATTATCTGGGGCCACTCACTGTGCAGCATTATCTGGGGCCACACACTGTGCAGCATTATCTGGGGCCACACACTGTGCAGCATTATCTGGGGCCACACACTGTGCAGCATTATCTGGGGCCACTCACTGTGCAGCATTATCTGGGGCCACTCACTGTGCAGCATTATCTGGGGCCACACACTGTGCAGCATTATCTGGGGCCACTCACTGTGCAGCATTTTCTGGGGCCACTCACTGTCCAGCATTATCTGGGGCCACTCACTGTCCAGCAAAACTGGGGCTTCTCACTCTGCACCCTAGGCTTATACACGAGTCAATAAGTTCTCCCAGTTTTTTGTGACAACATTAAGGGGGTCGGCTTATACAGGGGTTGGCTTATACACGAGTATATACGGTATTTGTAGAGTGTTTGGGGTTCACTTTCCTGATAGTGGAAAACCCCATTTCATCCATCAGTCTACCTGTTTATTATATTAGTTGACGCCATAAAAAAAGGAAATGTGGCAGCTATAATTTGTAATGAAAAGCAGCTCAGAAATAAGTGTATGCTGCATTAGTTACATGGATGTTTGTTTATGAAAGTGAATTTCTTTCCCTTGAGAAAAGCTTTGTGGTGCGAGTTCTTCTATTGAATATAAGCCTGAGGCGCATAGAGACGATTCCAGACCAACAAAGGGACTTGCTTACTGCTTATTTAAATGTTTTTTTTTTGTCATGTATTTTGTCTCTCTCGCCTTTGTGTATGTGAGAGAACATGGGTGTGACTAGAATCACAAAAAGAAACTGATCTGCGCTAACGAATCACGGGAGACAATTCTCACCAGCATTTCATTAAAAAATTACCATACATGGAAAGTGTTCTCCTATATTAGGTTATTTCAGTCTAAATTCAATCTGATGACTTTTGTCATATGAATGATGCAGTAATTGCAGTTATAAGGCCAATTTCATCCATTTGTGGTTAATAGTCCGAATACGGACCCTGATTTACGGACTGGCCAAACTCAGTAGGCATATATAAGGCTGGTTTCACATTCGCGTTTCACGCAGCAGCGTCGGCCTGCGCACGGCCGTCGCTAAGCCCCGCCCCCTGCCACACCTCCTCTGGTAGCTCCGCCTATGGGCGCATGACGCTGCATGTGACCCCTATCTTTAGCATTGGGGACGCAGGCCGTGCGCAGATATGTGTTTGCCAGCGCATGCGCCCTTTTGACGGTGCGCCGACCTTTGCCAAACGCACCGTGTTTGCATTTTGGTGCGCTTGGCATGTGAAAAAAAACGCAGCATACACTAGTTTCATCCGAAAATCAGATGAGACTCACCCATTCAAGTACGTGAGTGTGTGGAAAAAAAAAATCGGATGACATATGGAGCCACAGAATAACATCTGATTTTTTTTATGGATACACTAGCTTGGCCCGTGTGAAATTTTCGCACATTGGTCGTCGGGGGGCGCAGGCAATTTCAGAAAAAGCAAGCTGGTCAAATGTAAATGTATTTCATGAGCTGATGAACACAGACAGGTATTATATATGTAGATTGGTAATACAATAAATTGGTTTGATAAGTAGAGGCCAAAAAATGCTTTCCGGTTGAGGTGCCACCTGCAGGTCATTGGGTCTTTCTGCAGGTTTATGAAAATGATTATTTAAACTGTATTTAGTAATAAATTCGTGAATGTGTGGTTTGTTTGGCTGTTTTCTTGCTGAAGGGAGCAAGTTTACCTTTCAAATGGTGTATCATGTGTGTGTGTGTGGGGCGAAGTAATCCCCAGAAAAGCAGTGCATGTATGAAAATGTGTTGGTAGTGTGCTTTGGGGTACTGTTGTGCCACCTGCAGGTCATTTTTCCTTACTGCAGGTTTATGAAAATTAATGTTTAAACTGTATTTTGTGATCAATTTGTGGATGTGTGGTTTGTTTGGCTATTTTCTTGCTGAAGGGGGCAAATTTACCTTTCAAATGGTGTATCATTTGTGTGGGTGCAGTATGAACGGGGCTACAAAGGAATCACCAAAAAACAGTGTTTAGAAATAATAGAATAGATTGCAATTCTGTAACATAGGAAACTATAAGTAGTCTTGTAATAATTGAGTAATACCTGCTGTGTAAAAAAATGGATTGGAAAGAGAGGACATGAGAAAAAAAAATCGTACTACTTTTCTATATGTAAATTGAACCGATTTTTGTATACTGTTGTGCAACCCTAGCCTTACAAGTGAAATAAGATGGAAATTAAAATAATTCCATATTTAACCCATTCATGACCCAGCCTATTTTGACCTTAATGACCTGGCCATTTTTTGCAATTCTGACCAGTGTCCCTTTATGAGGTAATAACTCAGGAACGCTTCAACGTATCCAAGCGATTCCGAACTTATTTTTTCGAGACATATTGGGCTTCATGTTAGTGTTAAATTTAGTTTGATAATTTTTGCGTTTATTTGTGAAAAAAACGGAAATTTGTCAAAAATTTTGAAAATTTAGCAATTTTCAAATTTTGATTTTTTTATTCTGTTAAACCAGAGAATTATCTGACACAAAACAGTTAATAAATAACATTTCCCGCATGTCTACTTTACATCAGCACAATTTTGTAAACAACATTTTTTTTTTGTTAGGAAGTTGTAAGGGTTAAAAGTTGACCAGCGATTTCTCATTTTTACAACATAATTTACAAAACCATTTTTTTAGGGACCACCTCACATTTGAAGTCACTTTGAGGGGTCTATATGGCAGAAAATACCCAAAAGTGACACCATTCTAAAAACTGCACCCCTCAAGCTACTCAAAACTACATTCAAGAAGATTATTAACCCTTCAGGTGCTTCACAGGAACTAAAGCAACGTGGAGGAAAAAAATGGACATTTTAATTTTTCCAACATAAATTTTATTTTAGCATCAATTTTTTCATTTTCACATTGGTAATAGGATAAAATGGATCCTAAATTTTGTTGGGAAATTTCTCCTGAGTACACCGACACCTCATATGTGGTCATAAACCACTGTTTGGGCGCACGGCAGGGCTCGGAAGGGAAGGAGCGCCTTTTGACTTTTTGAATGGAAAATATGCTTGAATATTTAACGGTTGCCATGTCGCGTTTGGAGAGCCACTGTGCGCCTAAACATTGGAGCTCCCCCACAGGTGACCCCATTTTGGAAACTAGACCCTCAAAGGAACTTATCTAGATGCCCAGGTGCTTCACAAATTGATCCGTAAAAAAAAAGTACTTTTTTTCACATAAATTTTATTTAGCCTCAGTTCTTTCATTTTCACATGGGCAACAGGATAAAATGGATCCTAAAATTTGTTGGGTAATTTCTCCTGAGCACACCAATACCTCATATGTGGTTTTAAACCACTGTTTAGGTGCACGGAAGGGCTCAGAAGGGAAGGAGTGCCATTTGACTTTTTAATTGGAAAATTAGCTCCAATAGTTAGCGGACACCATGTCGCATTTGGAGAGCCCCTGTGTGCCTAAACATTGGAGCTCCCCCACAAATGACCCCATTTTGGAAACTAGACCCCCTAAGGAACTTATCTAGATGCATAGTGAGCACTTTGAACCCCCAGGTGCTTCACAGAAGTTTATAACGCAGAGCGGTGAAAATAAAAATATTTTTTTCCCCTCAAAAAATGATTTTTAGCCCACTATTTCTTATTTTCACAAGGATAACAAGATAAATTTGGACCCCAAAAGTTGTTATCCAGTTTGTCCTGAGTACGCTGGTACCCCATATTTGGGGGGGACCACTGTTTGGGCACACGTTGGGGCTTCGGAAGGGAAGTAGTGACGTTCTGAAATGCCGACTTGATGGAATGGTCTGCGGGTGTCATGTTACGTTTGCACAGCCCCTGATGTACCTAAACAGTGGAAAACCCCCACAAATGACCCCATTTTGGAAACTAGACCACCCAAGGAACTAATCTAGATGTGTGGTGAGCACTTTGAACCCCCAAGTGCTTCACAGAAGTTTATAAAGCAGAACCGTGAAAATGAAAAAAAATTTTTTCCTCAAAAATAATTATTTAGCCCCGATTTTTTATTTTCCCAAGGGTACCAGGAGAAATTAGACCCACAAAGTTGTTGTTCAATTTTTCCTGAGTACGCTGATACCCCAAATGTGGGGGTAAACCACTGTTTGGGTGCACATCGGGGCTCGAATTGGAGGGAGCACTGTTTAACTTTTTGAACGCAAAATTGGCTGGAATAAATGGTGGTGCCATGTCGCATTTGGAGACTCCGTGATGTGCCTAAACAGTGGAAACCCCTCAATTCTATCTCCAACCCTAACCCCAACACACCCCTAACCCTAATCCCAACCCTAATCATAACCCTAACCACAACCCTAACCCCAACACACCCCTAACCCTAATCCCAACTCTAACCCTAACCACAAGCCTAACCGTAATCCCAACCCTAACCCACCTCTAACCCTAATCCCAACCCTAATTCCAGCCCTAGCCGTAATTCCAACCCTAGCCGTAATTCCAACCCTAACCGTAATTCCAACCCTAACCGTAATTCTAACCCTAACCCTATTTCTAACCCTAATTCCAACCCTAACCCTAATTCCAACCCTAACCCTAACCCTAATTCCAACCCAACCTTAATTCTAACCCTAACCGTAACCCTAGCCCTGGCCCTAACCCTAGCCCTAACCCTAATGTCCCTACCTATGGGGGTGATAAGGGGGGCGGTGATTTACTTTTCTTTATTTTGATCACTACGAAAGTGATCAAAATAAATGAATGAATCTGCAGCGTTGCAGATTCCCGGTGGGCGCAATGCGCATGCGCCCGCCATTTTCCAAGATGACGGCGCCCATGATCCAGGACTGTGGCAAACCGGGACGGCCAGAGGGACTTCGGAGCCATCATGCAGGGTGAGAGGGGGTGATCGGAGGGCGGGGGGACCGGAGGGAAGGCGGGGGAGCAGATTTTGACACCAGCTGCCGATCGGCGCTGTCAGATGGTGGTGGCGGCCGATCGGCGCTGTCAGTCAGTTGGGGGGGTCAGTTCAGGGTCTCCAGCCATGCCCGATGCTATTTCAGCATCGGCCATGGCTGGATTTGTAATATTTCATCAAATTTCATTGATGAAATATTACAATCGTTCTGATTGGCAGTTTCACTTTTAACAGCCAATCAGAGTGATCGTAGGCACGTGGGGGCTTAGCCACGCCCCCTGTGGTTAACTCTAAGGTGTTCTCTGTATGCGGGTCGGGTGACCTTTCAGTGACCCCGGTCACCCGACCCGCAGGGGGGCAATCAATTCATGACACCACATAGGCGTCATGGGTCGTTTTGGCACGACTTTTCATGACGCCTATGTGGCGTCAAAGGTCGGGAAGGGGTTAAGTGCCTTCTCCCCCTCTCTAAAGGTATATTTCATCTTATAGGGAAGGGGGGGACACTGTGTAAAATAAAAATAAAAAATAACAGAAAAAAAAAGTCACAGCTAATTCAAATAGCTGTTACTAGCCCCGCCACCTGAAAAGAAAAAGAAAACCTGTCTGGTATATACAAATATTTGTTACAGATAGGGAAAAAAAATCTTTAATCCCTTAATGACAGCCAATACATCTTTTTACTGACCTGAGATATAAGAGAATATCATCCCCATACAGGTGACAATCCAGCAGCTGTCGGCTGTACACTATAGCTGACAACTTGCTGTATCACAAATGATCAGTGTTGTCACCGTCCATATCTGTTTAACCCCTTAGTTGCTGCTGTCAAAAGTGACTACATCAAATAATGGTTAATACATTGTGGGGGCTTCACTTTAATCTATTTGACACACCGAGATTATGATTGTGTGGTCCTGATGTTTGCCATAGCAGTTCATGGCCAAATCGCGGCCTTAGAGTCTCCCGGCTATAGCGGTCAGTTCAGAAGTTAGTGACATTTAGGTGGTAAACAAACACTTTTCCATTCCGGCTATACCACTTTGCATTAATTCCTGAAAATCACCTGAAGGGTTAATAAACTATTTGACAGAAGCTTTCAATATGTAAGGGGGTGCAGTTTTTAAAATTGTATCACATTTGGGGTTTCCCTATATATGGCACCCCTAAAGTCACTTCAAACCTGGATAGGTCCCTCAAAAAAATAAATTTTGTAAATTTCCTTGAAAAAATGAAAAATGACTGCTACATGTTTAAACCTCGTAAAAGGCTAACAAAATAAATTAGCGTTTTACAAATGGTGCTGATGTAATGCAGACATGTGGGAAATGTTATTTATTAGGCTATGTGCACACGCTGCGGATTCACCTGCGTGTTTTTCCGCGCGGATCTGCGGTTTTCCTACGGATTAGCCTGTGGTGTTGCCCTGCAGTTTCACACCTCTACTATGTTAAAGGTGTGAAATCGCTGCGGAATCCGCCCAAAGAATTGACATGCTGCGGTTTGTAAACCGCAGCAAAACCGCGCGGAAAAAAACGCAGCGTGAGCACAGCGGATTTGTAATGCCATAGGCTGACATGGTACTGTACCATGTCTGCGGAACTGCTGCGTTTCCGCAGGGCCAAAAACGCTGCGGAAACGCAGCAGAATCCGCAGCGTGTGCACATAGCCTTAATGTTTTTGTGTGGTATGACTATCTGAATTAAAGGGCTAATCATTCAAAGTTTGAAAATTGCAATTTGTTTTACATTTTTGACAAATTTATGATATTTTTTTTATAAATAAACACAAAACATATCAATCTAAATTTACCACTATCATAAATTATAATGTGCCACAAAAAACAATCTCAAAATCAAAGGGATTTGTTGAAGCGTTCCAGAATTATCATCACATAAATTGACACTGGCAGAATTTAAAAAATTGGCTCCGGCTCTAAGGGGTTAATTGTATATTAGTAATTTTTTACGTTCATAAAAGATTACAAAAACAAACACTTATTTTCTTTATTTTTCCACCAGTATTGCTCAATATCGGGAAAAAAGGATATAATAGTGACATAACAATGAACCTCCATGTATCACAAAAAAATGCATAAAAATTACTTGAATATCTGAATGAGAAAAACTCTTAGGCCGGGGTCACACTAACCAACGCAAAATACGGTCAGTATTTTACATGCGTAATACGGATGAATGGCCCCTAAACAGTGATCCGTATGTCATCCGTAATCAAGGTGTGGTCGCGTATTTTGCGCATGTCAGCATCCATATGTAATCCGCATGGCATCCGTACGGCGAGATTTTCTCGCAGGTTTGCAAAATGGACATATAATGGAGCCCTATGACAGGGTTTCTATCAGAAACCAAAGAATAGATATAGACACATAGAATGCATCTAAATATATATATATATATATATATATATATTCTATGTGTCTATATCTATTCTTTCGTTTCTTTATTAAACCTGTCAGGCTAAGTGCACACGTACCGGAACTCTCGCGGAAATTACCGTGAGAATTCCGGAATTCCAGTCTGCGGGAAAATCTCATTTTAAATTCCCGCGATTTTCCCGCGGAAAAACTAGCATTTTGCAAGCGTAATTGGCTTGCAAAATGCTAGCGTTTTCCAAGCGATCTGTAGCATCGCTTGGAGAACTGATTGACAGGTTGGTCACACTCGTCAAACATAGTGTTTGATGAGTGTGACCAACTTTTTACTACTGAGGCCACCTATGCAGCATCAATAGTAAAAGATAGAATGTAAAAAAAAAACAAAAAAAAACGGTTATTCTCACCCTCCGACGTCCCACGCATCCGTTCCCAGTAATCCTTTGCGAAAATGCCCGCGATGACGTCAGTTCTCGCGGGATCGTGACATCTCGCGGTAATTCGCGATGACGTCGCGCGAATGACCGCGAGACTTCGCGATCCCGCGAGAAGGGACGTCATCGCGAGCATTTTCGCAAAGGACTACTGGGAACGAGAGCGTGGAGAGAAGCAGGAAGGCTGCGCGGGACGTCGGAGGGTGAGAATAACAATATTTTTTATTTTAAATTCTATTTTTTACAGGGATATGGTACCCAAAGCCCGGAGGACAGTCTCCTCTCCTCCGTACCGTGGGTACCATCCGCAATTGTTCTGCTTACTTTCCGCATGGTGTGCACAGCCACATGCGGGAAATAAGCGGAACAATGCATTCCTATGGGTGCGGGATCGCCGCGATTCCGCAAATTAATGAGCATGCTGCGGTTTTTACCGCGAAGCGATTCCGCCGCGGTAAAAACCGCAGCATTAGCACAGCATTGCGGAATCCCATGGGAATGCATGGGATGCTTATTTTTCGCATTTTCGCGGCAAAATCGCGCGGTTAAAACCGCCGCGGAAACGCGAAAAAAAACGCCACGTGTGAACTCAGCCTTAGTGTGAGTTTACTGTATAGCGCACTGAATTGCCGGCTTTGCTAAAAGACACCTGGTGCGTATTTCTCGCAAGTCACTTGTGTGGTCCGTGTGTAATCCGTATTTTTTGCGCACCCATAGACTTGCATTGGCGTACTATGGCCGTAGTACGCTGACAATCGCAGCATGCTGCGATTGGCACGGACCGTAGAATATGCCTGAGAAATATACGGCTGGTGCGAGGGACCCCATAGAGAATCATTGGTCCATGTCTAATGCGTGCTTTTAGCGCCTCTCACTCCGCCGTATTCCTCGCCAGTGTGACCCCAGCCTTACAGCTTTTTAAACAGCATGTATTAAAAAAAGACCCAAAATGTGCCTAGTCAGGATTGTGGGGGTAAATGATCCAGTCTTGAACTGGTGAAAGAGTAAAATAGGTCTTATATTGATTAGGAATGTATAAAAAATTATGAGACAAACATAATATTTAGTCTCAAAGGGACAAAATAACTTTTTTGTGATGTTGACGAGACACTTCTCACATACAAGCCGTCTGGCAGGTAAATCAAGGAGTCCGAGGTCAAATGCCAGGAGAGTACGCCAAAGAAAAAGAGAAAAGACAAACGAATAGTCAAAGACAAAGTGCTATGGCAGCCAACGAAGTCCAGAGTGCGTCAAAGGCAAAACGGGCAATGCTAACGAGTAAGCAAAAAGTCAAAATTCGAGCTCAGGCAACAAAGATTTGAAAAACAGAACATGAAGCTCAAAGCACTCACATCACCGAAAAAAGACTGGCAATGTTCTGACCATTGTCAGACAGCTAAGGCCTCTTTCACACTTCAGTTTTTTGCATCAGTTCAAATCCGCCAAAAAGTCAGACAATCGGATCCGTTCTTAACTGATGTGAACGGATGGCACAGGATCCGTTTTCAGACGGATCCTGAAAATGAGGAAATTTAAAGGAAACGCTGGGGGAGAGAGAGAGAGAGAGAGAGAGAGATATTTTTGTCCGGCACCCAGGAAGAATTTCTGGAGGATCCGCCAGAGAAAAAAACGTTACAAGCTCCGTTTTGAAATCTTTGAAGATGGTGACGGACAGCAACTTTTGGCGGATCCTCAACAAAAAACGGATGCAACGGACAGCAATCTGTCACAATCCGCCATTAATGCAAGTCAATGGGGAAAAAAAACGGATCCTCAAAAAAAAATTGAGGATCCGTTTTTTTCCAAACCTGGCGGATTGTGACTGATTGTAAAAAACTGAAGTGTGAAAGAGGCCTAAATAGCCAGGCAAGACACCTGGAGGTAACTCAGCAGGCACGGCCTGATTGAGCTGCTAGGCAATCTTATAACAATACTGACAGCCCACAACATCTCTGCAAATAAAAAGGCGGCTGAGCTGTCACTCACTGTGTCCATAGGACCCAGTGAGTGGTGGGATCATGACATTTTTATATTTATTTAAGGTGGTCTTCATGTTCCTAAATCCCTGTCACTCACAAAAATATGAACCACCTTACCCCTACAGCATATCAAACAATTATCCCATGGGGGTGCTATTTATAATACATATGCAGCAATGTGCTAGATTATCGATTCATTGATAATACTCATTGGTAATACTGCCAATCACAGCTTAAGGCTACGCTCACACTGTCAGTATTTGGTCAGTATTTCATATCAGTATTTGAAAGCCAAACCCAGGAGTGGGTGAAAAATGCAGAAGTGGTGACGTGCTTCTATTATAATTTTCCTCTGAACGTTCAACTCCTGGTTTCGACTTACAAATACTGAGATAAAACACTGACCAAATACTGAACATAGCCTTATATCTAGTAAAGGTACTGTCACACTTAGCGATGCACCAGCGATCCCGACCAGCGATATGACGCGGTCAGGATCGCTGGTACATCGCTAAGTGGTCGCTCGTGAGCTGCCACACAGGCAGATCTCACTAGCGACATCGCTGGAGACGGGGGTCGCTACTTACCTGTCACACCAGGCGATCCTGCGTCCTCCCGCCCGGCTCCACGCGTCGCTCGTCCTCACAGCAGGAAGCGCCGCAGGAAGCTGACGACGAGAAACAGTCCTGAACGTTCTCGCGCGATCAGCGATAACCAGCGGGGGAGCGGGTCGTAGGTAAGTATCACACACAGAGATATCGCTAGCAATATCGCTATAACGTCACTAGTTATAGCGATATTGCTAGCGATATCTCTTAGTGTGACAGGCCCTTAATAGTGACTGTCATGCATTGTTGATTGTCGAAGCAAGATAATATAACACCAGAAACTTATGACACTGAGCAATGTTTCCAATATATTGTTTAGGCCTCTCTCAAACATCTTGTTTATTTCATGTACCATTTTCATCAGTATTTTGGGTCAGTACGTCAGTTATTACCATCAATGTTTCATCAGTGTTTTTCTCATACGTAAAAAAAAACTAAGCTTCTTTTACCCATTGATATATTAAAAACAGACAGCCCAACAGACTGCACACGGATGGTGTCACGTGATGTTCATAATTTCCACAAGCCCATAGACACGTATACGTGATTTCGATCCATGATTGACTCAGATCAAAATCCGTCTTGCCTCTGTGAGTTTTTCACAATAGTCTGCGAAAAAAACATATAGCAGAGTATAATGGCTATGTGTTCTTAGTGAAAAAACACATATGTAAAATCTGGATGTTAACAGCTGAGAATCATATACAGTATATAATATACTGTACATAAGCAGCGCTATAAAATGGCATTTAAAAATGGCAAAAATTCATATAGAAGTCATTAATAAATAATACCATAGATGGAACATATTAATATACATGCCAAGTCAGAAAAAACGCAATAAAATGTATCATATCATGCAAGTGCAAAAAGTGGCACGGTAATCTGCAGCACCCTGAAACAGAACTCCAACACGCATTTCTCGTTAGCTCCTTCCTGGGGGTGTGAAAAAAGAGACCTTACTTTGAACACAGTGCACTATGTGTTTATTTAATAGTGCAGCACTACATTGGCAAGACATGTTTGCATGTGCTATGAAGTTCAGCTAGGCTAGGCAGTGTATGGTATGGAAGCAGGGCAGGCTGGCGCTTCACGCTGGGTGAGCCGTGTCCCTTCCTCATATGACTAAGCAGTGCTATGGGAGGCACTTACTAGATGGCAGAGGCAGTACACTGATATCACTCCTATCTAAGGCCTGTTTCACACATCCGTTCGTCACCATCAGTCAAAATCCGCCGTTTTGCAAAAAAAACGGATCCGCCATTTTTCTTGGCGGATCAGTTTTTTTCCCCATTGACTTGCATTAGCAGTGGATTTTGACTGATGGTTGTCTGTTGCATCCGTATTTCTGCGGATCCGCCAAAATTTTGGCGTCTGCTGACATCACCGGACGGACAATGCAACTTTTTTTGGGAGCCGGATCCGCATTTTTGCCTCTTGCTACATATTTAACCCTAAATCCAATCTGGCCGCTTGAGAATTCTCTCTTTTTCCTCTCCTCTCCTCACCACCTGATTGCCCGATCTCTCCTCCAGTCCCCGCAGCGTTGCCCGATCTCTCCTCCAGTCCCCGTAGCGTTGCTCGATCTCTCCTCCAGTCACCGCGAGATTGCCCGATCTCTACTCCAGTCACCGGGAGATTGCCCGATCTCTCCTCGCCACCAGTCACCACGAGATTGCCCGATCTCTCCTCGCCACCAGTCACCACGAGATTGCCCGATCTCTCCTCGCCACCAGTCACCACGAGATTGCCCGATCTCTCCTCGCCACCAGTCACCACGAGATTGCCCGATCTCTCCTCGCCACCAGTCACCACGAGATTGCCCGATCTCTCCTCGCCACCAGTCACCACGAGATTGCCCGATCTCTCCTCGCCACCAGTCACCACGAGATTGCCCGATCTCTCCTCGCCACCAGTCACCACGAGATTGCCCGATCTCTCCTCGCCACCAGTCAACGCAACATTACCCGATCTCTCCTCGCCGCCAGTCACCGCGAGATTGCCCGATCTCAAAGATGCCCGCGGTGATCGAGGCCCGCACTCGTTCATGGAGGTACTCTTGCAATCCTGCGATATCGCGGCGAAACTTTAAAAGGACCGCGGTCACTTTAATTCACGGCGCTTTCCTCTTTCCACGGATCGGTAGTCCGCTGTCATCCGATCTTCGCTGAACGGCGACGGATCAGTTTTTTCCCCCTTTAGCGGATTTCAGCTGACCGCCGAATACGGATGTGTGAAAAAGGCCTAAAATGGTAAATTAGCTGCATATTTTTATTTTTAAAGTAAATAAAATGTATATTTTATTACATTCTCATTCTATTTTAGGGATCTTTATCTCTGTATTTATTTTTTATATATATATAAAACAGTAACTGGAAGTGTTGATAACTTTTTTGATATAACATGGTTTGTGATATTATACATTCTAATTTGTTCATTATAAATGATTAATATATACAGTTGTGGCCAAAAGTATTGACACCCATGCAATTCTGTCAGATAATACTCAGTTTCTTCCTGAAAATGATTGCAAACACAAATTCTTTGGTATTATTATCTTCATTTAATTTGTCTTAAATGAAAAAACACAAAAAGAATTGTCCTAAAGCCAAATTGGATATAATTCCACACTAAACATAAAAAAGAGGGTGGACAAAAGTATTACGAAAAAAGTGGTTTGGTACCGTGTTAGCCAGTAGAAAAAAATATATAAAGTGCTCTCAGTGAGAGAAACAAAATAGGAATCTTGTGGGTATGATACCTTTTAATGGCTAACAAATAATAGTGAATGTTGTTACAAAGCAAGCTTTCGGGACTGCTTATGTCCCTTCATCAGGCTGATATGACAAAATATTTGAAGAAACCTTATTTATATACAGTTTAAAGCACAACATTTCAATAAACAAACAATGAGCTTGAAGAGAGAATCCTTAATTAGGTAAGATCAGATTGGTAGTATGAAAAGTTCTGAAGATCAAAGGGCTACTTGGAGTAGATAGCTCAGATATGGTAATGGGTCATAAAACCTTCTGACAAATTGAGTCCTGTGTGAATAGAATCAAAGATAGTAATGAATTTATGCTCCCACACTCTCCGATGTGTCTGTGATTTAAAATTGCCTTTTAAAATGACAACTTTCATATTGCCTATGTTGTGTCCTGGACCACAGAAATGTTTAGCCACAGGTAAATGGCTTTTTTTGTCTGTAATTGTATGACGATGAGACCTCATCCTTGCTCTCAGTCTCTGTCCTGTTTCTCCAACATACAGGCCACCCACAGGACATATATTGCATAGAATTAAATACACCACATTGGAAGAGGAACATGTGAATGTCCCTGGGATCTTATAGTCCTGCTGTGTGTTGGGAATTTGGATTTTGTCTTTGGTCTCTATATGAATGCAGGTTTTGCATCTTCTCCCATTGCAAGGATATGTTTCTCTTGGTGAATCAGAGGGCAATGAACTTCGGATAATGATGTTTCTTAGATTGGGAGGTTGTCTGTAACATAGCAAGGGGGGGTCTTTGAATAGTGTTTTTAACCGGCCATCCTTGTGTAGGATATGGTGAAGTTTCTTAGCCATTTTTCTGAGTATTTCAAGCTGTGGGTTGTAGGTCACTACCAGAGGTACACGATGATTTTCCTCTTTTTTTCTGTATTGAAGTACTTGACTTCTAGGGATCCTTGTGGCCCTAACGATCTGATCATCAATGGAGGTGGGAATGGTAACCTTGATTTAAAAATGACATTTTAAGCTGGGTTAGGTGTTCATCCCTGTCCTTGGGACTGGAACAGATACGGTTATATCTGAGGGCCTGGCTGTAGACAATGGATTTCTTAATGTGTTTAGGATGGAAGCTGTCCCATTTGAGGTATGTGGGACGGTCAATTGGTTTCCGATATACTGATGTTTGGAATGAACCATTTTGGATTTTTATGGTGGTGTCTAGGAAGTTGATTTTTGTTTTTGAATGGTCTAATGTCAAGTTTATGGTTGGATGAAATTTGTTGAATTTGTCATGGAAATTTAGAAGTTCTTGTTCAGGCTCAGTCCAGATTATTAATATGTCATCAATGTAACGGAAATAGGCAAAGGGTTTGATGGAGCAGGATGCTAAAAAAGTATTGGCACTGTTCGAAAAATCATGTGATGCTTCTCTAATTTGTGTAATTAACAGCACCTGTAACTTACCTGTGGCACCTAACAGGTGTTGGCAATAACTAAATCACACTTGCAGCCAGTTGACATGGATTAAAGTTTACTCAACCTCTGTCCTGTGTCCTTGTGTGTACCACATTGAGCATGGAGAAAAGAAAGAAGACCAAAGAACTGTCTGAGGACTTGAGAAACCAAATTGTGAGGAAGCATGAGCAATCTCAAGGCTACAAGTCCATCTCCAAAGACCTGAATGTTCCTGTGTCTACCGTGCGCAGTGTCATCAAGAAGATTAAAGCCCATGGCACTGTGGCTAACCTCCCTAGATGTGGACGGAAAAGAAAAATTGACAAGAGATTTCAACGCAAGATTGTGCAGATGTTGGATAAAGAACCTCAACTAACATCCAAACAAGTTCAAGCTGCCCTGCAGTCCGAGGGTACAACAGTGTCAACCCGTACTATCAGTCGGCGTCTGAATGAAAAGGGTCTGTATTGTAGGAGACCCAGGAAGACCCCACTTCTTACCCCAAGACATAAAAAAGCCAGGCTAGAGTTTGCCAAAACTTACCTGAAAAAGCCTAAAACGTTTTGGAAGAATGTTCTCTGGTCAGATGAGACAAAAGTAGAGCTTTTTGGGCAAAGGCATCAACATAGAGTTTACAGGAGAAAAAAAGAGGCATTCAAAGAAAAGAACACGGTCCCTACAGTCAAACATGGCGGAGGTTCCCTGATGTTTTGGGGTTGCTTTGCTGCCTCTGGCACTGGACTGCTTGACCGTGTGCATGGCATTATGAAGTCAGAAGACTACCAACAAATTTTGCAGCATAATGTAGGGCCCAGTGTGAGAAATCTGGGTCTCCCTCAGAGGTCATGGGTCTTCCAGCAGGACAATGACCCAAAACACACTTCAAAAAGCACTAGAAAATGGTTTGAGAGAAAGCACTGGAGACTTCTAAGGTGGCCAGCAATGAGTCCAGACCTGAATCCGATAGAACACCTGTGGAGAGATCTAAAAATGGCAGTTTGGAGAAGGCACCCTTCAAATATCAGGGACCTGGAGCAGTTTGCCAAAGAAGAATGGTCTAAAATTCCAGCAGAGCATTGTAAGAAACTCATTGATGGTTACCGGAAGCGGTTGGTCTCAGTTCTTTTGGCTAAAGGTTGTGCAACCAAGTATTAGGCTGAGGGTGCCAATACATTTGTCTGGCCCATTTTTGGAGTTTTGTGTGAAATGATCAATGTTTTGCTTTTTGCTTCATTCTCTTTTGTGTTTTTTCATTTAAGACAAATTGAATGAAGATAATAATACCAAAGAATTTGTGTTTGCAATCATTTTCAGGATGAAACTGAGTATTATCTGACAGAATTGCAGGGGTGTCAATACTTTGGCCACAACTGTATGATATTTTAGAATTTATTTGAAATCTTATAATAAATTAAGGGTTATTTGGCCAAGAAAACTTAATCCCTTTACATCCAAGGGTGGTTTGCATATTAATGACCAGACCAATTTTTGCAATTCTGACCACTGTCCCTTTATGAGGTAATAACTCTGGAACGCTTCAACGGATCGTGGTGATTGTGAGAATGTTTTTGTGACAAATTGTACTTCATGATAGTGGTTACGTTTCTTTGGCATGACTTGAGTTTATTTGGGAAAAAAACAGAAATTTGGAGACAATTTGGAAAATGTCACATTTTTCAAACTTTCAATTTTCATTCCCTTAAATCACAGAGATATGTCACATACAATAGTTGATAAGTAACATTTCCCACATGTCTACTTTACATCAACACAATTTTTGTAACTCAAATTTTATTTGGTTAGGAAGTTACAAGGGTTAAAGTTGACCAGCGATTTTTAATTTTTCCAACAAAATTTACAAAACCATTTTTTTAGGGACCACATGACATTTGAAGTCACTTTGAGGGGTCTATATGAAAGAAGATACCCAAAAGTGACACCATTCTAAAAACTGCACCCCTCAAGGTGCTAAAAAACCACATTCAAGAAGTTTATTAACCCTTCAGGTGCTTCACAAGATTTTTTAATAAACAAAATGATCATTTAACTTTTTTTCACAAAAAATTGACTTCAGATCCATTTTTTTATTTTTACAAGGGTAACAGTAAAAAATAGACTCCAAAATTTGTTGTGCAATTTCTCCTGAGCATGCCAATACCCCATATGAGGGAGAAAACCGCTGTTTGTGCACACGGCAGAGCTCGGAAGGGAAGGAGCGTAATTTGCCTTTTTGAATGCAAAATATGCTGGAACAACTGTCGGACGACATGTCGCATTTTGAGAGCTTCTTATGTGCCTAAACAGTGAAAATCCCCCACTAGTGACACCATTTTGGAAATTAGACCCCTCAGGGAACTGAACTAGATGTGTGGGGAGCACACTGAACCCTCAGGTGCTTCGCAGAAGTTTATGACTGTGAGCCATAAAAATAAAAAAAATAAAAAATTCCTCACAAATATGATTTCAGTACAAAATATTGCATTTTCATAAGGGTAACAGGAGAAATTACACCATACAATTTGTTGTGCAATTTCTGCTGATTACTCCGATACCCCATATGTGGGGGAATACTACTTTTGAGGCACAGAGCAAAGCTCAGAAGGGAAGAGGTGCCATATTGGAGTTCAGATTTTGCTGGAATGGTTTGAGAGTGCCATGTCACATTGGCAGAGCCCCTGAGGTGCCAAGACAACAGAAACCCTCTATATGTGAACTTATTTTACAAACTACAAATAACACTCTTCAATGAATTCATCTAGGGGCGCAGTGATCATACTGGTAACACTTGTGCCTCACAGAGTTTTATACAACCGAGCGGTGAAGAAAGAATAAATTACATTTTTATCACTAAAACATTTATTTAGCCCCAGTTTTTAATATTTCTAACAGCTAATAGGACATATTTTTTTTTACAACAAACTAAGGTCCATTTTTTCCTGAGTGCGCCAGTAACCTCCATGTAATCGGGAAGTATTTTTCAGGCACAGTGCAAAGCTCAGAAGATAAGGAGCGCCAGATTTTACAGTTATGGTTTGCAGATGCCATGACCCACTGGAAGAACCCATGAGGTGCCATATCAGCAGAACCCCCCCATAAGTGACTCAATTTTAGAAACTACAACTAGTGATGAGTGAGTACAATCATACTGTATACTCGCTCATCACTAACTACAACCCCTCTCAATGAATTCATCTATGGGCGCAGTGATCATATTGACACTATAAAACAGAATTTTATACCATTGGGCAGTGAAGACAAAATAACTACATTTCTACCACCAAAATTTTGTTTTAGCCCCAGATTTTACATTTTCACTCAAGAAGTGGGTAAAAATGACACCAAAATTTGTCCCACAATTTCTACTGAACGTGGGAATACCCCATATATGAATGTACAGTACTACTTAGCCATACTGAGAGACTCTGGAGGAACGGAGTGCTATTTGTCTCCTGGAGTGCGGAAGAGCAGAATCCCCCCTCAAGTGACCCCATTTGGGAAACTATACCCATTGGGAAATTTATCTACAGGTGTAGTGACGATTTTTGACTACATGGGTATTTTCCAGAAACAAGCAGCAATGAATGTTGATGAGTGAAAATTAAAATCTGCCGTTATAGTGAGCAGTACGCTCCAGTGACCAGTACGCTGTAGTAACCAGTACGTTGCAGTCACCAGTATGTTATACCCAGCTCATGCTTCTGGAGGCATGCACACGTAAGTTAGGCAGGCTCTCATTGCTTCAAAAATGCCAAACATGGACGCATTAAGTGGCTTAGGTACACTATGGGGCTCAGAAGGGAGGGGGGCATTTAGATTTGGGAGCGCAGAATTTGCTGAATTTCTTTTGGTGGGAAAGGAGCCATTTCACTTTTCCAGAGCCTTTGTGCTATCAGGAATGTGGAAGCCAGCTATATTTCCATTAGCAGATTATGGTCCTGAGTGAGGACTTTTTTTGTGGATTGAGTTGAAGCTTTTACTGGGAACATTTTACATAACATTTGGGATCACAGTTATCCGGCGCTCTACACTGAGCACTTACTTTGGGGTTTCCAATTAAATCTCAGAGTGATGTGATTCAGATGAAGCCTCTGAGGGATCCATTCACTATAATGAGGCAGCAGAGTTACTCTGGCCTCTGTCTGGCCTCTGTTCAACGGTGTGCTTCTTTTCAGAAGTACACAAAACTGTGTCCGACGGCACTTTTGTGCAATCTTAAAAAGACATACACTGCCGGATCACAGGTAACGCGGCATCCACAGTGCCTCCATCTGCCTCATTATAAGCAAAGTTCCACCAGAGGTTCCATCTGAATCATGTATTTCAGAGATTTACCCGGAAACCCCGATGTAAGAGCTCAATGCAGAGCGCAGGAAAAAATGTGCACTAAGCCTTACTGCGTCTTTGGGAGGCAGAATGAAAAAAATCAACAGCATGAGAAGAATTGATTTTATTTTTTAAATATTTTTAACCCCTTTCCTACATTAGATGTAGTATTCAGTCCATGTGACCTGGGACCTAAGTCCCAAGGACGGAATAGTATGTCTAACATAGGAGAGAAGTGCGCAGGGAGGGGCTCCCTCCGTGCTTCACTGAGACCCCTGGAGCAGCGTGATGTGCTGCGCTGCTCCGGGGGCCTCCTTCCCTGCAGGTTCCCAGATCCAATATGGCGGCGGGGACCTTCGGAGGCCTGCAGGGAGGCGGCTTCCTCATGCCTGCAGAGCGCATCACAGCGATCTGTGATGTGACAGATCAGCGATCTGTCACATAACAGTTATGTCCCCCCTGGGACAATGTAGTAAAGTTAAGAAAAAATGTAAAAATATTATTAAAAAAATCGCTAAACAAATAATAAAAAAAAATTCCCTAATAAATTCATTTTTTGAAAATAAAAAAAAAACAAAACAATAAAAGTACACATATTTGGTATCACCACGTCCGTAACGACCCACCCTATAAAACTGTCCCATAGTTAATTGAACCTCCCTTTATTGAACCTCTTAAAAAATAAAAATAAAAAACGAAGCAAAAAATATTGCTTTATCATCATACCGCCGAACAAAAAGTGCAATAACGCGCGATAAAAAAGACGGATATAAATAACCATGGTACCGCTGAAAACGTCATCTTGTCCCGCAAAAAACGAACTGCCACACAGCATTATCAGCAAAAAAATAAAAAAGTTACAGCTGGCAGAATAAAGCGATGCAAAAATAATTATTTTTTATATAAAATTGTTTTCATTGCATAAAAGCGCCAAAATATAAAAAAAGACATAAATGAGGTATCGCTGTAACTGTACTGACCCGAAGAATAAAACCGCTTTATCAATTTTACCGCATGCGGAACGGTGTAAAAGCACCCCCCAAAGAAATTCATGAAAAGCAGGATTTTGTTCATTCTGCATCCCAAAAATCAGAATAAAAAGCGATCAAAAAATGTCACATGCCCGAAAATAGTACCAATAAAAACATCAACTCATCCCGCAAAAAATAAGACCTCACATGACTCGGTGTGTCAAAATATAGAAAAATTATAGCTCTCAAAATGTGGTGATGCATAAACTATTTTTACAATAAAAAGCGTCTTTTAGCGTGCAACAGCTGCCAAATATAAAAACCCGCTATAAATAGTAAATCAAACCCCCCGTTATCACCCCCTTGGTTAAGGAAAAATAATACAATAAAAAAAAGTATTTATTTCCATTTTCCCATTAGGGCTAGGGTTAGGGCTAGGGTTAGGGGTGTGTTGGGGTTAGGGTTGGAGTTAGAATTGGGGGGTTTCCACTGTTTTGGCACATCAGGAGCTTTCCGAACGCGACATGGCATCTGATCTCAATTCCAGCCAAAAAAGTCAAATGGCGCTGCTTCCCTTCCGAGCTCTGTCATGCGCCCAAATAATGGTTTACCCCACATATGGGGTATCAGCGTACTCAGGACAAATTGCATAATAACTTTCGGGGTCCTGTTACCCTTGGGAAAATAAAAATTGGGGGGTGAAAATATCATTTTTGTGGAAAAAATATGATTTTTTAATTGTACCGCTGTACGTTATAAACTTCTGTGAAGCCCTTGGGGGTTCAAAGTGCTCACCACATATCTAGATAAGTTCCTTGGGGGTCTAGTTTCCAAAATGAGGTCACTTGTGAGGGGTTTCCACTGTTTAGGCACATCAGGAGCTCTCCAAACGTGACATGGCATCCGATCTGAATTCCAGCCAATTTTGCAGTGAAAAAGTCAAACGGCGCTCCTTCCCTTTCGAGCTCTGCCATGCGCCCAAACAGTGTTTCCCCCCACATATCAGGTATCAGCGTACTCACGACAAATTGCACAATAACTTTTCCAGTCCAATTTCTCCTGTTACCCTTGGTAATATAAAAAAATTTAACCTGAAGTAATTTTTTTTGTGAAAAAAAGTTAAATGTTCATATTTTTTTTTAAACATTCCAAAAATTCCTGTGAAGCACCTGAAGGGTTAATAAACTTCTTGAATGTGGTTTTGAGCACCTTGAGGGGTGCAGTTTTTAGAATGGTGTCACTTTTGGGTATTTTCTATCACATAGACCCCTCAAAGTGACTTCAAATGTGATGTGATCCCTAAAAAAAAAAAATTGTGTTGTAAAAATGAGAAATCGCTGGTCAACTGTTTAACCCTTATAACTTCCTAACAAAAAAAAAATTTTGGTTCCCAAATTGTGCTGATGTAAAGTAAACATGTGGGAAATGCTACTTATTAAGTTTTTTGAGTGCCATAGCTCTGTGATTTAAGGGCATAAAAATTCAAAGTTGGAAAATTGCGAAATTTTCAAAATTTTTGCCAAATTTCCATTTTTTTCACAAATAAACACAAGTTATATGAATGAAATTTTACCACTAACATGTAGTACAATATGTCACGAGAAAACAATGTCAGAATCACCGGGATCCATGGAAGCGTTCCAGAGTTATTACTTCATAAAGGGGCCCGGGCACTAACATGCAAGCCACCATTGGGAGTAAAGGGGTTAAAATTATTTTTTTTTTACTTTTTTCTAACTTATTTACTTTGTCACAATTTTGGACAATCATTTTTTGCAGGCTGATCGATTCTGCCGCACGTCGATGAAGCAGCATTCCCATCCTGCAGAAACTGTCAGCTCTGCACTGACAGACAAACTTGCTCATCATGCACTGGGCATGATCAGCAAGTTTGCTAGGTCTGGTGACCCATATGTCGTCATGACAGCATCGGTCACCACGTCAATGATCGTGATGATCCGATCCAAAGCTAGAGGGGCTGTCAGCCTTCTGTCGGCTTCCGGAATGAGACAATAGTGTTCGATCGCAGCATTTCGGGGGTTACCGCTTCTGGCACTTAGTGCCGGGTGTCAGCTGTCAGAATCAGCTGACATCTGGCGCAGATCATCCGCACACACCCCCGTGTGCGCAGGTGATTGCAATGATGTAATATTCCGTCCCTGGTCAAACAGGCCCAGGGGACAGGGACGGAATATTACGTCCGATGTCAGAAAGGGGTTAATGTATGAATCTGAAAGTGAATTTTCCATCAAATGAAAAGGAAGAACATTTAAAGAGTAAATCTAGCAGTTTTTGATGTGGATTGTGAAGCTGATCCCCTCAAAATCTACTTCAAAAAACCTTTGTAACCAATACCTTAAAGCAGTGGTGGGCAGTTCATTTTCTCAAGGGGCCACATGAGAGACAGTGACTGTTGTGAATGGCCTAACCAATAGGCTGAAATTAATTATGCTCAATATTCATATTAACATATTAATTATTTTATATTATAGTAATTTTATCACTTAATATTTAGCAGAATTAAGTATGTTGACATCCCCATTTTACCATATAAGCCCACAAATAGCCCTCCTATACAACGTATGAGAGCACACACAGCCTCCTATATACAGTATGAGCCCCCACATAGCCTCCCATATACAGCTTGCGCCCCCAAATAGCCTCCCCTGTATAGCATGAGCCCCACATAGCTTCCTATATACAGTGTCAAGCCCACATATCCTCCCATATATAGTATGAATCCCCCTATATACAGTGTAAGCAACACATAGCCTTCAATATATACAGTGTGAGTCCCACATAGCCTCCCATATATACATTATGGGACCCACATCGCCTCCCATATATACAGTATGATCCCTACCTAGCCTCTATATACAGTGTTAACCCCACATAGCCTCCCATGCACAGCATGAATCCTCCTATATAGAGTGTAAGCCCCACAGAGCCTTCAATATATACAGTGTGAGTCCCACATAGCCTCCATATATAAAGTGTGAGCCACACATAGTCTTCCATATATACATTATGGGCCCCCACATAGCCTCCCATATATAAAGTATGATCCCCACATAGTCTCTGTATATACAGTGTGCACCCTACACAGCCTCTGTGTATATATAGTGTGAGTGCCACATATCCCCATATAATCAGTATGTGCAACACATAGCCTCCCATATATACAGTATGATCCTCACATAGCCTCTGTATATACAGTGTGATCCCCACATAGCTTCAATATACAGTGTAAGCCCCACATAGCCTCCCATATATACAGTATGGGCTCCACATAGCCTTCAATATATATAGTGAGTCCCACATAACCTCTGTATATAGAGAGTGAGCCAAACATAACCTTCCATATATACAGTATGAGCCCCACATTGTCTCCCATATATACAGTATGATCCCTACATACCCGCTGATATATATAGTGTGAGCCCCACATGATCACTGTTTGTACAGTGTGAGCCCCACATAGCCTCCCAAATACAGTATAAATCTCCCTATATTTAGTATGAGCCCCACATAGCCTTCAATATATACAGTATGAGTCACACATAGCCTCCATATATACAGTGTGAGCCCCACATAGCCTCCCATATATACAGTATGGGCTACACATAGCCTCCCATATGTACTGTGTGAGCCCCATATAGACTCTGTATATACTATGTGAGCCCCATATAGCCTCTGTATATACAGTGTGAGCCCCACATAGCCTTCTATATATTCAGTATGAGCACTACATAGCCTTCAATATATAGTGCAAGCCTCACATAACCTCCCATATATACAGTATGAGCCCCACATAGCCTCCTATATATACAGCATGGGCCCAATATAGCCTCTGATATATACAGTATGATCCCCACATAGCCTCTGTATATACTGTGTGAGCCCCACATAGCCTCTGTATATACAGAGTGAGCTCCACATAGCCTCCCATGTATTCAGTATGAGCCCCACATTGCCTTCAGTATATTGTGTGAGCATCACATAGCCTCTCATATATACAGTATGAGCCCCACATAACCTCTTTATATATAGTGTGCGTTCCACATAGTGCCTATGTAAGAAGGAAGACTGGGCTGCGAGTACCTGTACTGAGCCGGGTCCAGAACTGTCGAGGCTGCATCCCATATTTCCCGGGGGGGGAAGAAGTAGGGGACCGGACAGGGCTCATGACCCGGGCAGTGGGGGCATGTTTATACAGGGAACCCAGCCAGAAGCTGAGAGAAAAGCATGTAAAGCAGTAGGCGTGTTCCCGCCATCAGCGTGCGAGCAGCAAGATGGGCAGCACGCTTGACACCCGAAGCACGAGTGCTGTAACGGACTGCAGTAGACAGCTCCCACTGCCACCAATGAGGCAGCTAGTGTAGGAGGCACTGCACGCCCAGTGACAGAAAAGTCGGTGCACGTGCAAAGAGCCCAGCGCCGGTTACAGGACAGTACCCTGCGGACCTCACTGCCGGACAGTGTACCACAACCCTTGTTTAACCCCCGGATTGCCACAGCTATTGTTGCATTGGCTGCACCAGCATATGGACTAGGGGCTCAGTGGAAGGTACCGGAGACCGACCGCTGCCACCAGAAGATGGATCGCCAACTTTGGACCCTTTTGAGGACTTTTCGTTGACAGCTACAAGGACTACTACCCTCATTGGAACATTTGCGGCTCAGGAAACCATAGACACGATAAGTTTACTGAGTGAACTGTTGCTTTTTTTGCTATTCACCTTTATTCTTTCTCAGTTTAACTGTTTATCTCCCTGCAAGGAGTACCTTTATTTTTAATGAAATTTGTTAACCCTTGCTCTGCCTTCTGTTTGTAACTGCATCCCGCAGCCTGCTTACACTTGGCGTAGTCGGCATGATGCAGTCTACAAGCGCAGAGACAGCAGACCAAGCGGCCATGGGTGCCCCGAGGGCTAGCTTGCCCCTGGGGGCCATGCTCAGCAATCTCCCAAAATTTACGGGAAGTAATTCACTGCTGTGGGATTGGACTGAGCGAGTCTAGACAATGCTGAGAATGCACCCTATGACTCCCGCTATGCAGGCAGAGATTGCTGTGATGGCCCTAGATGGAAAAGCCAGATGTTCTGTTATGTTTCAGCCCTCGCATGAGCGGAACACTTTCACTAAGGTGTTGCAAATTTTGGAGATGCATGGGGACCCCACGGATGTCGTGGAATTGCGCATTTGCCTGTTTAGCCACGTACAGAGTGAGGGGGAGTCTGTGACCCAGTACATGAACGCCTTACAAGAGATTCACGCGGCAATCACCAAGCGGGATGATGTGGCTGTGGGGACCCCTGACGTGATTTTTAAAGACCAACTTGTAGCCAGTATCAGAAGTCCGCTGCTTAAGCAGGCCCTGCGGGAGCGCTTGCGTGTTAATTCGCATATGTCTTTCTTAGAAATTGGGGCGGAAGCGTGCACGCACGAGCAGGAGCAGGGGATGGCAGTCTCGGCAGGGAAGGTCTGGAGTGGAGAGGTCCCTGCATCACCCATAGCTGAACCAGGATGGGTCAGAGAGATCCAGAAGGAGATCGAGAAGAGTGGTCTGACCTCAGAAAAGCCCCTCTGTGGCTCCGAATCCATCCAAAGACAAACAGCCCCGAGTCTCACTTGCCCTCAATACCTCGCCAGGAAATAAGACAACCCCATTGTGCTAGTGCGAAAGAAGGATGGGACCCTGCGCTTTTGTGTTGACTAACAGCGACTGAATGCCTGTACAGTGCGGGACTCTTATCCCCTACCGAGAATTGAGAAGTCATTGTCTGCCCTGGGAAAAGCTAAGTATTTCTCCTCATTAGATCTGGCCAGTGGATTTTGGCAAGTGCACATGGCTGAGCAGGACCGGCCGAAGACAGCGTTCATACTGCCCATGGGGTTGTTTGAATTCCACCGAATCCCCTTCTGTCTTACCAACACGCCTGGAACCGTTCAGCGACTGATGGAGCAGTGTTTAGGAGACCTGAACTTTCAGGCTACCCTCATTTATCTGGACAACATCATTGTCTATGCAGCTACTTTTGAGGAGCATATTTGATGGCTGGAGCAGGTGTTGAGTCGGCTGCAGAAGCACGGCTTGAAGGTAAAGCCTCAAAAATTTCACCTTTTTCGCAAGCAGATCGAATATCTGGGGCATGTTGTATCCGCTGAAGGAGTAAGGCCTGCCCATGAGAAGATAGCGACAGTCCAGGACCGGCCCACACCGAAGATGGTGAAGAATGTTCGAGCCTTTCTGGGGCTCACTGGATACTACCAAAGGTTCGTGAAGAATTTCACCCGCATCACCAATCCCTTGTTAGAGCTATTAAAGGAGTGCCATCTGGTGCGAAGAATCGGACCATCCAGTGGGGAAGTAGCCAGGTGGAGGCCTTTGAGGCTTTGAAGATGGCCCTGACAGAAGCTCCAATACTGGCCTACGCAGACTTCTCCCAGCTTTTCATTCTGCTCACCGACGGGAGCTTACATGGTCTGGGGGCTGTGCTATCTCAAATGCAAGAGGGGAAAGAACGAGTGATTGCCTACACAAGCTGATCCCTCCATGACTCTAAACGGAACCCCGATAACTACAGTTCCTTCAAGCTGGAGTTGCTGGCACTGGTATGGGCGATGACCGAAAAGTTTGCTGAATACCTGTCGGGGCCCGAAGTATTGGTGCGAACTGATAACAACCTCTTGGCTCACCTGGAAAACTGGGAGCCCTGGAGCAAAGATGGGTGGCTCCAGGGCTCCCATCTTTGCTATATGGGTGGCCCATATAGTGAAGTATAGGTACAAGATTGCGTATCTGAAGGGAGCTGAAAATACACACGCCGATGCTCTGTCCCGAGAGACTCATGAGCGGCCGGGATGTGACCGGGATGAAGAGTTAGAGACAGAAGAGATTCCTGGCTTCCGGGACTTCACCAGGACGTTGGCGGCAATGCAAGAACAGATCGGCGAGGCGTCTGGAGGTCAGGTGCTGGGACGACCTCGAGATGACTGGGTGCAGCTGCAGCAGGAAGATGAGGAACAGGCCCAACTGAGACAGTAGGTGGTGTTGAAGCGGATCCCCAGCCGGAATAAAAGAGGTACTGTGTTCCCGGGGGCTCTGCAGATTCTCGGACAATGGGAGAGGCTTCAATTAAGAGATGGCTTGCTGTATCGAAAAGTGCAGGTGGTGTGAGAACTGGGAATCACCTGGCAAGTGGTGCTCCCCGAGAAGCTGATCGGCTTAGTGGTTACGGAGGCCCATGAGAGAGGGGCTCACTTTGGCCCGGAAAAGACGTTCCAGTGGCTGCAGAAGCTGGTCTATCACCCTCGCTTGAAGACTGCTGTAGAGGAAGCCTGTCAGGAATACTGAAGCTGTGAACTGGCTAAACCTCCAGAGCAGAGGGCCTCCACACAGACCATCGTGACCTCTGCCCCTTTAGAGTTGTTAATGATTGATTATTTGACTGTGGGTTCAGCTCACCTTGGATATGAACCTTGCTGTGGTCATTCCGACTCGGGATCAAACTGCCGAGTCAGCTGCGCAGGCTATCTGTCGAGACTTCATCCAGGTGTACAGATGCCCGAAGCGAATTCTTTCTGATCAAGGAGCTTGCTTCCAAGGCAGGGTGGTGGAGGAGTTACATCGTCTGTATCGAATTGAGAAGTCATCCACAAGGGAAGGGAGCCTTTGAACGCTTCAACTGGACACTGATCCAGATGCTGAGAACCTTGGAGGAAGATTGGAAAGCCTGTTGGCCAGAGTATGTGGCTGAATTGGTCTGGGTGTACAACAACCAAATGCACCGTACAACTGGATACACCCCGTATACGCTACTACTTGGGCGGAGAGGACGAGAAATCACGGAGCTGGAACTGGACCCAGAAGAAGACTACTCTCACATGGGAGTGTCTTCCTGGGTCCGAGAACATAGATACTGATTGCAGACTCTTCACCTGCAGGTATAGACTAAGTTCCGATAGCTTGAGCATCACGAAGCACCGCCCCTCCGAGGGACAGCTCTTAAAACAGGAGATCAAGTGCTGGTCCAAGACAAGAGGCCACGAGGCAAGTCGGAATATCGATGGGAGAAAACTCAGGTGAAATGTCGAGCTGACAATGCTGGTCTAGTGTATGAAGTTCAACCCAAAGGGGAGGAAGAGGCGCCTACTTGAATAGTCCACCACAACATGATGCGTCCTTGCCTGTCATGGGACCCTGAAGAGGAGAGGAGAAAGCCAAGCCCCACTGAGGTGCCTATTCCCACGACTCCCGATTATGATGATGAAGAATTACTTGTATCAACCTCAGACTTGGAGAGTTCACCAGCCCCTAGTCCATGGGAAGTACAGTATGTCGGCCCCAAACTCCAGAGATGGCTGCTCCATTGGAACCGGACATGTCCCCGTCTTCTACCATCCAACCAGACTCTACCACTCAACCTGAATTACGCCGCACTAAACGGATGACTGCTGGGATACCTCCCACTCATTATGAACAGGATCAGTTTATTTGGCAACAAATTTTTCGAGAAATGGAAGTGTCAGCGTCTACTGCAAGAACTCTCGCCTGTAGAATGGAGAGCTAAAGGAGAGAGGGAGTGTAAGGAGGTAGACCGGGCTGCGGGTACCTGTACTGAGCCGGGTCCGGAACGGTTGAGTCTGCATCCCATGTTTCCTGGGGGAAGGAGTAGGGGACCGGACAGGCCCCATGACCCGGACAGTGGGGGCGTGTTTAGACAGGGAACTGGATGGAAGTTGAAAAGCTTGCAAAGCAGTAGGCAGAGTTCCTGCTGTCAGCGTGCAAGCAGCAAGGTGGACAGCGCGCTCAGCACCAGAAGCGCCGCCGCTGTGACGGACTTCAGCAGACAGCTTCCGATGCCACCAGCAAGACAGCTAGTGTAGGAGTCACTGCGCGCCCAGTGACAGTAAAGTCGGTGCACGTGCAGAGAGCCCAGGGCCAGTTATAGCACAGTACCCTGCAGACCTTACTGCCAGACAGCGCACCACAACCCTTGTTTAACCCCCGGATTGCCATAGCTATTGTTGCGTTGGCTGCACCAGTTTATGGACTAGGGGCTCAGCGGAAGGTACCGGAGACCGATCGCTGCCGCCAGAAGATGGATTGCTAACCTTGGACCCCCCTTGAGGACAGCTACAAGGACTACTACCCTCATCGGAACATTTGCGGCTGAGGAAACCATAGACACAATAAGTTTACTAAGTGAACTGTTGCTATTTTTGCTATTCACCTTTATTCTTTCCCAGTTTAACTGTTTATCTCCCTGTGAGGAGTACCTTTTTGTTAATTAAATTTGTTAACCCTTGCTCTGCCTCCTGTTTGTAACTGCATCCCACAACTTGCTTACACCTATATATAGTGTGAGCCCCACATAGCCTCTGTATATACAGTGTGAGCCCCACATAGCCTTTGTATCACTTAGTTCCTGCAGCTGGTGCAGCAAAATTAAGCTGGTTGGTGGGAGTACCAGTAGTCGGTTTTGTAGAGATCCACCATATGCGTGGACGGGGATTAACTCTCTTGGCTGCGATATTGAGGAACACAGGACCACTTTTGCTTAAAGTAACAGTCTGTGTGGTTTATTTCCTTCATAAACCAATGTCACAGGAACACAAGGCAAACAGTCTTACATCAGACAGATGAATTCTTAATGTCCATAGTAGAGCTTCCCTCTCTCAGGCCTGTGGGCACACAGGCTGTGCCATGTCCAGCATGCATACAGCATTACCATGTAAAGCATACAGAGTCTCTTACTGAACCCGGTCAGCGTTACTCACAGTTTGTCCCTCACGGGATATCAGGGAAGTGGCCGCATTGGGATCACTGTTCCAGACAGTGCCTTGCTCACTAAGCCATCTACAGTTGCAGAGCCACAGCCGGGCGGTAGCTTCCCTACACAGAGCCGTCACAGACTTTACCAGGTCCGGGCCTTTCCATGTGCTCTTCCAGGAAGTTCAGTCCCAGACACTCCCAACACACACAGGCCTTCCGGGACCTTGCACTCTGACCACTCAGGATCAAACACACAACCCATGTGACCAGACCTCAGTCACACTATATGGTACATGGCCACACCCACAAGTGAGGTATGGATCACATGGTCATGACCTCACTACAGGTCCTATTACATACAGCCAGACACATACAGGCTTTATCATGGGCGTTCAGACATATGCCCACATGCATATTCTGAGTAGCATATGCAGCGCCCCCTAGCTTTAACAGAGGTTACTGCACCACAGTTTCCATCAATGAAATATTGATGACTTATCATGCAGATATGCCATCAATACAGTTACTTAGTACCATGGAAAAAAAAGCAAAAAAAAAAAGTCTTAAATAGCCCCTTTAACTAGCGAAACTCCAGAGGTTTCGCACATAATAATTATAACGTGCATATATTTTACATGTGTTGCTGTGCATTTTGTGTCATTCCCACTAAGCATTAGTGTCTGCAATAATAAAGATCATTCCTTTCTAAATTTGGTTGGATCAATTTTTTCCTTTTTTGCTTCTCTCTTGAGTGCTCTGATCTCTTTCTCATTAATCAATAAAGGTCCAGGGTTGCTCTCTGAATCTTTTCCCCACAGAATTAAAAACAAGAATTAATATTATACTGTATAAGGGGCATCATTGTTCTGTGACTTCTTGAAATCTTTGAGTACACTAAGTCATTTTCAACACAATTCTGAATGCCTACAAAAAGTCTTTTTGGCTAACTAAATACTTAGGATAAAGGAAATTAAAAGAGATTTATTCATCCAGAATTACAACATTCCCATTTAGTGCTGAATATAGCACATTGAGCTTTCTTCTCTGTGCGCTTTTCTTGAGCTTTGCATTCATAAGCAAAGAAATAAGAAGTGAGAAATGAAAAACTCATGTGTGTCAAGGTTATGGGACATTCAGTGCAACTACTGGGCTACATAAATCTAAAAATGGATAGACTTTCCCATTGTGTTTTGGGTACTGGATGGTCATCTTTCCTTTAATAAATTATAATGGGAGGTAAGAGTTGAGGGATATGTAAAGATTGTGGTGTGTCCCTTTAAATATAGTACAATATACATTGACCGCTGGTAACAGACTGACGTGTGTTGTTTCCTCTCAAGTATAGTGGAAGGAATGGATGCACTAATGACAGTTTAGAATAACGGATTTCCACTAAAGGACCAGGGTAGGCTTTTGCCATAATGATAAAGTAATCCCATAAATGAGGAGGCAAGAAGAGCCCATACAACCTGAGCCTGATGTAGATGGAACCCGCACAAAGCAATGTCTACATGGAACATTGGTATAGTCAAAGATGGAAGGACTGGAGGAGGCAAGGGCACAGGGATGTCCAACGCGTGTCGCCAGAAACCCTGGCTTCTTCAGGAGCAGTGACCGCAGTGTGTGTGAGCCTGTCTTTAACCCCTTCCTGACATCCGACGTACTATCCCGTCCATGGGACCTGGGCCCCTATGCCCATGGACGGGATAGTACATCTACCGCGATCAGCGGCGCCCACGTGGTGAGCGCCGCTGATCACGGCCGGGTGTCAGCTGATTATCACAGCTGACACCCGGCACAATGTGTCAGGGGCAGTCACAGACCGCCCCCGACATGTTAACCCCTTGCACACCGCGATCAAACATGATCGCGGTGTACCGGGGGTTAAAGGGAAGCATCGGCAGGGAGGGGGCTCCCTCCGTGCTTCCCTGAGCCCCCCCACGGCAGCGCAATATGCAGCGCTGCTGCGGGGGCTCCTTTCCTGCAGGCCCCTGAATCCAAGATGGCGACGGGGGCCTTCGGGGGCCTGGAGGAAGCTGGCTTCCTCAGTGCCTGCAAAGCGCAGGCATGAGGAAGCCTTCTGCACTGCTTGTGACAGATCGCTGATCTGTCACAGTGATCTGTGATGTGACAGATCAGCGATCTGTCACAGGACAGTGATGTCCCACCTGGGACTATTTAATAAAGTTAAAAAAAAAATAAAAAAAAGTGTTAAAATAATTTAAAAAAAAATCGCCAAATAAATTAGAAAAAAAAAAATATTCCCCCAAATCAATTTTTTTTAAATAAAAAAAACAAAACAATAAAAGTACACATATTAGGTATCGCCGCGTCCTTAACGACCCGCCCTATAAAACTGTCCCATTAGTTAACCCCTTTAGCGAACCCCTTAAAAAATAAAAATAAAAAACGAAGCAAAAAATAATGATTTATTATCATACCGCCAAACAAAAAGTGTAATAACGCGCGATCAAAAAGACGCATATAAATATCCATGGTACCGCTGAAAATGTCATCTTGTCCCGCAAAAAACAAGCCACCACACAGCATCATCAGCGAAAAAATAAAAGTTATAGCTCGCAGAATAAAGCGATGCAAAAATAATTATTTTTTATATAAAATAGTTTTCATTGCATAAAAATGACAAAACATAAAAAAACGACCTAAATGAGGTATCGCTGTAACCATACTGACCCAAAGAATAAAAGGGCTTTATCAATTTTACCGCACGCGGAACGGTGTAAATGCACCCCCCTAAAAGAAATTCATGAAACGCTGGTTTTTGGTCATTCTGCGTCCCAAAAATCGGAATGAAAAGCGATCAACAAATGTCACGTGCCCGAAAATGGTACCAATAAAAACGTCAACTCGTCCCGCAAAAAATAAGACCTCACATGACTTGGTGGGTCAAAATACGGAAAAATTATAGCTCTCAATATGTGGTGATGCAAAAACTATTTTTACAATAAAAAGCGTCTTTTAGCGTGCGACAGCTGCCAAATATAAAAACCGCCATAAATAGTAAATCAAACCTCCCGTTATCACCCCCTTAGTTAGGGAAAAATAATAAAATAAAAAAAATGTATTTATTTCCATTTTTCCATTAGGGTTAGGGTTAAGGCTAGGGTTAGGGCTAGGGCTAGGGTTAGGGACAGGGTTAGGGCTAGGTTTAGGGTTAGGGTTAGGGTTGAGATTAGGGTTAGGGGTGTGTTGGGGTTCGGGTTGGAGTTAGAATTGGGGGTTTCCACTGTTTGGGCACATCAGGGGCTCTCCAAATGCAACATGGCGTCTGATCTCAATTCCAGCCAATTCTGAGTTGAAAAAGTAAAATGGTGCTCCTTCCCTTCCAAGCTCTGCCATGCGCCCAAACAGTGTTTTACCCCCACATGTAGGGTATCAGCCTACTCAGGACAAATTGCAAAACAATTTTTGGGGTCCAATTTCTCCTGTTACCCTTAGGAAAATAAAAAATTGGGGGCAAAAATATCATTTTTGTGGAAAAAAATGATTTTTTTATTTTCACGTCCGAGCGTTATAAACTTCTGTGAAGCACTTGGGGGTTCAATGTGCTCACCACACATCTAGATAAGTTCCTTAGGGGGTCTCGTTTCCAAAATGGGGTCATTTGTCGGGGTTTCCACTGTTTAGGTACATTAGGGGCTCTCCAAAGGCAACATGACACCCGCAGACCATTCCATCAAAGTCTGCATTCCAAAACGTCACTACTTCCCTTCCGATCCCCGATGTGTGCCCATACAGTAGTTTTCTCCCACATATGGGGTATCAGCATATTCAGGACAAATTGGACAACAACTTTTGGGGTCCAATTTTTCCTGGTACCCTTGGGAAAATAAAAAAATGGTGACTAAAAGATCATGTTTGTGGAAAAAATACAAATTTTTTATTTTCACGCCCGGGCGTTATAAATTTCTGTGAAGCACTGGGGGGTTCAAAGTGCTCACCACACATCTAGATAAGTTCCTTGGGGGGTCTAGTTTACAAAATGGTGTCATTTGTGGGGGGTTTCCACTGTTTAGGTACATCAGGGGTTTTCCAATCGCGACATGGTGTCCGATCTCAATTCCAGCCAAAAACATCAAATGGTGCTGCTTCCCTTCCGAGCTCTGCCATGCGCCCAAATAGTGGTTTACCCCCACATGTGGGGTATCAGCGTACTCAGGACATATTGCACAATAACTTTTAGGGTCCTGTTACCCTTGGGAAAATAAAAATTGGGGTGAAAAGATCATTTTTGTGGAAAAAGTATGATTTTTTAATTGTACAGCTTTATGTTATAAACTTCTGTGAAGCCCTTGGGGGTTCAAAGTTCTCACCACACATCTAGATAAGTTCCTTAGGGGGTCTAGTTTCCAAAATGGTGTCATTTGTGGGGGGTTTCCACTGTTTTGGTACATCAGGGGTTTTCCAATCGGGTCATGATGTCCAATCTCAATTCCAGCCAAAAACGTCAAATGGCGCTGCTTCCCTTCCGAGCTCTGCCATGCGCCCAAATAGTGGTTTACCCCCACATGTGGGGTATCAGCGTACTCAGGACAAATTTCACAATAACTTTTAGAGTCCTGTTACCCTTGGGAAAATAAGAATTGAGGGTGAAAAGATCATTTTTGTGGAAAAAATATGATTTTTTAATTGTACCGCTGTACGTTATAAACTTCTGTAAAGCCCTTGTGGGTTCAAAGTTCTCACCACATATCTAGATAAGTTCCTTGGGGGGGTCTAGTTTCCAAAATGGGGTCACTTGTAGGGGGTCTCCACTGTTTAGGTACATCAGGGACTCACCAAACGTGACATGGCGTCCGATCTGAATTCCAGCCAATTTTGCATTGAAAAAGTCAAATGGCGCTCCTTCCATTCTGAGCTCTGCCATGCGCTGAAACAGTGGTTCCCCCCCACATATTAGGTATCAGCGTACTCAGGACAAATTGCACAATATCTTTTGCAGTCCAATTTCTCCTGTTACCCTGGGTAAAATAAAAAAAATTGAACCTGAAGTATTTTTTTTGTGAAAAAAAGTTAGATGTTCATTTTTTTTAAATATTCAAAAAAATTCCTGTGACGCACCTAAAGGGTTAATAAACTTCTTGAATGTGGTTTTGAGCACCTTAAGGGGTGCAGTTTTTAGAATGGTGTCACTTTTGGGTATTTTCTATCATATAGACCCCTCAAAGTGGCTTCAAATGTGATGTGGTCCTAAAAATAAAATGGTGTTGTAAAAATGAGAAATCGCTGGTCAACTGTTTAACCCTTATAACTTCCTAACAAAAAAAAATTTTGGTTCCAAAATTGTGCTGATGTAAAGTAAACATGTGGGAAATGTTAGTTATCAAGTTTTTTGTGTGCCGTATCTCTGTGATTTAAGGGCATAAAAATTCAAAGTTGGGAAAATTGCGAAATTTTCAAAATTTTCGCCAAATTTCCGTTTTCTCACAAATAAACAAAAGTTATTTGAGTGAAATTTTACCTCTAACATGAAGTACAATATGTCACGAGAAAACAATGTCAGAATCACCGGGATCCATGGAAGCGTTCCAGAGTTATGACCTCATAAATGTACAGTGGTCAGAATTGTAAAAATTCGTCCGGTCATGAACGTGCAAACGACCCTTGGGGGTGAAGGGGTTAAATACCTGTACAATAAGTGCTGGCCAGGGAGCAGCTGGAGGATATGGGCGTGAGGTAATCCGAAGGTGAAACTGGCGTTAGGTAAAAAACGGAAGAGGTCAGAGCGTTGGCGCATCTGCGCAGTGCTAGAAAAGAACCGGCCAAAAGGGTGTACCAGTATGGCCGCACTAGAGTGCATAGCGCCTGTGCAGATCAGCGTGTGCGCAGCAGCTAATGGGTGTGCTCCAAAGACAGGGAAACATAATCGGACACACAAATTTATGGGATTACTTTATCATTATGGCAAAAGCCTACCCTGGTCCTTTAGTGGAAATCCGTTCGTACAACTTGTTCTAATAGTGGATCACTTTTTATATTTATTTTTGTTTTCCATCTACGGTACTTATTTTCATTGCGGAGCAACACTTATCTTAATGTTTAGCTGCATTATCCAGATACCGGTGCTCCATTTTGATATTGCTCTGTGCGGATTCTATCTGTATCAATCTTAGGCCGGGGTCACACTGGCGAGGAATACGGGAGAGTGAGAGGCGCTAAAAGCACGCATTAGACACGGACCAATGATTCTCTATGGGGTCCCTCGCACTAGGCGTATATTTCTCCTCCGTATCCTACGCTCCGTGCCACTCGATTGTCAGCGTACTACGGCCATAATACGCCAATGCAAGTCTATGGGTGCGCAAAAAATACGGATTACACACGGACCACACATGTGACTTGCGAGAAATACGCACCAGGTGTCTTTTAGCAAAGGTGGCAATTCAGTGCGCTATACATTAAAATCACACTGACAGGTTTAATAAAGAAAGAAAGAATAGATATATACACATAGAATATATATATATATATTATAATATATATATATATATGCATTCTATGTGTCTATATCTAATCTTTCATTTCTTTATTAAAACTGTCATAGGGCTCCATTTTATGTCCATTTTGCAAGCCTGCGAGAAAATCTCGCCATACGGATGCCATACGGATTACATACGGATGCTGACATGCGCAAAATACGCAACCACACCTTGATTACGGATGACATACGGAGCACTATTTAGGGGTCTGTCATCCGTATTACGCATGTAAAATACTGACCGTATTTTGCGCAGGTTAGTGTGACTCCAGCCTTAGGCTGTATGGGATCTTTTTGTCCCCTCATTTAGGGGACTATTGTATTATTGTGGCAAAAGCTCATAGTGGTCCTTAAATGGAAACCCACCTATACCACGTGGTTTAGTAGTAGACTACCCTTTATTTTTGTTGTCTGTATATCTTCTTTTTCTATTGTGGAACAATATCTCTCCTAGTGTTTAGCTGTACTATTTAGACAGCAGGATCCTATATCACTTATGCATGTCTTTTTGGATTAATACTGGTATAATATATATATATATATATATATATATATATATATACATCTTCTTTTACATAGGGAACCTATTGTAATCTAGGGTTTGGCAGGGGCATGACCCTATTGTGGGTCAATGCATAACCTTGTTTGCGTTATGCAATTTTAAACGTTTTCAACTTTTGCAGTGTTGTTGTATTGTCACTTAATAAAGTTTATATTTTTGATATAATCTTTACGGTGATCCCTGTTTGCTGCATGCTACTTTTTCTCTGTCTGTATGTGTACCCCTGTATATGTGGTGCCCCAGGGGAGTCCAGTCGCCACAGAGATACTGCACCTCACCCAGAGGTGTGGTGTCCCACTCCCCAGGCAAGGTGGAGACACCTCACAGGACTCTAACACCTGCACCCAACACACACCCTATAGCAGCAGGGAATCTGGATGTACCCTACGGGAGGATGATCTCAACTCTGCCTGGGTGGTAAGGGTGTTGGGAGGTGGGTGGAGCTAGTGGGAAGAGAGTTTAGTCAAGAGTCTGTCAGGAGGGGAGGAAGTGGAAAGACGTGTGCTGAAGCAGCTCCCTGTCAGGAGGATCTGCTTGGAAGGAAAGAGACAGAAGGAAGCTCCTTGAAGAAGGAAGGGATCCTAGAGGCACGGGCAGCAACTATACTGTCTGTGGGGTTCGTTGCACGCCGGCTAACGTCGGGTGGAGAGATCAGGTCGCAGTATACTGACTGGCCCTAGAACTTTTGTAGTTAACAACGGACTCAGCTAGATCAACCAGAGGCTTCGAGCATTGCAAGTGCTGCAGCCAAATCCACAATTATTCGCTGAAAAGGCAGACACATAGGATCCTGGGACCTAGAGGTTATTCCCGACAAGATCAGAGTTTGCTGGATTGGGACACTGCTTGTGAAGGTGCTGGACAGGAGGGAGGAAATGAGCATAGGGAGATGGCCAGGAAAGGTACACACTGAAGGGAGTCCTGGAAGGGTGTTCTCCATCTACCTGGGAGTTTGCTGGACCCCTCACCTGGAGGACGCAGCGTCAAGCAGGCACGTGCATGCAAGTGAACTCTGAGTAAAGCTTTGGAACTGCACCTAGCGGTGTCCTCTAATTCTTCCTGCGTCACCTATCCAACTCTGCTACATCTACCACCACCAAATGCAACATCTTTGCTATCACTACTGCCCTGGGACAAAGCTCTGCCTAGAGAGCCTGGAGAGCTATTCCAACTCTGCTGAATCACACCATCAGTCCCAGACGATCTGCACTGCAGCGCTGGTGACCTCTGACCAGAAACCACAGGTGAAAAATGAGGATGAATGAACTTATGGAGATCAACATCCAACACTGCGGAGACACCATCACATGTTTCTCAACACAGTGATTCTAGAGCAATGCCCACATCCCTTATAGTAAATATGTAAAAATATGCAAAACACAAGCCACGGAGACACCATAACATGTTTCTCAACGCATGCAATGACTAGCCAGGTCTTTCGCCGGGAAGGAACAACCACGGGAAGGGCAGTCTCCAATGAAGGAAACCACCTATGCCAAAACATGGTATCCATCCACAGACAGCTGTTTCGGGGTATTGCCCCTCATCAGTGTGGAGTAGGAAACTGGCCAGTAGGAGCAATGCCTAGTAGAAGACTGTGAAAAATGAGGATGAATGAATTCATGGAGATCAACATCCAACATTGCGGAGACACCATCACATGTTTCTCAACGCAGTGATTCTAGAGCAATGTCCCCATCTCTTATGGGAAATATGTAAAAATATGCAAAACACAAGCCGCGGAGACACCATCACATGTTTCTCAACGCAAGCAATGACTAGCCAGTTCTTTCCCCGGGAAGGAACAACCACGGGAAGGGTAGTCTCCAATGAAGGAAACTACCTATGCCAAAACATGGTATCCATCCACAGACATGGATACCATGTTTTGGCATAGGTGGTGTCATGATCCAGTGTTGGATCTGGCGGTATTAAAAGCACAAAGTGAACTTTTTTTACTTTGGTTAAGTTCAAAGGTGTTTTGACTGTCCCCGGTGGTGGTTAGTGGTATTGCACCTTAGGTTAGGTTGCACTTAATTATGGTTCAGGTGTGACACTCTATAAATGGGTCTCAGGGTGTTCACTCACTGCTGGTGATATTTCTTGCTGAGTTGTTGGAGAGCCTGGTGGAAGGATGGAGCTGGATAGGAGTCCTGCGCAGTCAGCCAGAGAGAACGAGTGCCAGCTAATGGGGTCTGCAGGAAGGGCTGGCATGGCCTGGTGGAGTCGCAGTTTATGGTGTCGGCGGGAAGTGCGGGCATGGCGTAGAGGAGTGGCGACTTGGAAGAGAGTTGCACTCAGCATGTTCGACTTGGTTGCTGAGAACTGGACTCGAGCATGCTTGGATTCTTGGCAGAGGCTGGACTCATCTTGGGACTCTGTGTACTGGACTGCTGCAAGTGGTGATGGACTCTGCTCCCAGGCTGCACGATGGTGACGGATCCAGTTATGGTGATGGATCAGGGTGGAGGAGAAGATGCACACAGGTGGTGGGCTCTGTTGCTAGGAGCGTACGCAACAGAGCAAAGCTAAGTGGTGTTTCCCCTGTATTGTCTTTCCTCATGTGTGTTATTAGTGCAGTGGTGGGATTAGTCTCCGCACCGACCTATTCCCTAGTGAGGGTTTAGGCGCAGGGCGAGCCAGGGTTTTGAGGCACGCGTGCGGCGACAGGTTCGGAGCCTGTTTAGGGAATGTGAGGAGTTCAGGGACAATGGCTCAGGGGAGCTTAGGAGGTCTCCATGTCCCCATTCCCTATCGCAGGGCCCACCATTGTTAAAGTTTCCCAGGTTCCCCCCTTATTATTTAAATTCGCCGTACTGGAGGCGGTGTTTCCAGAAATGTATTTATAACGTGTAATTCCCAAATTCGCCAGGTGGAGGCGGCGTATCCACCGGCACGTTTTATTATTTAAATGCGCCCCACTGGAGGCGGTGTATCTAGGGTCACGTGTTATGGGTTCGCCTTGCGGAAACATCTGCGTCCTGACACACGTGATCATGACATTATCACCAGCCCTTACTTTTTTTTTCTGGTGAGCTTTGGCCATGTGGAGACCTGTGGTAATTGCTGCCGGGCCTCACTGAGGTGCAATGGGGAGCGGCAAGGTGTGTTTAAGCCGCTGCAGCAGCAGTTATCAGGGTCTGGGGCCTCTGCTCAGATAACCAGAGAAACAAAAATGGCGGCTGCGGTCTGGCAAAAGCCCCTAGAGTCGCTGCTGGGGAGCGGGACTTGCTCATGCACGGGGAGGTACCCAGGCAGGTGGGAGGAATGGTGCCCCACGGTGCTGCCTGGTATTCCCCGAGGTGATGGGGTACATCCCTGTGGTGAGCAGACTAGGTGTGTAGTCGCTGCTGGGGAGCGGGACTTGCTCATACAGGGGACGCACCCAGGCAGGTGGGAGGAATGGTGCCCCACGGAGCTGCCTGGTATTCCCTGAGGTGAAGGGGTACGTCCCTGTAGGGAGCAGATTGGTGTATAGTCCGCGGGGCTCATGCCAAATCTTCAATGCCGCCCCCTCTTGGTCGTGTGGAGGCGACCAGCGAGTGTATATATTTTCCTCCATATTCCTGCGGTTATGGTACTAAAACCCCCTAGAGTCGCTGCTTGGGAGCAGGACTGGTTCATGCAGGCGGGCGCACCTAGGCAGGTGGGAGGAATGGTGCCCCACGGAGCTGCCTGGTATTCCCCGAGGTGAAGGGGTACGCCCCTGTGGTGAGCTGACTGGTGTGATAGTCCGCGGGGTTTTACGCCAAATCTTCATACCATCGAAGAAGCCGCCATCCTGGTCATGTGGAGGTGACCAGCGAGAGTATATTTCCTCCATTTCCCGGTCCCCTTCTCCTCCTGGTGTGTGCAGCAGGTGTGCTGCGGGGGAGTAGGGACAAATCTCTACCCTCTCCATTAACCAACCCTAGGAGGCGCAGTCCTCATGGTGAAAGGGTTGGAGGGTGGTGTCCCTTGGTGAATAGCGGGGGTGTGGTGACACAGGGGGACGCCTCTGTTGTTGAGTCCAGAGTGAGTTCACCAAGTTATGACATATGTATGTGTGCAATAAACGTTCAGGTCTGGACCTGTGTGTGAACGAGCATGTATGGGTGCCCACTAAAAAACATCTTGTGGAAATGTATTGTGGAGTCTGATCAGCTCTGAGCAAACATACACATACATTAACTCGTTCCCCAGGTCGGTGCTGTGGAGATGAGTGGTTCCTCCAAAAGGAACTTTATTGCCAATATCAGCGGTGTTTGTCATAAACCTGAAGTGTCAGGGAATGGTGGGGTGAACTCAGGGTCTGGGCGTCCCCGCTGTAGGTGTTTCCCTAATGAAGGGTGGTCTTGAGGGTCCAGAGGCCCCTCATTAAGGAGGGGGTACTGTCATGATCCAGTGTTGGATCTGGCGGTATTAAAAGCACAAAGTGAACTTTTTTTACTTTGGTTAAGTTCAAAGGTGTTTTGACTGTCCCCGGTGGTGGTTAGTGGTATTGCACCTTAGGTTAGGTTGCACTTAATTATGGTTCAGGTGTGGCACTCTATAAATGGGTCTCAGGGTGTTCCCTCACTGCTGGTGATATTTCTTGCTGAGTTGTTGGAGAGCCTGGTGGAAGGATGGAGCTGGATAGGAGTCCTGCGCAGTCAGCCAGAGAGAACGAGTGCCAGCTAATGGGGTCTGCAGGAAGGGCTGGCATGGCCTGGTGGAGTCGCAGTTTATGGTGTCGGCGGGAAGTGCGGGCATGGCGTAGAGGAGTGGCGACTTGGAAGAGAGTTGCACTCAGCATGTTCGACTTGGTTGCTGAGAACTGGACTCGAGCATGCTTGGATTCTTGGCAGAGGCTGGACTCATCTTGGGACTCTGTGTACTGGACTGCTGCAAGTGGTGATGGACTCTGCTCCCAGGCTGCACGATGGTGACGGATCCAGTTATGGTGATGGATCAGGGTGGAGGAGAAGATGGACACAGGTGGTGGGCTCTGTTGCTAGGAGCGTACGCAACAGAGCAAAGCTAAGTGGTGTTTCCCCTGTATTGTCTCTTTCCTCATGTGTGTTATTAGTGCAGTGGTGGGATTAGTCTCCGCACCGACCTATTCCCTAGTGAGGGTTTAGGCGCAGGGCGAGCCAGGGTTTTGAGGCACGCGTGCGGCGACAGGTTCGGAGCCTGTTTAGGGAATGTGAGGAGTTCAGGGACACTGGCTCAGGGGAGCTTAGGAGGTCTCCATGTCCCCATTCCCTATCGCAGGGCCCACCATTGTTAAAGTTTCCCAGGTTCCCCCCTTATTATTTAAATTCGCCGTACTGGAGGCGGTGTTTCCAGAAATGTATTTATAACGTGTAATTCCCAAATTCGCCAGGTGGAGGCGGCGTATCCACCGGCACGTTTTATTATTTAAATGCGCCCCACTGGAGGCGGTGTATCCAGGGTCACGTGTGTTATGGGTTCGCCTTGCGGAAACATCTGCGTCCTGACACACGTGATCATGAGAGGTGGTTTCCTTAATTGGAGACTGCCCTTCCCGTGGTTGTTCCTTCCCGGGGAAAGAACTGGCTAGTCATTGCTTGCGTTGAGAAACATGTGATGGTGTCTCCGCGGCTTGTGTTTTGCATATTTTTACATATTTCCCATAAGGGATGGGGGCATTGCTCTAGAATCACTGCGTTGAGAAACATGTGTTGGTGTCTCCGCAATGTTGGATGTTGATCTCCATGAATTCATTCATCCTAATTTTTCACAGTCTTCTACTAGGCATTGCTCCTACTGGCCAGTTTCCTACTCCACACTGATGAGGGGCAATACCCCGAAACAGCTGTCTGTGGATGGATACCATGTTTTGGCATAGGTGGTTTCCTTAATTGGAGACTGCCCTTCCCGTGGTTGTTCCTTCCCGGAGAAAGACCTGGCTAGTCATTGCTTGCGTTGAGAAACATGTGATGGTGTCTCTGCGGCTTGTGTTTTGCATATTTTTACAGAAACCACAGGTGGCGTCACAAACTTATCTACACATAGACTTTATTCCTCGTCAATGGTTATTTTTCATGGACACTTAGGGCCACGGACAGGGTCACTGCTGCCGTGACACATACCTTTAAGACACCGACCTGGTGCCGAGTAACCCACGGCGCTGAGGGGGTGCTCCATATACAAGACCAAACATGCTGGACTACATACATATCCTCCGGTCCCGACTCAGAAACCGGTGAATCCCCCCAGTGGATAGTGTGTCACACAGAGTGACTGCATACTTATCAATTTAGACCGGACAACACCTTTAAATGTCTTGAATGGTGATGATAGAGGAGTTTTCTGGGTTAAATGAACCCAATGTGGAGTTCTGCAAAGGGAGGCAGTCACAGGAAAAGATAGCAAGGCTCAGCACTGGAACCCGGGCAGCTAAGTAATAGTTATAGCTCTTGTTTTTGATCAAGTTTTTTTTTTTTTTTTAAATCTCAACCTTTTGTGGGGTTGGAATTGGGCTTCTGTTGATTTTAACTCTTTCCGCCATAGATCAATTTAACATAAACTGCACCAAACTTCTTTTTAAGAGGCCTTCGAGCCAAAGGGTTAACATAGTTAAAAAAATACAGAATCATTTCTTTTATTTTTCAATGGTGTCATTCTAAGGGTAAATTATTCATATGAATCTGGAGGTAACCCAGACGTAAAATACTTATGAAACAACCACTCACATGCCTACCATTCATGGAGGGGATGGTTGACTAGTTTTCTATAGATAAAACCTGTATAGGGTGCCAAATTTAATAGCATGTGTGTCAAAATATCGACCAATACCTCATGCATATGACATAGATTTTAATGCATGTTTTTTCATTTCTATACAGGATACAACCAGGCCCATCAATGTTGGACTTCTAAACTAAGGCACCTATCCCTATGGGGTGCACTTATTTACTGCTGGGCAGCAGTGGTGTAATCAGAGTCTGATGGGCCCCAGTGCAAGATTTGGACCAGCTACCCCACCACATGTTGGTCAGATGTATGGGCCCTTGTAGTAAATTCTATCAGGACATTCAAATGGCACCCCCTCCACCATTATGTAGCAATGTTTCCCATCTTGGGCACATTCCAGGCATATATGTCACCCATCCTGGGCTCATCCTATTATATATGTCCCTCATCCTGGCCTTATGCTGGTATATATATATATATATATATATATATATATATATATATATATATAATGTGTGTATATGTACTCCACCCTGGTATATACAGTATGTCTCTCATCCTGGACCCATCCTGGTATATATTGTCCTCCAACCTGGTATATATGTTCCCCATCCTGGTATATATGTCCTTTATCCTGGGCCCCATCCTGGTATATGTATCACCCATCATGCTACATGTCCATTATCCTAGTATAGATAAACCCATCCTGGTATATATGTCCCCCATCCTGTTATATACACTCACTGGCCACTTTATTAGGTACACCTGTCCAACTGTGTGTTAAGACTTAATTTCTAATCAGCCAATCACATGGCGGCAACTCAGTGCATTTAGGCATGTAGACATGGTCAAGACAATCTCCTGCAGTTCAAACCGAGCATCAGTATGGGGAAGAAAGGTGATTTGAGTGCCTTTGAACGTGGCATGATTGTTGGTGCCAGAAGGGCTGGTCTGAGTATTTCAGAAACTGCTGATCTACTGGGATTTTCACGCACAACCATCTCTAGGGTTTACAGAAAATGGTCCGAAAAAGAAAAAAAATCCAGTGAGCGGCAGTTCTGTGGCCGGAAATGCCTTGTTGATGCCAGAGGTCAGAGGAGAATGGGCATACTGGTTCGAGCTGATAGAAAGGCAACAGTGACTCAAATTGCCACCCGTTACAACCAAGGTAGGCAGAAGAGCATCTCTGAACGCACAGTGCGTCGAACTTTGAGGCAGATGGGCTACAGCAGCAGAAGACCACACTGGGTACCACTCCTCTCAGCTAAGAACAGGCATCTGATGGCTACTTTCAGCAGGATAATGCGCCATGTCATAAAGCTCGAATCATCTCAGATTGGTTTCTTGAACATGACAATGAGTTCACTGTACTCAAATGGCCTCCTCAGTCACCAGATCTCAATCCAATAGAGCATCTTTGGGATGTGGTGGAACGGGAGATTCGCATCAGGGATGTGCAGCCGACAAATCTGCGCCAACTGTGTGATGCCATCATGTCAATATGGTCCAAAATCTCTGAGGAATGCTTCCAGCACCTTGTTGAATCTCTGCCACGAAGAATTGAGGCAGTTCTGAAGGCAAAAGGGGGTCCAACCCGTTACTAGCATGGTGTACCTAATAAAGTGGCCAGTGAGTGTATATCCCCCATCCTGGTATATATCCCTTATCCTGGTATATATCCCCCATTCAAATCCTGGTATATATCCCCCATTCAACCGCTGCTCTATAATCTCAGCCCCCCCGCAATAAAGGACTACATAAAGGGGGGGGTCCCATGGCCATATGGGCCGTAATAATATTTATTTATTGCTTTAATTTTAATTTTAAAATAAGGGTTAAAAGTGGGCTGGGCGCCCTCAGTATGGTTTGTGGAGAAGGGCATATCTGGTTTCCTTGGCGACGTTTTAACGGACCAGGATTGGCTGGAGAAATTTGGCGGTTTTTCTGTGTTTATAAAAATCCCTGCACTGGCAGTTTTTACCTCAGACAACATTTTCCTGAAGAAAGAAGATCCCCCTCCCTCCCTCCCTAATTTTCAGATTACCTGTCGTGATGTTTTATTGTGGGAAAATCGCCCGTTAAGGGGCGCATTGTTTCTCTGGTATGGTAATATTGGATAATTTTATGGAATTATTTATTTAACGGTTTGGTTATTTATTATTAACCCAAAATAAACTCACGGCCACTTTTCTTCCATTATTAAAGTGTGTGGTGTCATTTATTTACGGATATCGGTCCTGTAGGGCCATGCATAGAAAAAAAAATTCTGCTCACTTTCTCTCCACTCGCCTGCCTCTTCTGAAGCCGACAGCTGACTTCAGCGTGCAAGTGACGGGAGCGCATGAGGTCACTGCCATGCGCCCACAGTCATGTGAACACCGAATGTCAGCTGCTGGCCTCTGATTAGTCAGCAGCATATATTGCAGTGCACAAACCGGGCGGGTCTCTGCGCCACAATACACTTCAGCTGAATGTGCATCCTAGAATGCACATCCAGTTGACATTTGCTCTGGTGGAGGTAGGCCCCTCACCCACACAGCCTGATCGAGATCATTACGCCCCTGCTGGGCAGCCCGCCTAATCTAATAGTATGGACTTCACTTAGGCTATGTGCACAAACTGCGGAATCACCTGCGGGTTTTACCCCGCGGAACCGCAGGTAAAGTGACCTGCGGTTTTCCTGCGGTTTTGCCCTGCGGTTTCACACCTCTACTATGTTAAAGGTGTGAAACCGCAGCGGAATCCGCAGAAACAATTGACATGCTGCGGTTTATAAACCGCAGCAAAACCGCAGCGTGAGCACTGCGGTTTTGAATACCCATAGAGTTACATGGTACTGTACCATCTCTGCGGAACTGCTGCGGTTCCGCAGGGCCAAAACCGCAGCGGAACCGCAGCAAAAACCGCAGCGTGTGCACATAGCCTTATAGGCTGTAAGCCAGACACAGTGCACCACGTCTGTGTAACTGGTGCCATTTACAAGCCTTATCCATATGCAATTTTAATGCAAAGCAACCATTCCCTCCGTAAATTGGTGGGCTTGTGGTTGGTTGTTTCGTCAGTATTTTGCACCTGTGTTGGCTCTGCCTTTATCAATGAGAGTTGCTGCATTCTGTAAGTGCAATAGTTTTCTGAGCTATGTTAGTAAATATGGCTGCCTTATTTTTGCTATGGTTTTTGATATTTTGATATCTTTTGCTGTCTCTTTGTCATGTATTGTAGCAAAACTAAAGAATCCGATAGTTCAGACACATCTAAACAGGTCTCGGGTTCCTCCCATCATATCTCTGGTGGTTAAGTGATAAGGATGTTTGAGAACAGAACTAAAGGAAGGAAGTACGGTAAGGATGGAAGCATGGGAATCATATGAAAGGCCAATGGATCAATAAAAGAAAGATTGGACAAAAGTGTTTATGGAGCCTGTCCTATCAGCCATCTGTGGCACATATGTTGGCTCATGTTATTTCACTGAATGATTTATGATTCAAACATAGTGTTGCACTGAAGTGAGTGAGTTTCACTTCCCTCATTTTAAAGGAGAACTTGTCACTTCTGGTTCTGGGATTTAGATGAAAATATGATCATAAATATGATTTATAAATGCGGATGCCACACACAGTGTGTCTATACCGGGTCACCTACAAAACTATTAACATATATAAAAGTTAGAATAATGCAATAAAATATATAAACATACACACTTATACATACATGTACATAGCACACACATACATGGCAAGCACACACAAATGTACATAGCACATACTTATACACACACACTCATGTACGTGGCACACACATGCTGCACAACAAATGCTCAGTAGATACACACATTACATATAGCACATGTATACAGGACAGCATTCATATAAACACATACAAATATTTGTAGCACACACTACAGTACCCATACCTCATATACACACACTACACATACCTCATATACACACACTACACATACCTCATATACACACACTACACATACCTCATATACACACACTACACATACCTCATATACACACACTACACATACCTCATATACACACACTACACATACCTCATATACACACAATACACATACCTCATATACACACACTACACATACATCAGATACACACACTACCCATACCTCATATACACACACTACACATACCTCATATACACACACTACACATACCTCATATACACACACTACACATACCTCATATACAGACACTACACATACATCAGATACACACACTACCCATACCTCATATACACACACTACCCATACCTCATATACACACACTACACATACCTCATATACACACACTACCCATACCTCAGATACACACACTACACATACCTCATATACACACACTACACATACCTCATATACACACACTACACATACCTCATATACACACACTACACATACATCAGATACACACACTACCCATACCTCATATACACACACTACCCATACCTCATATACACACACTACACATACCTCATATACACACACTACACATACCTCATATACACACACTACAGATAACTCAGATACACACACTACACATACCTCAGATACACACACTGCACACACTACACATACCTCAGATACACACACTGCACACACTACAAATACCTCAGATACACACACACACTGCACACACTACACATACCTCAGAAACACACACTGCACACACTACACATACCTCAGAAACACACACTGCACACACTACACATACCTCAGATACACACACTGCACACACTACACATACCTCAGATACACACACTGCACACACTACAAATACCTCAGATACACACACTGCACACACTACACATACCTCAGATACACACACTGCACACACTACAAATACCTCAGATACACACACTGCACACACTACACATACCTCAGATACACACACTGCACACACTACACATACCTCAGATACACACACTGCACACACTACACATACCTCAGATACACACACTGCACACACTACACATACCTCAGAAACACACACTGCACACACTACACATACCTCAGATACACACACTACACATACCTCAGAAACACACACTGCACACACTACACATACCTCAGATACACACACTGCACACACTACACATACCTCAGATACACACTGCACACACTACACATACCTCAGATACACACACTGCACACACTACACATACCTCAGATACACACACTGCACACACTACACATACCTCAGATACAAACACTGCACACACTACACATACCTCAGATACACACACTGCACACACTACACATACCTCAGATACACACACTGCACACACTACAAATACCTCAGATACACACACTGCACACACTACACATACCTCAGAAACACACACTGCACACACTACACATACCTCAGATACACACACTACAAATATCTCATATACACACACTGCACACACTACAGATAACTCAGATACACACACTACACATACCTCAGATACACACACTGCACACACTACACATACCTCAGATACACACACTACACATACCTCAGAAACACACACTGCACACACTACACATACCTCAGAAACACACACTGCACACACTACACATACCTCAGATACACACACTGCACACACTACACATACCTCAGATACACACACTGCACACACTACACATACCTCAGATACACACACTGCACACACTACACATACCTCAGATACAAACACTGCACACACTACACATACCTCAGATACACACACACTGCACACACTACAAATACCTCAGATGCACACACACTGCACACACTACAAATACCTCAGATGCACACACTACACACCTCAGATACACAAACTGCACACACTACACATACCTCAGATACACAAACTGCACACACTACACAAACCTCAGATACACACACTGCACACACTACACATACCTCAGATACACACACTGCACACACTACACATACCTCAGAAACACACACTACACACGCTACAAATACCTCAGATACACACACTGCACACACTACACATACCTCAGAAACACACACTGCACACACTACACATACCTCAGATACACACACTGCACACACTACAAATACCTCAGATACACACACTGCACACACTACACATACCTCAGAAACACAAACTGCACACACTACACATACCTCAGATACACACACTACACATACCTCAGATACACACACTACACATACCTCAGATACACACACTGCACACACTACACATACCTCAGAAACACACACTGCACACACTACACATACCTCAGATACACACACTGCACACACTACACATACCTCAGAAACACACACTGCACACACTACACATACCTCAGATACACACACTGCACACACTACACATACCTCAGATACACACACTGCACACACTACACATACCTCAGATACACACACTGCACACACTACACATACCTCAGATACACACACTGCACACACTACACATACCTCAGATGCACACACTACAAATACCTCAGATACACACACTGCACACACTACACATACCTCAGAAACACACACTGCACACACTACACATACCTCAGATACACACACTACAAATATCTCATATACACACACTGCACACACTACAGATAACTCAAATACACACACTACACATACTTCAGATACACACACTGCACACACTACACATACCTCAGATACACACACTACACATACCTCAGAAACACACACTGCACACACTACACATACCTCAGATACACACACTGCACACACTACACATACCTCAGATACACACACTGCACACACTACACATACCTCAGATACACACACTGCACACACTACACATACCTCAGATACACACACTGCACACACTACACATACCTCAGATACAAACACTGCACACACTACACATACCTCAGATACACACACTGCACACACTACAAATACCTCAGATACACACACTGCACACACTACACATACCTCAGATACACTCACTGCACACACTACAAATACCTCAGATGCACACACTACACACCTCAGATACACACACTGCACACACTACAAATACCTCATATACACACACTACAGATAACTCAGATACACACACTACACATACCTCAGATACACACACTGCACACACTACACATACCTCAGATACACACACTGCACACACTACACATACCTCAGATACACACACTGCACACACTACAAATACCTCAGATACACACACACACTGCACACACTACACATACCTCAGAAACACACACTGCACACACTACACATACCTCAGAAACACACACTGCACACACTACACATACCTCAGATACACACACACACTGCACACACTAAACATACCTCAGATACACACACTGCACACACTACACATACCTCAGATACACACACTACACATACCTCAGATACACACACTACACACACTACACATACCTCAGATACACACACTGCACACACTACACATACCTCAGATACACACACTGCACACACTACACATACACACACTGCACACACTACACATACCTCAGATACACACACTGCACACACTACACAAACCTCAGATACACACACTGGTCACACTACAAATACCTCAGATACACACTGCACACACTACACATACCTCAGATACAAACACTGCACACACTACACATACCTCAGAAACACACACTGCACACACTACACATACCTCAGATACACACACTGCACACTACAAATACCTCAGATGCACACACTACACATACCTCAGATACACACACTACACATACCTCAGATACACGCTGCACACACTACACATACCTCAGATACACACACTGCACACACTACACATACCTCAGATACACACTGCACACACTACAAATACCTCAGATACACACTGCACACACTACACATATCTCAGATACACACACACACTGCACACACTACAAATACCTCAGATGCACACACTACACACCTCAGATACACACACTGCACACACTACACATACCTCAGAAACACACACTGCACACACTACACATACCTCAGATACACACACTGCACACACTACACATACCTCAGATACACACACACTGCACACACTACAAATACCTCAGACACACACACTGCACACACTACACATACCTCAGAAACACACACTGCACACACTACACATACCTCAGATACACACACTGCACACACTACACATACCTCAGATACACACACTGCACACACTACACATACCTCAGATACAAACACTGCACACACTACACATACCTCAGATACAAACACTACACATACCTCAGAAACACACTGCACACACTACACATACCTCAGATACACACACTGCACACACTACACATACCTCAGATACAAACACTGCACACACTACACATACCTCAGATACACACACTGCACACACTACACATACCTCAGATACACACACACACTGCACACACTAAACATACCTCAGATACACACACTGCACACACTACACATACCTCAGATACACACACTACACATACCTCAGATACACACACTACACACACTACACATACCTCAGATACACACACTGCACACACTACACATACCTCAGATACACACACTGCACACACTACACATACACACACTGCACACACTACACATACCTCAGATACACACACTGCACACACTACAAAAACCTCAGATACACACACTGGTCACACTACAAATACCTCAGATACACACTGCACACACTACACATACCTCAGATACAAACACTGCACACACTACACATACCTCAGATACACACACTGCACACTACAAATACCTCAGATGCACACACTACACATACCTCAGATACACACACTACACATACCTCAGATACACGCTGCACACACTACACATACCTCAGATACACACACTGCACACACTACACATACCTCAGATACACACTGCACACACTACAAATACCTCAGATACACACACTGCACACACTACAAATACCTCAGATACACACTGCACACACTACACATATCTCAGATACACACACACACTGCACACACTACAAATACCTCAGATGCACACACTACACACCTCAGATACACACACTGCACACACTACACATACCTCAGAAACACACACTGCACACACTACACATACCTCAGATACACACACTGCACACACTACACATACCTCAGATACACACACACTGCACACACTACAAATACCTCAGACACACACACTGCACACACTACACATACCTCAGAAACACACACTGCACACACTACACATACCTCAGATACACACACTGCACACACTACACATACCTCAGATACACACACTGCACACACTACACATACCTCAGATACAAACACTGCACACACTACACATACCTCAGATACAAACACTACACATACCTCAGAAACACACTGCACACACTACACATACCTCAGATACACACACTGCACACACTACACATACCTCAGATACAAACACTGCACACACTACACATACCTCAGATACACACACTGCACACACTACACATACCTCAGATACACACACTGCACACACTACACATACCTCAGATACACACACTGCACACTACAAATACCTCAGATGCACACACTACACATACCTCAGATACACACACTACACATACCTCAGATACACGCTGCACACACTACACATACCTCAGATACACACACTGCACACACTACACATACCTCAGATACACACTGCACACACTACAAATACCTCAGATACACACACTGCACACACTACAAATACCTCAGATACACACTGCACACACTACACATATCTCAGATACACACACACACTGCACACACTACAAATACCTCAGATGCACACACTACACACCTCAGATACACACACTGCACACACTACACATACCTCAGAAACACACACTGCACACACTACACATACCTCAGATACACACACTGCACACACTACACATACCTCAGATACACACACACTGCACACACTACAAATACCTCAGACACACACACTGCACACACTACACATACCTCAGAAACACACACTGCACACACTACACATACCTCAGATACACACACTGCACACACTACACATACCTCAGATACACACACTGCACACACTACACATACCTCAGATACAAACACTGCACACACTACACATACCTCAGATACAAACACTACACATACCTCAGAAACACACTGCACACACTACACATACCTCAGATACACACACTGCACACACTACACATACCTCAGATACAAACACTGCACACACTACACATACCTCAGATACACACACTGCACACACTACACATACCTCAGATACACACACACACTGCACACACTAAACATACCTCAGATACACACACTGCACACACTACACATACCTCAGATACACACACTACACATACCTCAGATACACACACTACACACACTACACATACCTCAGATACACACACTGCACACACTACACATACCTCAGATACACACACTGCACACACTACACATACACACACTGCACACACTACACATACCTCAGATACACACACTGCACACACTACACAAACCTCAGATACACACACTGGTCACACTACAAATACCTCAGATACACACTGCACACACTACACATACCTCAGATACAAACACTGCACACACTACACATACCTCAGATACACACACTGCACACTACAAATACCTCAGATGCACACACTACACATACCTCAGATACACACACTACACATACCTCAGATACACGCTGCACACACTACACATACCTCAGATACACACACTGCACACACTACACATACCTCAGATACACACTGCACACACTACAAATACCTCAGATACACACACTGCACACACTACAAATACCTCAGATACACACTGCACACACTACACATATCTCAGATACACACACACACTGCACACACTACAAATACCTCAGATGCACACACTACACACCTCAGATACACACACTGCACACACTACACATACCTCAGAAACACACACTGCACACACTACACATACCTCAGATACACACACTGCACACACTACACATACCTCAGATACACACACACTGCACACACTACAAATACCTCAGACACACACACTGCACACACTACACATACCTCAGAAACACACACTGCACACACTACACATACCTCAGATACACACACTGCACACACTACACATACCTCAGATACACACACTGCACACACTACACATACCTCAGATACAAACACTGCACACACTACACATACCTCAGATACAAACACTACACATACCTCAGAAACACACTGCACACACTACACATACCTCAGATACACACACTGCACACACTACACATACCTCAGATACAAACACTGCACACACTACACATACCTCAGATACACACACTGCACACACTACACATACCTCAGATACACACACTGCACACACTACACATACCTCAGATACACACACTGCACACACTACACATACCTCAGATACAAACACTGCACACACTACACATACCTCAGATACAAACACTGCACACACTACACATACCTCAGATACACACACACTGCACACACTACACATACCTCAGAAACACACACTGCACACACTACACATACCTCAGATACACACACTGCACACACTACACATACCTCAGAAACACACACTGCACGCACTACACATACCTCAGAAACACACACTGCACACACTACACATACCTCAGATACACACACTGCACACACTACACATACCTCAGATACACACACTGCACACACTACACATACCTCAGATACAAACACTGCACACACTACACATACCTCAGATACAAACACTACACATACCTCAGAAACACACTGCACACACTACACATACCTCAGATACACACACTGCACACACTACACATACCTCAGATACAAACACTGCACACACTACACATACCTCAGATACACACACTGCACACACTACACATACCTCAGATACACACACTGCACACACTACACATACCTCAGATACACACACTGCACACACTACACATACCTCAGATACAAACACTGCACACACTACACATACCTCAGATACACACACTGCACACACTACACATACCTCAGATACACACACACTGCACACACTACAAATACCTCAGATGCACACACTACACATACCTCAGATACACACACTGCACACACTACACATACCTCAGATACACACACTGCACACACTACAAATACCTCAGATACACACACACACTGCACACACTACACATACCTCAGAAACACACACTGCACACACTACACATACCTCAGATACACACACACTGCACACACTAAACATACCTCAGATACACACACTGCACACACTACACATACCTCAGATACACACACTACACATACCTCAGATACACACACTACACATACCTCAGATACACACACTGCACACACTACACATACCTCAGATACACACACTGCACACACTACAAATACCTCAGATGCACACACTACACATAACTCAGATACACACACTGCACACACTACACATACCTCAGATACACACACTGCACACACTACACAAACCTCAGATACACACACTGCACACACTACAAATACCTCAGATACACACTGCACACACTACACATACCTCAGATACAAACACTGCACACACTACACATACCTCAGAAACACACACTGCACACACTACACATACCTCATATACACACACTGCACACGCTACAAATACCTCAGATGCACACACTACACATACCTCAGATACACACACTACAAATACCTCAGATACACACAATGCACACACTACACATACCTCAGATACACAAACTGCACACACTACACATACCTCTGAAGACCTACCTCTTCCGACAAGCCTACAACCTGCAGTAACCACCGATCGACCAAACCGCTGCACGACCAGCTCTACCCTCGCCTATTGTATCCTCACCCATCCCTTGTAGATTGTGAGCCCTCACGGGCAGGGTCCTCTCTCATCCTGTGCCCGTTGTGACTGGTATCGTTTAAGATTACTGTACTTGTATTATGTACAGTATACCCCTCCTCACATGTAAAGCGCCATGGAATAAATGGCGCTATAATAATAAATAATAATAATACCTCAGATACACACTGCACACACTACACATACAGTACGTAAGATGCACACACTACACATACCTAAGATACACACGTTGCACACTACACATACCTCAGATATAGACTCTGCACACATGACACATACCTCAGATATAGACACTGCACATGCTACACATACCTCAGATACACACTACACATGCCTCATATACACACACTGCTTTATCTTGGACGGCATGAAGATGCTCCACACTCTGAACTGCAGCTTCTCCTGCTCACAGCAGCACTGTCCCAGCAGTCATCTCCTGCCCTCTCCTCTGCCAGGACTGCTGATAAGAGCAGGAGGAGGCTGACAGGACAGGAGCCGCTTCTACCATCACCAAGAGCAGCAGAGTACGCAGGTGGATATAGGACAACTTATCTGATAGCTCAGCTTGGTAGGTGCTGGGTTTCTGGCTCTCCCTCCCCATCAAAGGCTCCATGCAGGAGGACAGGAGCTCTGGCCAATGAACGCTTTTATCACTCTGGGAAAGGTTCAGTGGCCGGCGCTCTTGTCCTTCACCGCACACTCCTTTTTCAATGCCAGACCCTCACCAAAAGTCCTGAAGTTCCCGGGAGTGCAAGGCCTGTGGTGACAACACAGTCACATGATAGGTCACATGATCGTGATGTCACTACAAGTCCTGAACCAGTCTCTACATCAGAAGCTTCACTGATAATGCTATTATCAGTGAAGCTCCTGCTGTAGATGCTGTGGGCCCCCAAGGAAGTTGGGGCCCTAGGCGGTTGTCTAGTCTGCCCTGCCCTAAAGCCGGTCCTGCATGTGAAGTTGTGACTTTTTTTCTATTTTCTGCTTGATGGTTGAAATCTGTGTCAGAATTCTTTGACAATAAAGATGCACAAAATCAAAGTTGCCAACACAGTGACAGTTTGATAATAGTTGAGGTGTCATTCCCTATGCCTATTTAGTAAAATCAAATTATTTCTCAAACGTGTAGGTTTACTTTTTGATCCCATCAGACATTATTTGTTTTCATTTAATTCACTGAATAAAAGGAGCCTAAAACAAACACTATAAGAAGTGGTTTCCAGCAGAGAAAGTAACAGCATATCACTAGGATGTAGTAAGCAAACATTAAAGGTTTGTCCATGATTTTGATTGTAATGGCCTATCCTTTCAATAGGTTGTCAATATCAGATCGGTGAGGTCCAACAGCCAGCACCATTCAGCTGTTTGCATCTATGGCCAGATGTACGCAATGGACCTAACCGAAACACCGCAGCTCTGCGCCTAGTGTAGTGTTCATTCTTGATTACTGCACTTTAATAGAAGATGGGCTGCAGTACTTGGGAAGGGTCACTGCACGGTATATGGAGCTGTGGTGTTCCTGATCTATACACATCCATCTATGGTTCTTGCTGATTAGTCCGGGTGCTGAGTGTAGTGGATCGTCCGCCAGGTCAGTGGGGATACTCGGTACCTGGGCGCTTCTTAAAGGGGAAGTGTCACAGCAGCAGTGACCCGGTCCGTGGCCCTGGGCGTCCAATAAAAGGGATAGTGAAAAAGGGATAATAAAGTTTGTAATAAAGTGTTCGTGACGCCCTCTGTGGTATTTAGTTATTTGGTTAGGGCACCAATGCTGCTATGCAGGTCCTCTGAGATGGTGACAAGGCAACACAGATGGTTGAGCTCTCCACAGGTATAACCGTATCCCAGGGCAGTTTGGGTGTAGATGTTAAAGGTGAGGATGGTGAATGTGGTGCAGGGCAGGTGATGCAGGAATGATTCAGAAGACACAGCAGGGTGCAGTTTCCTTTACCTTTTACTGAGCAATGCAGGTACAGTCCGGGGCTCCAGGTTACAGATGATTCTGGAGCCGGTCAGCCTGGAAGCAATTTGGGAATTTCCTTAGTCAGGTGGGTTGTGAGGTCTCCTTTCTAGTGCTATTCTCTGAGGTACTTGCTGATGTATACTCTATTCAAGTCCCTCTTTCTGTTGGATGCTTAGGTAGAACTCCACTCCCATGACAAGCAGCTGGAGCCTGCATCAGGGGTCGCTCCTGTCTGGTGTCTCCGGCTCACACGTGCTGCTGTATCAGTAAGGAACAGAGGATCTGCGGTCTTCTTCCCTCCGGATTCTGCTGCCAGGGCTTTAGTACCCCCACAGCCTCAGGCTCCGGTGTCCGGTCACTGGCGCTCAAGCCTGGGGTAAGCTCAGATGGAGCTCCTATCCCCAGCTCCTCTCCACACGTCCTCTCTCAACCTTGTTCAGGCTCTAACTTTACTAACTTCCTCCTCCTGACCTGAGAGAGCAGCTCCCCTGAAGTTGGGTTTAGAGCACCCTCTCCAGGCCTGGAGCAGGAACTGTGTTGTATGCTGGAACTACCTGGTAAGGGGATTCCTTCTTTGCTTTCAGGCATGGCATCACTCTCCCCTGGAGGGAGGCAAGGCCATTATGGCAACCAAACTCCTGGGGTGCCACAGTAAGACCACAACCAGTATGATACTGGTCACCTATTTTAAAAGGCACTGATCAGAAGATTGGTGGTTTGGACACCATGAATCAGGCACTGGCTGTGATATTGCAGTTTTGTATTCTTTATTCTGAAATGGCATTTAAGAGAAAGCATACTCTGAATAACAGGCCAGGGACTATGTGTCTTGGATGACTAGTCCAAGGCCAATCCCCATTTCCCTGCTCTGCTCCCCTTGACTGGTGGGTCTCTTCTGAGACAAATAGTACCCAGCCAGCTTTTCACATTATGTTCTATCTGAAATGTCATACACAGGGTGTTAATTTAAAACATACAAGGTTGTAATAATGCAGCCAGTGTCTGACTTATGCTGCCCTTAATTCAGTCACCATGAACCTCATGACATATCACTCTTAAAGGGGTTGTCCACTACTAGGACAACCCTATCTTGATCTAAATGTTTAGCCCCGATAAAATAAAAAAGCTTATACTCACCTCCTGTTTCGGTGGTGTCGGCACTCTCGCTCCCAAGATCCTTATGTGGTTGTTATAATGCATTAGCCTGGCACCAAATCAGCGCCTGCGTCACTGTTTCAACCTTTGTATGAATTGAACATGAAGACTAAGTCAGAGATCTGCTGCAGCCCTGTCTTCCGCTTCATGTTCACCCGCTTCTGACTTGTGCCGTATACAGTATATACGGTGCAGGTTGTGAACGGTTTAAGAAAAAGCTTCACTATATTACATATTTTATATATACTGGGCTGCTTTATTTTATCAGCTGGAGATTATCACGAGAGGACTTGTAAGCATGCTCCCATGTAGTTCTTCATATTCATGAGCTCTGTATAACCCCACCCCCAATACGTACTGACTGCTTTCTACCTATGAACAGTGTACACAGAAAGCTGCCAATCAGAGGAGTGGGCGGGGTTAGACAGAGCTCAGCATTCAGAGAACTGGGAGATCTGTTGCAGATAAAACAGTGATTTTATCAAAACTGCAGCAAGCAGTCCAGTAAGTGACACATCGCTGGAATCAGAATCTATGACCCTACATTATGCTGCTTGCAGATGGGGTACCAAAGTATTATATACTTATTTTCTGTTTTTTTTTTCTCTTGGTAAGAAAATATGTAATTGATGTAAAACCACAATGACCAAGTTCTTTAGCCTTTTGATTCTTAACACCAAGTCATAAGAAAGATATTCTGATTTTGCTTGTTTGGACAAGCATGTCGCCTCTGGCTTTATTAAAATACCGTGGAAACTTTCTGAATTCTTAACTGCGAAGCAAATCCTAAGATAAGGCATTGAGGAAATCCTCCATACTTGGACACATCAGTAAAAACTTTGCCTCCTCAACATGCTGCAGGCCAGTACTGCTCCAGTGATAATAACATCTGTCTGCCAAAAACTGTGTGACTTCACATAAAGACTCCATTTATATGAAGGGGACCGAGGTGGATGTCACTGACTCGCTCTCCTCTCACTGAGATATAGAAGCCTTTATGTCCACGGATATCTGTTGCACATGACGTTTCACAATGCACAATGGCTGTGTGCCTTAGAATTTATGAGAATCTGTCACTTTTTCTTTTCCTATGAAGTAATCATAGTGAGCATACGGGTGTGCTATGTGCATAATGTACACAGATTTATGAGACCTGGAAAAGCCTTATAAACTTCTACACAAGTGGATGACTGTTTAGCTTAGGTGACTTTTTAACAACTTCTAAAATCACTGACTGCGGTTGCGTCTTCTTGTCCTGCCTGAGGCTATGCGCGCACCACGTCTTTTGCTCCAAAATACGCCAGAAAAAAGACCCTGAAAATTCTCAAAAGAATGAAAATATGCATTTCTCTGTGTAAAAATGACTTGATGTTCATCTGTTCAGTCTTTTCAAGTCTTATAACCTCTTCTGGTTTCCGAATATGCCAAGTGATTAAAGGAGGTGAGCAGTCCATTCTTCAGGCTTTTTCGGTTCTGAATTTTGAGATTATGTTACAATACAAGTCAATGGGAGGGTTCAATTGACATCCGCAAGACACCCGGGCGTCTTTTTAAGGGTTTTTCCAACATTTTTGCTTAAAGCAAAACGTCTTTACTAGTAGTTCCTTCATTCTGTAACCCCTTAGTGACCACCAATACGACTTAAAACTTATCTGCGATATAAGAGAGACTAGCATCCCCCTACGGGTGACAATCCAGCAGCTTTTGGCTGTACACTATCGCTGACAACAATCAGTGTTGGCACCGACCATGGCCGTTTAACTCCTTAAATACTGCTGCCAACAGTGACTACAGCATCTGGATGGTTAACAGTGTGTGGGGTCTCCATCTTTAACACCATCGGCACCCTTAGATCTTGATTGTGTGGTCCTGGTGCTTGCGATGGCAATTCATGGCCAAATAACGGCCTTAGAGTCTGCCGGCTATAGTAACCTGCTCAGAAGTTAGAAACATTTAGGTGGTAAAAACACATTTTTTCCATTCCTGCCATGTCACTTTGCATTAATTCCTGAAAAGCATCTGAGGGGTTAATAAACTACCTGAGAGCAATTTTGAACATGTTGAGGGGTGCTGTTTTTAAAATGTTATCACTTTTGGGGGCTTCCAATATATAGGACTCCCAAAGTCATTTAAAAACTGAATTAGGCCTCAAAAAAAATAAGTTTTGTAAATTTCTTTGAAAAAAAAAGAAAAATTACTGCTACATTTTTAAACCTACAACATTTTACAAATGGTGCTGATGCAAAACAGACATAAGGGAAATTTTATTGATTAACGTTTGGAGTAGCATGACTGTTATGATTAAAGGGTTAGTTATTCAAAGTTTGAAAATTGCTTATATTTTTTACATTTTTGTAAAATTTCTGATATTTTTTATAAATAAACACTAAACATATCAACCTAAATTTACCATTATCATAAAGTAAAATCGCAAAATCAATGGGATATGTTGAAGCATTCCAGAGTGATTATCACATAAAATGACACTGGCCAGGGTTAAAATATTTGGCCCCGGTCATTAAGGGGTTAATAGAGTAGTTAAAAAAAAAAGTCTGGAAACGGCAGTGCAAAAGACGCCATAAAACCGCTGGAAAAACTGCCGAAAAAGAGATCAGGAAGTGACAAAATAGATGACGGTACAAAAGATGCCATAAAACTGTTGAAAAAAAGCTCAGGAAATAGCAAAAAAATAGTAGTACACAAGATTATATAAAAATACTAGAAAAAATACTGAATACGCGCTCAGGAAAGCAAAAAAGCTAAAAATATAAACACTCTGGGACAACAATTTCATTTTTTTTCTGAAGTGTCTTCTGCTTGAAAAACTCAATTTCAGCTCTGAAATCTCATCTCCCGAGATTTTGGTACTGAGATCTCCATCTGTGCATGTGCCGCCCCCGGCGGCCATTTTCCTGGAGTCCACCGCACAAGAAACCATGGAACTGTCAGGGCTCTGGCCTTTCACAAAATGTCGGCAGAGCCCCGGTAGCACCGGAGACACCCGCAACAGCAGTGGGCAGCATCGCCGGACACCCCCATAGCAGTGCTCGACACCCGCTGCAGCACCGGACACCCGCAGCGGTGCTCCGCACATCGGAACACCCCCTCATCCCAGCCTGCAGCCGGCAGCATCAACCCACTCCTGCCTCCTTCAGAAGTGATCCTGGGACCCCGCTTCACCGCAGCCACCACCCCCGGTAAGAAATAAGATGCATGGATTATTAGAAGCACCACCATTTTATTAAAAAAAAAATTCCTATTTTACCCTTCAAAATTTGGGGTGCATTTTATAATCCGAAAAATACGGTATTTGGTTTCTCCTACCTTTCCCTCCCCTGTTTTCCACTCTGTTGTTTTGTGAGTATATTTGTATGATTGTAGTTTTCTTTCATCCCTGTCTGTCTACCCTTATGTGTTTGGTTAGTATAATCCTATTCACTTCAGCTAGTCTACATAAGACAAAGTAACTAGCCATGTGCCCAGTCATCACCAAAAAATCCATTATTGGTACAAATGAGCCGCAGCAAGTTTAAAAACAATTAAAAGTAAAAAATGACAGAACATCAACCCTCAATAGGACTGTTAACCAAATAACAAATGACACACTCATTAATAACGCTGAGTGACGTTCTGTCATTTTTGACTTTTTATTGTTTTTATACTTGTTGTGGCTCATTTATACCAATAAAGGGTTGTTATTTTTTGGTGATCCCTGTGCACATGGCATGTTTCTTTTTTTTTTTCTTTTTTAGCTAACCTAGTCTCTTTTTGACATGCTACAGACTGATCCCAGGTATTTGGTGGTGCCTTTCATTTTCTTTTGTTAACCTTTACACTTCAGCCTCACACCTCCCTGGGTGGGGGGAGGGCACAGATAAGGTTTAAGATAGGAGCATAGCAAGGTATGTGATCCTGGCATCACCACATTCCAGGTAATCCGGGGGACAAGGATAGGCTAGGGTGCCCCCTAGTTCGAGGGATCAGTTAGGTGCCCACCATCACTAGTCCCTACATGACAGTTGCCTCCTGAGTTCACTCATTGGTAAGTGATGAGAAAGAGAAGAATCAGTTAAATTTCAACATGCCTACCCTGCCACGTTCACATTAGTTATTTTTAGCATTGATTTTCTTTGTTGATTTCTGAGTGTTTTATTACTTATTTATGTTTTAAAACAATTTTTTGATAGAATCTTTGGGACTGATTCATCAGAGCCTTTATGTCAGTATTCTGGCATAAAAAGTTTTGAAAAGATGCATTATTTTGGAGCAACTTGAGGCTCTGTTAAAATTATGTGACTCTTGATATTATTATAACAATATTTTCACAGAGCTCTGACAGAGTAGGCAGCATTCAGGCGGGAAGAGGAAGTGGAGACCACTGCTTGTCAAATTCATGATAAGCAGCAGCATTCGCTACACCACAAATTTTGCTCCCGCTGGGACTGGAGTAGGATTTGTGGTGATATGCACACAGGGTTGCACACCCTTTGTCTGGCACTCCTGTTTCATGAAGAGACATTTATGATGCGTGGTGGCATTCACTATGCTGCAAATCTTACTCCATCAGAGACTGGAGTAGGATTTGGTGTGAGGTGCACATAGAGGTTGTGAGGCAGTGATAAGTGTCATATGCGAGGGTCGCTATGTGTTTCTCCCAGGATGGCACAGAGGCGCATTGAGGCTGCGGGAGTGCGCTGCAGTCAGAGGCATAGCTGTGATTACAATGCAAAATAAAAGTAAGTGTTGGTCTTTGTCAAGCTATTTGTCCAAGGCAGATTTAAGAAAACCTGTTCTAGGCTTTTATTTTTGAAACAGACTATCCAGAGGATATCATGTGCTGTGTATTTATGTGAATTGGACATTAAAACACGTTTTGCTTTGAACTTTATTGGGTCACTGCCTCATCACTGCACGGTGTGGATACTGCTGCACTACAAGGTACATACCACAAATCCAGGACTCCTGTTTCATGAAGAGGCATATCCTACCTCATCAGAACAGTCTGACACCAGCACATTTCTTCATCAAGACTGTTGTGAACAACTTTGTCTTTTCCTGGATCTTACGCAGATCCACATATATTTGTATTGCCTGTTCTTGACAAGGCTTTTTATTCACATGTATATTTCTACTATCTGTTTGGCAGGAGTGAAGGGTTTTATATTGCTAATGCACGGTGGTTTAGGGGATGTTCAACCTTCAGTGGTTGGCTCAAATTATCCCTTTGACATTGTTATTTTGGTCCTTTTTTATTGTTTGCTTTCAGCTTACTTGTTTTTTTTGCCTGTTATATGCGTATAATAAAATGGATTTATTTTGTGGATAAAGATGCTTCATAATTTCACCTTTTGCTACTTATACACAATGCAATTTCTCATTTTTATGGCTCTATCCAGACATGCTTACTTTTTTTGCATATGGGGTTGTGGATCAAATAGGAGCAGAGGGAGGAAGCGCGGCACAATATAAACAGAGGGTAGAAGTGCAGAGGAGGAGCCATCTCAAAGCCCAGTCATGATGGTGATTGACCCCTGGAAACAACCACAGCTGCATGGCCCACACAGAGACAATATGTAGGTTGTAAGGTGCAACCCCTGTGGTGTCACTATCTGGCTTACGCCTCCTCCAGTATTTGGGAGATAGAAGCTCATTTACCCAACAACTATCAATCAATACACCCATGAAACAAAGGAAACTAACATAAGAGTGTTATTAATGATTTCTGCAATAATGCACTTTAGCCCCTTTCTGATGTTGGGCGTAATAGTATGCCCACATTGGAATCCCTCCTGTTGTGAACACTTTGGACCTGACTTCTGAGTTTGGGCTCCCTCTGGTGGTTGCTGTGGGTAATGGAGCTGGTCGGGTTGACAGAAGTCAATCACCTGAAGAGGATGATTGGAGGTCAGGTGTTACAGACTGGGAAGATTTAAGTCAGCAAGCTTCCCTCAGTTGTTGCTGGTGATTTGGTTTTCTTCCTGTGCATTTTGAAGTCCGCTTGCCCCCTGCTTGGTCCTGCATCGTTGAGATAAGTTATTTGTTTGCTGGAATCTTTTGCATTTAATCCAGTTTTTGCCTTTCTCTACTTTCTGCTTTGCTGTGTGGGTTCAGCATTGCTCCCTGCTGGGACCAGTGCTGGACCTCGTTCCATATGCCACAGCTTATGTCAGTCTGTTCAGTATTGCTAGTCCCCTGTTATATCAGTATCTTTTGTTTTGCTTCCAGTTCACACCAGAATGCTGATCTAGTGGGGGAGAGGTTGTGTGGCCTCAGTATTTTTGCATATCAGATGTGTTGGATTTTTCTTAGGGTTTTTTGCATGATTGCAGACAGTATCTTTCCTGTCCTGTTCTATCTAGACAGTTGGGCCCCATCATTTGCTTACTCTATTTTCTGCCTGTGTTTGTGCCTCATCTTGTCTCATCGGCAATATATCTTTGGAGGCTATCTATTCCTTTGGTGTTCTGCTCGGGGGCAGTTTAGCTTTCCCCTTTCGAGCTTTAGGCTTAGTTAACTCTTTGGCTGTGCCGAGGCATCTAGGGCATCGTAGGTACGTCCCACGGCTAATTCTAGTTGTGTTGTTAGTTTAGGGGTCTGCAATCCACTTAGTTACCAATCTTTCTGGTTGCCTAGCTTATTCCCCAGCTATCCTCATCGGTGACCTAATCATAACAGAATCACCAGCCTAAACTGCAGATTCTAGGGTACTCTAAAGAAGGGAAAAAAAAGTGTCAGAATTTTTTACAAATTTTTTCCTCTTTTTCTCTGGGGCCATAGGAGGATTTTTTTAAAATGGAGAATAAGCAATTGTCCGATCATGTTGAGCAGCTCGCTGCTGAAGTTCGGGGAATTTCTGCCTATCTCGCCCAATCGCCTGCTGTAGAACCAAAAATCCCTATTCCTGATGTATTTTCTGGGGATCGGTCTAAATTTTTGAACTTTAAGAATAATTGTAAACTGTTTTTTGCCTTGAAACCTAATTCCTCGGGGAACTCGGTGCAGCAGGTTAAAATTGACATCTCCCTCTTGCGCGGCGACCCTCAGGACTGGGCCTTTTCTCTAACACCTGGGGATCCTATTCTGGCTAATGTGGATGCATTTTTTTCAACCTCTGGGGTTGTTGTATGATGAACCTAATGTTATTGATCAAGCTGAGAAAACCTTATTGGCATTGAACCAGGGTCAGGAAGTGGCAGAGTTATACTGTCAAAAATTCCGAAAGTGGGCTGTCCTTACTAAATGGAACGATGACGCCCTAGCAGCTCTTTTTCGGAAAGGTCTGGCAGAAACCGTAAAAGATGTTATGGTGGGATTCCCTGTTCCCTCTGGTCTTAACGACTCTATGTCATTAGCCATTCAAATTGATCGACGTTTACGTGAACGTAAAACTATGCGAGAGGTGGTGCGGCCTTTCGAACAAACTTCTGAGGCCATGCAATGTGATAGGGTTTTGTCTAGGTCGCAATGTCAAGAGTTTAGATGGCGTAATAAGTTGTGCTTCTTTTGTGGGGACGACTCTCATACTATTTCTGTCTGCCCTAAACGAAAAACGTTTTGCTCACTCATTTGCTGTGGTCAGTGTACAGCCTAAATTCCTTTTGGTGGTTCCCTTGATCTGCTCCTTATCTTCATTTTCTGCTAAGGCTTTTGTTGATTCAGGAGCAGCCCTGAACCTGATGGATTTTGACTTTGCCAAGCGTTGTGGTTTTCCCATGGTACCCCTGCGGACTCCTATTCCTTTAAGGCGTATTGATGCTACCCCTTTGCTGGAGAATAAACCCCAGTTTTGGACCCAGGTGATAATGCCGGTAGCCCCGGACCACCAAGAGAATTGTAAATTTTTGATGTTGCATAATTTACATGACATTATTGTACTGGGTTTTCCTTGGTTGCAGACCCATAATCCTGTTCTGGATTGGAAATCTGTGTCTGTGGTTAGTTGGGGTTGTCAATATGTTCTTAGTGACACTCCTGTTTTCTCTACCTCTCCCCAGTCTCATGATGTTCCTGACTATTTGGCTGATTTTTCTGATGTATTTAGTGAGATTAAGTCCGCGTCTTTGCCTCCTCATAGGAGTTATGATTGTGCTATCGAGTTAGTGCCCGGTTTTAAATTTCCCAAGGGTCGGCTTTTCAACTTATCTGTACCTGAACATGATGCTATGCGATCTTATATCAAGGAGTCATTGGAGAAGGGTCATATCAGACCGTTCTCTTCACCGTTAGGTGCTTTTTTTTTGTGGCCAAGAAAGATGGCTCATTAAGGCCATGTATTGACTATCGTCTCCTTAATAAAATCACTGTTAAATATCAGTATCCGTTACCCCTGATTTCTGATTTATTTTCCAGAGTGAAGGGTGCTAGTTGGTTTACCAAGCTTGACCTTAGGGGGGCGTATAATCTTATTCGCATCAAGCACGGTGATGAATGGAAGACCCCGTTTAATACTCCTGAGGGACATTTTGAGTACCTAGTGATGCCTTTACCTGAGACGGTATCAATGAAGGTTGGAACTGCCAGCTCTCGGGCCATGGAGAGGAGACGTTGGCATGATCTAGGACTCTGCTTCTACTGTGGTCGAACTGGACATTATATCAAGCACTGCTCACCCTCAAGCAAACAAGCCGTCGGGAAACGCCTAAGTCTGGGTGATATTTGAAGAGGTCACCCAGACTTCCAGGTACCCTTTTACTCCTTAGACAAAGTGCTGTTGAACGTGGAACTATGTTTTCAAAACCTGTGGTTATCTTCACTTGCTTTCATTGACTGTGGATCTGCAGCAAACTTTATTGATTCTGGACAGGTTCTTAAATTAGGATTAGGGACAGTTAGGTTGGAAAGATCTATTCAGATTGTTGCTATTGACAAAACACCAACACTCCAGAACTTTGTCCAGCTGGTATCGGTGGAATTCACACTAAAAGTAGGAACACTCCACTCTGAGTCCATCTCCTGTTATGTTTTGAATAATTTACCTGCTGGGTTGGTGTTGGAGTTTCATTGGCTGCATGTTCATAATCCTGTATTTGATTGGTGGCAAAAGCAGAATGTTAAGTGGGGCCCCCACTGTTATAAAAAGTGTCTTCATTCTGTGCAAATTTGCTCCACTAGTCTGGAGGGTCTGCCAGCATACCTGAAAGACTTTGGAGATGTTTTCTCAGAAAAAGAGGCAGAGATACTACCTCCCCATCGTCCTTATGATTGTATTATTGATGTTATTCCTAAGCTAAATTGCCTAAAGCTCGCCTGTACAACTTGTCAGGATCAGTACGGATTACTATGAAAGAATATGTCAATGAAAGTTTACGGAAGGGTCATATCCGTCCCTCCTCCTCATCTGTAGTGGCTTGATTCTTCTTTGTGAAAAAGGAGGATGGGGGCTCCGCCCTCACTTCAATGTATGTGAACTAAACAAAATTACTGATAAAAATACTTACCCACTTCCACTTATCCCTTACCTTTGTAATCGGCTTACTGGGGCCAAATTGTTTTCTAAGCTTGACCTTAGAGGGGCATATAATCTGATATGGAAGTGATGAGTGGAAGACAGCTTTTTAACATCTGAGGGTTTATTTGTGAACCTTGTCATGCCTTTTGGATGAATGACATTTTTTCTGATATCATTGGAAGACTTATTGTGGTATACCTTGACGACACTCTAATTTTCTCATCTGATCTGGATTCGCACTATGAGCATATTTGTTATGTTTTACAAAGACTCAGGGAAGATTCTTTGTTTGCCAAATTATAAAAATGTACTTTCTCTGTTCAGGAAATATCATTTCTGGGGTTCATCATATCTGCTGAAGGGTTTAAGATGGATCCTGGGAAGGTGCAAGCTATAATTGATTTGGTTCAACCTCATAACCTAAATGCACTACAACGTTTTTTAAGTATCGACAATTATTATAGAGAATTTCTTAGGGGTTTTTCACAGATCTTTAAACCTCTTACCGATCTCACATGGAAGGGGGCGGATCTAAAGGTTTGGTCATCAGATGCCATTGAGGCCTTTAATAGAATAAAAGAGTGATTCATGACTGCTCCAGTTTGATTTAACCTTATCTTCAGAAACCATTTTCTGTAGAGGTGGATGCCTCAGAGTTTGGGGTGGGGGCTGTTTTGTCTCAAGGTCCTAAAACCTTGAAGAACTTAAGGCCATGTGCTTTTTTTTCTAGTAAATTTTTATCTGCTGAGAGAAATGATGATGTTGGAAATTGTGAACTGCATGCTGTCAAGTTAGCATTTGAGGAATGGAGGCATTTTTTGAATGGAGCTGCTCATCAGCTCATGGTTGTGACTGATCATAAAAATTTAAGTTATATTGAATCTGCTAAACGTTTGACCCCTACACAGGCCAGGTGGTCTTTATTATTTTCTAGATTCAATTTTTCCATCACGTTCAGGCTGGGGTCTAAGAATGTTAGGGCTGACGCTTTGTCACGCGGCCTTGATTCAATTTCTCCTCCAGAAAAGCCTTCCTCCATTCTTCCTCAGGGTGTAGTAATTTCTATGGTATCCTCAGAAATGGAAGCTGACATTTGCCAAGTCCAGTCTTTGGCTCCTTCTGCCACTCCTGGATCTAAATTATTTGTGCCCGTGTATTTCAGATTATGTGTTTTGCAAGAGTTTCATGACTCTGTATTGAGTGGTCACCCCGGGGTCACTGCTACACAGAAAGCTACGGTATATGTAGACTTTTTTGGTGGCCATCCATGCTTAATGACATTAAAAGTTTTGTATCCACTTGTGAGGTTTGTGCACGCACTAAAGTTTGTCACAATCATCCTGCAGTGGAATTAACTCCATTGCCTATTCCAGAAAGACCGTGGACTCATTTGTCCATGGATTTCATCACTAATTTGCCTTTGCCTAGTGGGAAAACCATTATTTGGGTGGTGGTTGACCGATTCAGTAAACAAGCTCACCTTGTTCCGTTATTAGGGTTACCTAATGCTGAGACGCTTTCCAGGTTATTCATCAATCATATGGTGAGATTGCATGACATTCCTTTGAACATTTTATCTGATAGGGGGTGCACTTTGTCTCTAAATTCTGGAGAAGGTTTTGTAAGAGATTGGGGATTGACCTGTTATTTTTCTCTGCTTACCATCCTGAAACCAATGGTCACATGGAGAGGACAAATGGAGCAAATTCTAAGGTGTTATGTTACAGCTCAGCAGGAGAACTGGTCCTCATTCTTACCTCTTGCTTAATTCGCCTTTAACAGTCGGGTTAACCAGTCTACTTGAACTTCGCCTTTTTTTGTGCTTATGGTTTTCATCCTCTTTTTGGTGAATTCTCAAGGATAAGTTCTGATTGTCCAGGAGTTGAGGTTGCTATACAAAAACTGCAGGATGTTTGGAGAGAGGTTCAGAGGAATAATGAGGTGGCCCAGTGTCGCCAGAAACGGCAGGCCGAAAGGAAATGTTCAGGGGATCCCATATTTAAGGTTGGTGATAAGGTCTGACTTTCTTCCAAAATTTTTACATTGAAAGTGCCATCAACCAAGTTGGGTCCTAAGTTTATTGGTTCATAAGAGATTTTGGAGGTCATTAACCCAGTGGCTTTTAGGTTAAAACTCCCTCCATCTTTCCGCATTCCAAATGTATTTCATAAATCACTGCTAAAAGAGTTTGTTCCTTCGATTTTGGCTCCTTCATATCCACCTCCATCGGTTTCTGTCAATGACAGTTTTGAGTTTGAAGTTCAAAAGATTATTGATTCCAGGAAAGTCTGTAATTCCCTCAGTACCTCATTCATTGGAGAGGTTACACACTGAAAGAGAGATCTTGGGTCCCTGCTTGCGCTGTCAATGCCGATGGTCTGGTCAGGGCCTTCCATCGCAGGTTTCCTGGGAATTCTGGGGGTCCAGTGGCCCCCCACAGAAAAGGGGGTACTGTCACGATTCCTCCGCTCAATAAATGATTGCTATGCTGTTATATGGAAACTGTCTTGCTGAGCTGTCTGTGCCTTGATTGACAGCTCTGCTGTCCAATCTCTGACTGGGATGTGATCGACTTTCAGCAGGTGTTTAGTGTTATGGTGATTGCATAGCTACTTAACTGAGCTGTCTGCTCCTGATCCCTGCCAGACGTAGTTTGTGCTTCTTGGTGAGGGTTAGCCTGATTCTGTTGCTCTGAGTTCTGATCTTCATCTGCCTGACCCTTTGGACCCTATTCTGATTATCCCTTTGTCTTGTCCTACAGCTTTTTCATCCACTATCTCTTGTTATTGACCCTGAACTTTGACCTGACTTACACATTTGTCTTTTCCCTTGGTTATTTACATACTCTCTCGGTATTGACCCGAGAGCGTCTGACTCTTCTGCCTCACGGCCTGTCCGTGAGTAGTGACCAGTGTCACATTGCGCTTCTGGTAAGCACACCGTAAATCCCGCCCATTAGTGACCCCGTCACGTGATCTCAGGTCACCGATGGGTTACAACTAGAGGTCTCAAGCAGACCTCTATGGTTGTCATAGCCAGATTGCTATGAGCGCCGCCCAGTAGTCGGGACTCATAGGAAGTGAGTATTTCTGCTACATACAGACGATTGGATCAGCGCCTATATGTTGCAGAGCTGATCAGAAAACTGCAGCTTTTAGTCTCCCAGGGAGACTACTGAAGCATGCAAAAAGTAAAAAAAATGCTTTTAAAAATCTAAAAATATTAAAAATATAAAGTTCAAATCACCCCCTTTCAAAATAAAACATTAAAAAAATCAAACATACACATATTTGGTATTGCCACGTTCAGAATCGCCCAATCTATCAATATAAAAAAATAATTAACCCGATCGGTAAATGGCATAATGAGGAAAAAAATTAACGCCAGAATTACGTTTTTTTGGTCGCCAATATATTGCAATAAAATGCAATAACAGGCGATCAAAAGATCGTATAAACATCAAAATGGTATCAATAAAAATGTCAGCTCACTGCACAAAAAATAAGCCCTCACCCAGCTCCAAATCATCGAAAATGGAGACACTGCAGGTCTCGGAAAATGACTCCCTTTTTTTTTTTTTTTTTTTAACCAAAGTTCGGATTTTTTTCACCACTTTAATAAGAAAGAACCTAGACATGTTTGGTGTCTATGAACTCGTAATGACCTGGAGAATTATAACGGCAGGTCAGTTTTAGGATTTAGTGAACATGCTAAAAATAAAAAATAAATAAAACAACTGTGGAATTACACTATATTTTGCAATTTTTTCCTGTTTTCCAATACACAATATGTTAAAACTAATCATGTTATTCAAAAGTACAACTTGTCCCTCAAAAAACAAGCCTTCACATGGCCATTTTAACTAAAAAATGAAAAAGTTATGGCTCTGGGAAGAAGGGGAACGGGGAGCAAAATAGGAAATCGCAAAAATGAAAGTACCTACCGTCATTAAGGGGTTAAAGTGCTGCTCAGTTTATTGACATTTCTGACATAGCTGTACAATATGTGATAAATGTCTGATCATTTTGGTTGGACTACTGTTTCCCTCATAATCTTGAAAATATAAGTAAACGAATATCCATTTATGCAAACATTAGATCCATCAGAGCGAGGGCCACACTATACAGTCATGGCCAAAAGTGTTGACACACTTGAATTTGTTCCAGAAAATGAAGTATTTCTCCCTGAATATTACTGCAATTATACATGTTTTGTTATACACATGTTTATTTCCTTTGTGTGTATTTGAACAGCACAAAAAAAACAGAGGAAAAAGGTAAATTGGACATAATTTCACACAAACCCCCAAAAATGGGGCTGACAAAATTGATGGCACTCTCAACTTAACATTTGGTTGCACACTCTTTGGAACAAATAACTGTGGTCAATTGCTTCCTATAACCATCAACAAGCTTCTTACACCTCTCAACTGGAATTTTGGACCACGCATCTTTTGCAAACTGTTCCAGTTCTCTCATACTTGAAGGTGACTTCTCCCAACAACAAGTTTAACCCCTTAACCCCCAACGGTGGTTTGCACATTAATGACCGGGCCAATTTTTACAATTCTGAGAACTGTCCCGTTATGAGGTAGTAACTCTGGAACGCTTCCATGGATCCTGGTGACTCTAACATTGTTTTTTTTGTGACGTACTGTACTTCACGATAGAGGTAAAATTTCATTGATATAACTTGTGTTTATTTGTGAAAAAAATGGAAATTTGGCAAAAATTTTGAAAATTTCGCAATTTTCCAACTTTGAATTTTCATCTCCTTAAATCAAAGAGATATGGCACACAAAATACTTAATAAATAACATTTCTCACATGTCTACTTTATATCAGCACAATTTTGGAGCCAATTTTTTTTTTTTAGGAAGTTATAAGGGTTAAAAGTTGACCAGCGATTTCTCATTTTTACACCATTTTTTTTTTAATGACCACATCACATTTGAAGTCACTTTGAGGGGTCTATATGATAGAAAATGCCCAAAAGTGACACCATTCTAAAAACTGCACCCCTCAAGGTGCTCAAAACCTCATTCAAGAAGTTTATTAACCCTTCAGGTGCTTCACAGGAATTTTTTGAATGTTGATACCTGATATGTGGGGGGGAGACCACTGTTTCGGTGCATGGCAGAGCTCGGAAGGGAATGAGCGCCGTTTGACTTTTTCAATGCAGAATTGGCTGGTCGCCTTGTCACGTTTGGAGAGTCCCTGATGTGCCTAAACAGTGGAAACCCCCCACAAATGACATTATTTTGGAAACTAGACCCCCCAAGGAACTTATCTAGATGTGTGGTGAGAACTATGAACCACCAAGGGCTTCACAGAAATTTATAACGTACAGCCGTACAATTAAAAAATCATATTTTTTCCACAAACATCTTTTCACCCCAATTTTTGTTTTCCCAAGGGAAACAGGACCCCAAAATCTATTGTGAAATTTGTCCTGAGTTCGCTGATACCCCATATATGGGGGTAAACTACTGTTTGGGCACATGGCAGAGCTTGGAAGGGAATGAGCGCCGTTTGACTTTTTCAATGCAGAATTGGCTGGATGCCATGTCTCGTTTGGAGAGCCCCTGATGTGCCTAAACAGTGAAAACTCCACACAAATGACACCATTTTGGAAACTAGACCCCCTAAGGAACTTATCTAGATGTGTGGTGAGAACTTTGAACACCCATTGGCTTCACAGAAGTTTATAACATACAGCCGAACAATTAAAAAATCATATTTTTTTCACAAAAATGATCTTTTCACTCCCAATTTTTTTTTTTAATTTCCCAAGGGTAACAGGAGAAATTGGACACCAAAAGCTGTTGTGCAATTTGTCCTAGGTAGGGTGATACCCAATATGTAGGGGGACCACTGTTTGGGCGCATGGCAGAGCTTGGAAGGGAAGAAGCACTGTTTGACTTTTTCAATGCAGAATTCCTGGAATTGAGATCAGACGCAATGTCACGTTTGAAGAGCCCCTGATGTACCTGAACAGTGGAAACCCCCCAATTCTAACTCCAACCCTAACCCTAATCCCAACCCTAGCCATAATTGGAAAATAGAAATACAAAATAAAAAAAAATGTATTATTTTTCCCTAAGGGGGTGATAAAGGGAGGTTTGATTTACTATTTATAGCGGGTTTCTATGCTTGGCAGCTGTCACACGCTAAAAGACGCTTTTTATTCCAAAAAATAGTTTTTGCATCACCACATTTTGAGAGCTATAATTTTTCCATATTTTTACCCATAGAGTCATATGAGGTCTTATTTTTTGCAGGACGAGTTGACGCTTTTATTGGTACCATTTTCGGGAACATTACATTTTTTGATCGCTTTTTATTCTGATTTTTGGGACGCAGAATGAACAAAAGCCAGCAATTCATGAATTTCTTTTTTGGGGGGTGCGTTTACACCGTTCCTCGTGTGGTGAAATTGATAAAGCAGGTTTATTCTTTGAGTCAGTATGGTTACAGCAATACCTCATTTATATCTTTTTTATGTTTTGGCGCTTTTATACAATAAAAACAATTTTATATGAAAAATTATTATATTTGCATCGCTTTAGTCTGTGAGCTTTAACTTTTTTATTTTTTTGCTGATGACGCTGTATCATGGCTCATTTTTTGCGGGACAAGATGATGTTTTCAGCGGTACCATGTTTATTCATACCCGTCATTTTCATCACGCGTTATTGCACTTTTTGTTCGATAGTATGATGATAATGCATTGTTTTTTGCCTTGTTTTTTTATATTTTTTGGAAGGGGTTCACTAAAGGGGTTAACTAGTGGGACAGTTTTATAGCGCGTGTCGCTACGGATGCGGCGATACTAAATGTGTTGGCGGAATATGTTGGCGCTATATAAATAAAGATTATTATTATATTATTATATGTATACTTTTATTGTTTTTTTATTTACAAAAAATAGAATTTATTAGGAAATTTTTAAAAAATTTATTTAGGAATTTTTTTTAAACTTAATTTTTTTAAAATAATTTTTACATGTGTTTTTTTTTTTTAACTTTATTATATTGTCCCAGGGGGGACATTACTACATAGTGTCAGATCGATGATCTGACACTTTGCAGTGCACTGTGTCAGATCAGCGATCTGAAAGGCACTGCAGGAGGCTTTCACAGCGCCTGCTCTCAGCAGGCACTGCAGGACCCCGAAGGCCCCGGCGGCCATCTTGGATAAGGGGGGCCAGCAGGGAGGAGGCCCTCGGAGCAACGCCCCCTCCCTGCGCGATTCTTCCCTATGCCCCCGGTACACTGTGAGCATGTTTGATTGCAGTGTGCCAGGGGTTAATGCTCCGGGAGCGGTCTGTCACTGCTCCTGTCACATTGTGAGTGCCGCTGATCTATGATGACATACTATCCTGTCCTTGGGAATTAAGTCCCAGGGCACATGGACGGGATAGTACGTCATCTGTTAGAAAGGGGTTAAGATTTCTCCACTGGTGTTCAATGGGATTTATATCTGGACTCATTGCTGGCCACTTCAGAACTCTCCAGCTCTTTATTTCCATCCATATCTGGGTGCTTCTTCAAGTAGGTTTGTCGTCATTGTCCTGCTGGAAGACCCATGACCTAGGACGCAAACCCAGCTTTCTGACACTGGGCATTACATTGCGACCCAAAATTCATAATCTTTGGATTACATGATGCCTTGCATACTGCCCCTTTTATGATTTCCTAATAGGGCAAAAAACAGGGAATGCCATCAGAGAACCCTTCTATGGGGAGCAGTCCTACAATCATTACTACAATGACAAAACGTTGCATTTCATCGACTTACTCTGGTTGTCATCTATCATTTTTAAAGGAGAAAAAACACAACATTATAAAACGGGAGAATTGACTTATTGCTGTATCAGGACTGACACATTAGAGTATACGCAAGATAGCAGAGACAGGCATTTTCAGGAATGTTTCAGAATTGACTGTTGATACGGTTTGCATATAAATCTAATGTACAGTATATTATTACAGCCAATTACAATTTGCTTTAAAGTTTTCCCCGTTTCTCACTACATGGACACCATATGTTTTAAACACAATGACTTTGGCAGCTTTTCCCAGACTTGCTTCCTGAATTATGAGGATGATCCGGATGCTGGAGGCCAATCAGTAGGAAATGAAATTTTAAACTTACTTCCAGTTTTTGTATGAAAAGGCAAATAAAAATTTGAGTTGTATCACATGACAGGATTCTTTTGTTTTCTCTTCACTATTAATCAATGCAAATATTTTCTTCACCAGGGACATAATATTAGCTGTCAGCTGGGGCTGAAGATACCCACCTAATTGTGTCAACACATGCAATGTATCAAAATAATTATAGGAAGGGTGAAAAGGAAAAATTATTAGCTTACCAGTGAAGGAGGAATGCCAGATGGGGAGCGGTGCATGGATAGCTCCAGGCCGGTTACTGGGTGGCATATGCAGGAGAAAAGTGCGTTCATCCAGCAGCCACTATATAAAAAAAAATTAAAACTTCACATTTATTAAGATAAACATTAAGAAATGTGAAAAATTTAAATCATGTCAGTAGGTGTCTAGACATTTGGTCTATGTGTTTCCAGCCAAAGCGCTCTTAGTCATGATTAAGAGCGTTGTTTGCTCAAAGCGTGTTGACCAGATGTCTGGATGTCTACTGCAATAATTAAATTTTTTCCCAGTTCTTAATGTTTGTCCTAATAAATGGAAGTTTTAGCCCACTTAATTTATGTGGCGCATGTCTCCTGAACCATGAGCTGGGCACAATATATGGGCACTACAATGTATGGACACTACAATGGCATATTTGCATTTTCACTCTGGTCCATTGCTGCTTGTTTCTGGAAAACCTCCATGGAGTCAAAATCATCACTACACACATAGATGAATTCCCAGAATTATGTAATTTCTAAATTGGGGTCAATTGAGGGAGGTTTCTGCTCTTCTGGCACTGGAAATGGAGTCTGTAAACTATTCTAGGAAAATCTGCCCTCCAAAAGTCAAACATAGCCCAAACCTATCCCTAGCTATAACCCCAACTATAACCCAAACCATAACCCTAACAATAATCCCAACTATAACCCCAACCCTAACCATAGCTCTAACCCCAACCCTAACAATAGCCACAACCCTAACCCTAATAGAAAAATGGAATTTTTTTTAATTTTATTATTTTTACCTAACTAAAGGGGGTGATAAAGGGCAGTTGATTTACTATATTTTTATTTTGATCACCTACTGTTGACAGGTGCCGGCTGGCAGATTTCGGAGGGTGCACTGCACATGCGCCCGCCATTTTCTTCATAGATGAAGATGCTGACAGCTGGGGGACATCATTGGGGGATGCAGGAGGGTCCAGAGACACCGGAGGACTTCATTTCTCTCTCCTCTGATGTGGAGGGAGGGAGGTACGTGTCACTGCGCATGCAGCGGTCAGTGACGTGAAACCGGAATGTTTTTTTGGTTTCCAGCACACTAGCTGCTGAGAGGCTAGTGCAGAGCTTAATGGGCCGGTTTTATGTGAGCACCACAGTGCGGGTGGAAGGGTGCTCACCGTACCCCTTTTCCCTGCAGGATTTGGTCACATCACTACACTTGACAGAATATAATTCATAAATTTCCTTACTTTTCTCAACACTGAATCTACACTAAGCAAAAATATAAACTCAAATATAATCTCAAATATTGTTCACAAATTTGTCTAAATCTGTGTTAGTGAGCGCCTCTCTTTTTCAGAGATAATCCATTGTGAGGGGTTGACTCGCTCCACTACTTCACAAAGGTAGACACAGGAACAGTCCTAAGTAGAATTTCACCTGTTGTTTTATTTTTGACAGTATAATCCTTCGCAGGGTTAAAAAACAAAGTGTTTCTGACAAAAAGGAAAAACAAATATAAACAGCTAAAATAGAAAAACTCAAAAAAACACATCATAAAAATAGGTGCACTCTACTGATGAGAACAATCACCCACTCATCTAGAGTGTACCTGTGCTGCTCCAGACTTTATCAGTGGGGGCCTGCTGCATCCTGCTAGGCATTTGTCATTTTACAAGGTTTTGGTGAAGCTATTTTTTATGATGTGTTTTTTAAAACAAATTTAACGTCTCTTAGAGTCCTTTTACTGCAGACTTCACTGCGGTTAACGCACAGTGCGCCCTTAGCTCCTATGGGAGCCATGTGGGAGTTACACCTCTCTCCCAACGCACACACAGACTGAACCACAGATCCAGGTATATATCACATATGATCATGACATCACTGCAGGTCCTTATGCACCTGCAGGTTCTGCAGGGAAAATGGGTACGGTGAGCACCCTTCCACCCGCACTGCGGGTGCTCACATAAAACCGGCCCATTAATCTCTGTACTAACCTCTCAGCACCTAGTGTGCTGGAAACACAAAAACATTCCGGTTTCACATCACTGACCACTGCATGCGCAGAGACACATACCTCCCTTCCTCCACAAAGCCAGTGACTCTGTGACACCATCCACCTCACAGGTGTTGTATATCAAAATGCTGACTAGACAGCATGATTATTGCACAGGTGTGCCTTACATTGGCCACAATAAAGGCCACACTAAAATGTGCAGTTTTATAGGATTGAGAGCGTCCGGTGAGGTCAGAAAACCAGTCATTATCTCGTGTGACAACTAGAGTTGAGCGATACCGTCCGATACTTCAAAGTATCGTATCGGATGGTATCGGCCGATCTTTAAAAAAAGTATCGGTATCGCCGATTCCGATACCGGAAGTCCCATTCAAGTCTATGGGACTTCCGGTATCGGAATAAGAAAAACCCTTTCCTGCCCTTGTACAGCCTCTCTGGGGTCTGTACGGGCCTTTCGGGGGGCTGTGCCGGCCTGCCAGGGGGTCTGTGCAGGCTCCGGTGGTCTGTGCCGGCCTGCCGGTGGTCTGTGCAGGCTCCGGGGGGCTGTGCCGGCCTGCCGGGGGGCTGTGCCGGCCTGCCGGTGGTCTGTGCAGGCTCCGGGGGGCTGTGCCGGCCTGCCGGGGGGCTGTGCCGGCCTGCCGGGGGGCTGTGCCGGCTCCGGGGGGCTGTGCCGGCCTGCCGGGGGGCTGTGCAGGCTCCGGGGGTCTGTGCAGGCATCGTCCGATGGGACTACAAGTCCCATCGGGCGATGCCTGCTACCATGACAGTGATTGACACATTAGCCAATGATGGGACAGTAGTAGTCCCATCATCCGGCTAATGTGTTAAATGTAAAAAAAAAAAAATTACATGCTACATACATACAACATGCATACTACATACATGCTACATTCATACTACATACTACATACATGCTACATACATACTACATATATACTACATGCATGCTACATACATACTGCATGCTACATACATACCACATACATACTACATACATACTACATATATACTACATGCATGCTACATACATACTACATGCTACATACATACCACATACATACTACATATATACTACATGCATGCTACATACATACTACATGCTACATACATACCACATATATACTACATACATACTACATATATACTGCATGCTACATACATACTACATATATACTACATGCATGCTACATACATACTACATACCACATACATACCACATACATACTACATACATACTACATACTACATACATACTACATGCTACATACATACTACATATATACTACATGCATGCTACATACATACTACATATATACTACATGCATGCTACATACATACTACATGCTACATGCATGCTACATACATACTACATACATACTACATGCTACATACATACCACATATATACTACATACATACAATACATTCATACAATACATACATAGACATACAGTACATATAACATAGAGTAACATACTTACCAATACTTGTCACATTGTTCCCCGAAGCCATTGTCGTCTACGGAATAAATATTAACATAACAAACCACAAAAATACTCACCCACGATCCGAAGCAGTCCACGAGTGTGTCCCACGACGATCTTGGGTAGAGAACTGCAGCATCAGATGATGCTGCCGTTCTCTACGGGCTGCAGGAATCCAATGACGGAAGGTAGGTATCCTTCCGCACTGTATTCCTCCGCCACTTAAAAAAAAAAAGTCCCTAGTCTCACTTTATGCCATTGCTGTGTGGGAATTTCCCACACAGCAATGGCATAAAGTGAGACTAGGGACTTTTTTTTTTAAGTGGCGGAGGAATACAGTGCGGAAGGATACCTACCTTCCGTCATTGGATTCCTGCAGCCCGTAGAGAACGGCAGCATCATCTGATGCTGCAGTTCTCTACCCAAGATCGTCGTGGGACACACTCGTGGACTGCTTCGGATCGTGGGTGAGTATTTTTGTGGTTTGTTATGTTAATATTTATTCCGTAGACGACAATGGCTTCGGGGAACAATGTGACAAGTATTGGTAAGTATGTTACTCTATGTTATATGTACTGTATGTCTATGTATGTATTGTATGAATGTATTGTATGTATGTAGTATATATGTGGTATGTATGTAGCATGTAGTATGTATGTAGTATGTATGTAGCATGCATGTAGCATGTAGTATGTATGTAGCATGCATGTAGTATATATGTAGTATGTATGTAGCATGCATGTAGTATATATGTAGTATGTATGTAGCATGTAGTATGTATGTAGCATGCATGTAGTATATATGTAGTATGTATGTAGTATATATGTGGTATGTATGTAGCATGTAGTATGTATGTAGCATGCATGTAGTATATATGTAGTATGTATGTGGTATGTATGTAGCATGTAGTATGTATGTAGCATGCATGTAGTATATATGTAGTATGTATGTAGTATATATGTGGTATGTATGTAGCATGTAGTATGTATGTAGCATGCATGTAGTATATATGTAGTATGTATGTGGTATGTATGTAGCATGCAGTATGTATGTAGCATGCATGTAGTATGTATGTAGTATGTATGTAGTATGTATGTAGCATGCAGTATGTATGTAGTATGTATGTAGTATATATGTAGTATGTATGTAGCATGCATGTAGTATGTATGTAGCATGTATGTAGTATATATGTAGTATGTATGTAGCATGTAGTATGTATGTAGCATGCATGTAGTATGTATGTAGTATTTTTTTTTTTTTTTTTGAACATTTAACACATTAGCCGGATGATGGGACTACTACTGTCCCATCATTGGCTAATGTGTCAATCACTGTCATGGTAGCAGGCATCGCCCGATGGGACTTGTAGTCCCATCGGACGATGCTTGCACAGACCCCCGGACATCAGCACAGCCCCCCGGCAGGCCGGCACAGCCCCCCGGCAGGCCGGTACAGACCCCCACAGGGTGCACAGACCACCGGCAGGCCGGCACAGCCCCCCGGCAGGCCGGTACAGACCCCGGGCAGTCCACACAGCCCCCCGGCAGGCCGGCACAGCCCCCCGGCAGGCCGGCAGAGACCCCCGGAAGGCCCGAAATGACGGCGCATCATGATGCGCACACACCGCGCATCATGATGACGTCAGGCCGTCAATCAACTGAACTTCCGATTCCGATGCCGAATTCCGATATTGAAAAAATATCGGAAGTCGGTATCGGAATTCCGATACAGCAAGTATCGGCCGATACCCGATACTTGCGGTATCGGAATGCTCAACACTAGTGACAACCATTTGCCTCACGCAGTGCAGCACATCTCCTTTGCATAGAATTGATTAGGTTGTTGATTGTGGCTTGTGGATTGTTGGTCCACTCCTCTTCATGCCCTCATCTCATCATTTCCCACCTTGACTATTGCAGTATACTCCTCTGTAACCTCCCAATCAACACTCTCACATCTCTCCAGACCATCCTTAACTGTGCTGCTTCACTAATCTACTTCTCTCTTCGGTACTCCTCTGCTTCTCCCCTCTGAAAATTCCTTAATTTACTCCCAATTCCCCAACGTATCCAGTTTAAACATTGACCTATATCCAAGAAGTATCGTTTCTCCTTGCAGAGATTGACATGCTAAGCATGCCAAGATGAGGAGACTTATGTAGTGAAACCTCCAGCAGGGGGAGCTGGTGAGGGAAGAGAGGTTACACACTAGGAGCAGCAACCCTGAGCAACAGCAAAGGTACCACAGGTAACGAGGGAGAATAGTCAGACGAACCGAGTCAGAAACTAGCAGGAGCAGACGTACCAGAAGGAGCAGCAATACACAGTCAAAATACCAAGCCAAGAGTCAGAAAGCCAGAACATGAGCACGGGGTCCAAAACGTGAGATGAAATACGTGGTCGGGGTACAAGCCGGGAGGGGGGGTCAGATGCCAGGGAGGGAACGTGACAGTAGAGATGAATACCAAGAGTCGGGGTCATACACGTGAATATCAGTCAAAGGCAGGAGGATCCCCAAGGTACAAGGGTCACAGGCTCTAAACTGGAAGCTTGAGCAATCACGAACACTGGTCAGCAGGCTGTGAGAGACTGAAATAGCCCAGCTAGCTCCAGAATGAGGCTGAGGAGATTAACCCCCGCATGACCAGTCCGGAGTGAAGACAGCAGAAAATAAACTCCGGACTGGACCATGACAACTTAAAGCCGCAATGCTCCTCTGGGAAATATGCAAATTGTCTCTTCAGAGAGGAAGAGGACTAGATTGCTACTTCCAATAGGTGGCACTAGAGTTCTAGTCCTCTTCCTCTCTGAAGAGACAATTTGCAAACATTGACCTACAAAGCAGTCCATATTCTGTCTCTTTTGATATCTTTCCACATGTAGCCTCCGCTCCTCCCAAGACCTTTTCTCCTCCACACTCGTATGTTCCTCACTCAATCGCCTACATGAGGCCCCAAGTTCCAAGCCCAAAAAAACATCCAATTATCCACCACATTCAGAACACTCAGATGGAACTTGAAAGCCCAAAAATAGCAAAAAGGAACAGTATCCAAACCAGGTGAAGAAGATAGAAAAACATTATTCCACCATAATACAACGTTTCGACCAGTGTTGGTCTTTATCAAGTACTTGTCGATTTTTGAAGTTTCTTATGTCCAGTTGGGTTCTATGGACTTGGAGTGTGCATCCTGATGTCAAACTGATGCACTGCTGACTACCTCTTTTCTTTGGTACTTGAAAACCAATCTCTTTGAGAAAGCTAAAAGCCTGCAATGAATCTACTGCTACCTCACTACCTCTGCAGCTACCGCAACCCCCTGAACGTAATGTCTCCTTTCCAATTAAGTGCACACGTAGGGTAAAAAATAATTTTATTTATGTCATAACTGATAATGTGACATTGAAATATGATAAATTCTTCAGAAATCAGAATTGTTATAGGATTAATATCAAATATAATCTGAATATTGCTATATCAAAACTGTACAAATGTAATATTGACAAACTGCTTTCTATTTAAGACATTTTATTAAAATATACAAAATAATGATGAGAATAACGTAAAACCTTGCAATGATTTAACATGATGCTATTTGTCTCTTAAGGCATATTTATGTAGCTCTACTGTTCAGTGCTCTAAAAACTTGTCACGCGACCCTATGAGGACCAAAATTCACGACTCTGAGCAGTGAAACAAGCTACCAAGGCTTTCACAAAGCTCCATTAATTACATTGTTGCATAATGTGTTTAATGTGAAGCCACCATCAAAGAAATACTACAATAAGTCAGAATTGTGCCGTCAACATATTCTGTGTGATATTCAGAATATCAGCACCAGAGGGCGCTATATGAAGGATTAATAATATGCTTTATGCCTATACAAACCTTTTACAAAATTACATGATTTATTTAATAGAAAAATAACTTTTACTTTTGCAGCGAAACAAACAATGGATGTCTTCTGTAACCTCCTGTTTTATGAGACTAAACCAGCGTAAAGTTATGTACGCTGTCATCATCAGATCGTAGTGAAGTTGACATATCCGTACTTACGCCTTTCTGGTTGTTACAAATCATCTTGCTTGCTGCAGTTTATCAGTTCATTTTACATCTTCTGAGTAAATAGAGGCTATAATCCTCAGCGCAGAATGCTGGGGTGATCACACCGACCTCATTATATAATTACATTATTTATTCTAGCTCTCGTGTATTGATTGCCGAAACCCTGTTCTCCAAGCAGTACGCCACCGCCTCTGCCATCTTGCCTTAATTTCGAGGTTGAGAATTATACTCTGTACAAATGTTCTGAATGATCTTCCCAACAAATTTATATAGACTGTCAAATTCATCCACGAAAAATGAGTGGTCTTTATCAGGGTCCGTAGCGATAGATTCGAGTTCATCCTGAGCTGCCCAGGCTACACCAACAGCATATGCAATGACCCCTGCAATAAAACGCAAAAGATTCAATTATATGGATTCAACTGGAAATCGCAGATTTCATTTTCTAATCACCGCATACGACTCTATTGCTTCCGCCCGCAACCCTTTAACCCCTTCCTGATCAGACGATTCTCCAGTTTTTGCTATTTCATTTTTTCCTCCCCTTATCTCAAGAGCCATAGCTTTTTTTTTTCTGTCGATATAGCCGTGTGAGTGCCTGTTTTTTTGAGGGATGAGTTAAACTTCCGAATGACATAGTCCATTTTATCATATGATGGAATGGAGAGCAGGAAAAAAAATTCCAAGCGTGATGAAATATAATAAAAGCGCAATTTTGGAGTTGTTTTTTGGGTTTTTTTATTTACAGCATTCATTTTATGGTAAAAATGACCTGGCACTATGATTCTCCAGGTCAGTATGATTACGAAGATACCAAACGTTGGTAGTTTTTGTTTTATTTAAGTGGTGAAAGAAAATGTAGGATTTTGTAAAAAAAAAAAAAACAAATTCGCTCGTGTCACCATTTTCCGACAGCCCTCTGTGAGGGCTTGTTATTTTGCACCATTTTAGGGTGGATACAATGTTTTCATTGCCTCTTATTATTTTTTTGCGCTGTTGCAGCTGCTGAAAACCGTATTTCTGGTATTTTGAGCGATTTTAAAAGCCAAATGGTACAAATTTTTTTAATCTACCACAATTGCAAAAACTATTTGTTTGCCAAAAATACATGGATTTACTGTAGGTTACAAAGACAGGTCTCCAAGGGTGTCCATGTCCTTGAAAGCAACATCATAGGTAAAACCTGAATTAGTTACACACCTGTAGTAAGCAAAGCAATTAAATGTCTATATAATGTACAAAATACTTGGAAAGGAAAAGAGTTAAAGAAATTTACCACTTCGATGAACCGCTGCTGCCGGTGCCCGAACGTCATCGTAGGACCGTCCATCTGTGATTACGATCATGATCTTTCTTTTGTTTGGCTTCGACTTAGTGAAAAGCTGTTCAGACGCATATGTTATGGCGGCTCCCGTGCTTGTGCCTCCGCTCCAGTAGCCTATCCTCATGATAGCGTTCACAAGATCTTGCTTTGTACTATATTTATCAAAGCCAAACTCCAATCTCTGTTCGTATGTATACTGCACAGCTCCAATTCTTGTGTCCGTATCCGAAATCTCAAATTCACTTGTAATGTTTGCTATGAACTGGAGGACAGTACGGAAATTACCAGTACCAACACTGCTGGAGCCATCTATGACGAAAGCGATGTCAGCAGCATTGAGACACGTCTTGCTGCAGACTAATTTGTCAGTGTCACACATTCGCTTCACCATTGGATTCACGATCTTTGGAAGACCAAACCAGCTGGGAACATTGATTGAAAAATGGCCATTGGTTCTACAAACAGCCTGCAAAAAAAAGTGCAATACTAAGTGTGCTTCTATGATTCTTTTACGATACTTTAGGAAATGGGTATGCTACAAAGATACATTTCCAAGTTCACAATATACAGATGCCTAAAATGAAAGGGTTTGTCTCATCTTTATCTGGCGCATGCCATTTCTCTGCCTTCTGGATTCCTGTTTTCCAGGGTACAATGTGCTCGTGAAGATTGACAGTTTGGACCACTGGCGTGCAGTTTCATAACTTCAACCTTATGGGCAAAATGCAAAATCTCCAACAGGGACCTCCACTGTCACAGATCTTTAGTAGTATTAGGGTGTGTGCACACGCTGCAGATCCGCAGCGGTTTTGGCCCTGCGGATCCGCAGCAGTTTCTGCTGCGGTGTACAGTACCATAATATCCTATGGGAAATGGAAACAGCAGTGCAGACGGTGCAGATTTTTCCACGCGGATTTGCTGCGGTTTCTAATCCACAGAAAGAATTGACATGTCAATTCTTACTGCGGATTCCGCTGCGGTTTACCATCTCCTCCTTTGTAGAGGTGATAAACCGCAGGGCAAAACCGCAGGCTAATCCGCAGATAAACCGCAGGTCTTTTGACCTGCGGATTTACCTGCGGATTTTGCAAAATCCGCGCTGATCAATCCGCAGACTAATCCGCAGCGTATGCACACACCCTTAGTCTTCTCATATGGATTAAAGGGGCTTTTTGTCCCCTTTAGGCTCCAGGGCCTGGGTGCGATTGCATTATAGTTACGCCTTTGGTGGTGTTGCCATGCAGTTGGTCCAAACTGAGCGCTCTTCCAAGCTGCTTGCCTCTAGAGCATAGCAGAAGAATAGAGGCACTGAAGCTTGTGGGATCCAGGAATCTAGCCAGCTTCAGAGTAGCGTTTGCAAGCTGTATAGAGTCTATAAGGAGGGTTGGACTGGCGCATTCTCTGGAAGGTTCCAGGTACTTGGTGGGCCCCTGATCAGGACGCAGAGTGGGCCCACTGGTTTCATCTGAATGTGCTTCCAAAGAAACACATTCAGTTGAAATATATTGCCCCACTGCAATAGTTAGCTAGGCTGGCAGCTGACTTGAACCTGCCCCTCGCAAGCGGCGCATGACAGTGACACCGCAGGAGGTGCATAACAGTCACATCGCTGCCGTATGATGTCACTGTCACGTGCCATCTGCGCTGGGCACACTCAAGTCAGCCACTGACCTCTGCTAGATTGGTGGCCATTTTACCACGAGTGCACCAGATCTGCAAGCAGAGGAAGCTGTGCGGCGCGAAAGTGCAGGCAGGTAAAAGGACTTTTTTTCTTTTTTCTGTGGATACAGCATGATGCTGAGGCCAGGCCAGGAGACATGGGGGCAGCCAGGCTATGGGGGGTCCAGCCAGGCCAAGTGACAGATGGGGGCCGCCAGGCCAAGGTACCTATTGAGGGCCAGCGAGGCCAAGATACATATGGGGTGCAAGCCAGGCCAAGGGACATATGGGGGGGCAGCCAGGTCAAGGCTCCTAATGAGGGGCCAGCCAGGTCAAGGTACATAATGGGGGGCCAGCGAAGCCAAGGGAAATAATGGGGAGGCCAGACAGTCAAGCCAAGAGACATATGGGGCAAGCAGTGTCAAGGGACTAATTGAGGGCCGGCCAGGCCAAGAGGCATATGATGGGGCCAGCTAGGCTAAGGGACATATGGGGGGCCAGCTAAGCCAATGGGGAGACAGCCAGTTTAAGGGACATATGGGGAGGGCAGCCAGGTCAAGGAACATGCGAGAGGTACAACTAGGCCAAGGGACATATGGGGGGCATCCATGCCAAAGGACATATGGGGGCCAGCCAAGCCAAGGGACATAAGGGTGCCAGCCAGGCCAAAGGGCAAAAGGGAGTCAGACAGGCCAAGGGACATATGGAGGGCCAGCCAAGCCAAAGGACATAAGATAGCGCTGCCAGGCTCAGGGACTTAAGGGCCCAAGATAGGACACATTATTAAATACAAGGTTCCAGCATGATGGACTTAATTACTGTATAGGGGCCAGAATGAGGAACATACTTTATTTGTTTATGGTGGCAAGTGGGGGTCATAATTACTCTAGGGGCAATTAGGGGATATTATTACTGCTCTTAATAAATTTTACTTTTTAGGAGACAGTTTTCAATGGGGAGTAACAAAAGGGAGGTCCTGTTACTGTGCAGGGCAGCACTATGTCACTTTTTTCTTCATCTGGTATAGCATAGATGTCGGGGAAAAAGTGCGGAATGTGCTCTGGAAGAGATCAGCTATAAATGATTGTGTTATTCCCTGCAGAGACAAGTCTTGTCAGGAAGAAGTGACTGTGCCAGATGAAGCAGCAAAGATGAAGGACTTCACCTAGAGATTTCACTGTATAGCATGTATGCGCACACATAGCCCCTGTGATCACTGATGATTATTGCATTACCTGCACACTATATACAGAGCTCCTATGTATAATGTCACTGGTGATCCTTGTATTACATGTACATTATATACAGAGCTCCAGTGTATAATGTCACCAGTTATCACTGTATTACCTTTATACTATATACAAAACTCATGTGTATAATGTCACTGGTGATCACTGTATTACTTGTAAACTGACACAATATATAGAGCTCCTGTGTATAATGTCACTGGTGATCCCTGTACACTGACACTATATACAGAGCTACTGTGCATAATGTCACTGGTGATCACTGTATTACCTGTATACTTTTTACAGAATTATTGAGTATAATGTCTCCCATGATCCCTGTATTACCTGCACATTATAAGCTATATACAGGGTGGGCCATTTATATGGATACACCTAAATAAAATGGGAATGGTTGGTGGCCCAGATTGATGTGCTGAATTTGCAGAATGGGCAAAACAAAAATTGGAACAGGACCCTCAGTTTACACAGGACATTATGTTCAGTGATGAGGCAAACTTTTTTGTGTGTGCCATTTCTATGGATACACCTAAATAAAATGGGAATGGTGACAGTTTTCTTGCATAGGGTGTCTTGCACTGAAATCTGCTGCAATGACCCGGGTACTGTGTTCACCAGACATCAACACAATTTCTATCCGCTCCTCACGTGTTAACCTCTGCAACATGTCATTGGCTGTAAACAAAGAGAAACTTGTAAATAACTAATGAAAGAATAAAGTTACTTTAAAACCAAGCACAGCATTGCTTTTCTTGTGAAATTCTCAATAAGTTTGATATGTCACATGAGCCTCTTCCCATTGAAAAACAAAAAGTTGGATCCAAAATGGCCGACTTCAAAATGACCGCCATGATCACCACTCATCTTGAAAAGTTTTCCTCCTCCCATATACTAATGTGCCACAAACAGGAAGTTGATATCACCAACTATTCCATTCCCATTTTATTTAGGTGTATCCATATAAATGGCCCACCCTGTACATAGAGCTTGTGTATAATGTCACTGGTGAATCACTGTATTACCTGTACACTGACAATATACACAGAAGACCTTCAGAAACATTTTGCAGACTCTGGAGTTGTGGTACATTGTTCTACACTTGCACAAATTATGGCCTTCATGGAAGAGTCATCAGAAGAAAACCTCTTCTGCGTCCTTACCATCAAATTCAGCATCAGAAGTATGCAAAAGAACATCTAAACAAGCCTCATGCATTTTGGAAACAAGTCCTGTGGACTGTAGAGTTTAAAATAGAATCCTTTGGCCACAATGATCAAAGATATGTGTGGAGAAAAAAGGGCAAAGAATTTCTGAAAAAGAACATTTCGCCAACCAATAAGTATGACAGTGAATCAATTATGCTTTGGGGTTGTGTTGCATGTGTTGTGTTGGGACAGGGAATATTTCACGGGTAGAGGGAAGAATGGATTTAATAAAATTTCAACAAATTCTTGATGCAAACATAACACCATCTGTAAAAAAGCTGAAGTTGAAAAGAAAATGGCTTCTACAGTATGAATGGATAATTATTCTAAACACATGTAGAAAGTTTGGGTCTGTACACAGCTCTGCTCATACTTGAGTATAAGATTAGTGCTTCTGCCATTTAGTTTGATTTAGTTAGTTATCAATGGTGATCTCAGAACCCTCCAATCAACAATGCTATAACATACCAGAAGATATTTAAAATATTAGTTTGCATGGTATACTGTATATTATACATTTATCTCACATAGAAGTCAGTCAGAATAAAGTTTACATGGTGAGACATCTGACCTTCATGATGTATATATACAATGCCCTGAGAAAGTATTCATACCCTATGAACTTTTGCACATTTTTTCACATTACACCCACAAACTTTATGTGATATACCAATACTAAGTAGCAAGTATTTGTGAAGTATAAAGTAAATGGCATACGGTTCTCTAAATATTTTAAAAACATAAATCTAAAAAATGTATATTTATTCTGCATACTCCATATATATATTTTATCTGGACTCGGACCTAGTGATATGGTCAGCCTGAATAATAAAGTTATTTTATTGCTCCAATTGATATCAAATTTTACAGGGAAGCTCCTTTAATAATTGGATTACCATTAGATATACTTCTATTTTGCGTATACAGCTCCTATGCAAACCCATTTATACAGACTACAAGCAAATCTTGTGCAGTCTGATCCTACATTTATGTCCCTCTCAACTGTCTATAGGTTAATAACAAGCAGATGTGTAATGGAAAGGAATAACATATGAGCATATAGGCTAACCATGGTTTGTGCACATTAAAGGGGTTGTCTGACATTAGACTACAAGTTTGCAGTCACTGTGTGTGACTGCAGACTTGTGAATCCTCGCGTCACTTGTCAGGATTCTCCGAGGATGGTGCCTGAAGCGGGCGGTCATGTGACCTCAAGTCTGCAATTTGCATACTTCTGGCCACAAATGCACTTGCTCAATGCATTTGCATTAAGAGAGGCTGTGTAGGTCTAGGTCGGCACGTGACCAAATGTATGCAAATCGAATAGTGTTAGCTGATAAAGGTGCCGGTACCGGAGAATCTTCACAGTGCGCAGTGCGTATCATGTGAGGGGTCACAAGTCTGCAGTCACAGAGTTACTGAAAACTAGTAGCCTACGGCCGGATAGCCCCTTTAAACATAGAGATACATTGTTGTGCATAGAATCTGGAAATGCAAAATATAGTAATGCTTTATCTGGACTAGATGCAATGTCATTTTGTTTTTTTTGTCTTTGATACAGGAAAAATTCTTGAACATGCCCTATTAGAAGTGTTAGTCTCCATTGTTTCTCTTTAGTTGACATGCAGCCTTTATTGTAGGCAATAAAACAATGAAAATAGAATACTGGCAATAAAAATACCTTGTCTACAAAGTTAGGTTCTACAACGTTCGATCTCTCGTTATCATCCGCAGCCTCGATTGTCACAAAGAATATGTTGATCCCAGATTCACGAGCAAGACGGGAAGCTTCTTCCACTTTATCTGTTGGCCAGCCGTCTACGAGCACAACGGCCACATTCGGGGCTCCTCCTCTATTCCCACTGGCATCAGAGAAGTAACTCTTGTTTATATAGGACAGAGCTTTTCCTGAAGTGACAATCAGAACAGTTCAATCATTCAAGCTCTAGTATAGTACAGTATATTAATTGCACTATAGTGGGCCCGCAGACCATTAATGTGACAGCTGATATATCTACCTCAATGGAACCTGCACCATAATATATTTGGTTGGCATATTAGCTACTTTTCTTTACCTACCGTCACCTAATGGCAAGTGTCTATGCGCACCAGTCTGCTTCACTTAACAGAAATCTATCATCAGAAAATGACTTAATGTTTATATCAAGTTTTTATAAATCATTTTAGTTATTTTTTTCTGGAGAAATTCAGTACATAATAGATTGGCATATGAGAAATGTAGATCAGAGCACACAAATATAACATACGTTACTGACAATGATCAAGAAGGTTAAATATGTGAATATGACCAAAAAATCTATGACTATGCAGCAAATGAGAAAAAATAGAGTAAAAAATTGTCATATAAAAAGAAAAAAGTTTATTATAGTTCAACAGTAAAAGGTATATATAAATAATACCAATATATAGATACACATGTCATTAAACCAAGTATCTGAAAAATTGAAGGACACAGGTAACAAAAAAGTCCCATGAAACACACTGATAACTAGAAAATTTGACCAGAGAAACCAAGTACTTTGAAAAAATAGACCATATAATAAAAAGTGTATACACCTTTAAGGGCACCAAGTAAGCTGTCTAATCAAAGATAGATCCTCACCTGTCATGGTCGCAGCTTGTCAAGGGACTGCCAGCCCCTACACGCGCGTTTCGCGATGGCTTCTTTGACAGCCCACAAAGAAGCTTACGGGGGGCCGTCAAAGTTCTTCAGATACTTGGTTTAATTACATGTGTAAATATGTATATTGGTATTTTTATATATACCTTTCATCAGGGCACCCCTGGTCAAAATTACTGTTATTGTGAACAGTTAAGCAAATTGAAGATTAAATCACCTCTAGATGCACATTTACTTAGTATTTTAGGCAATATACTGTATATTTTTCTCTGTATAGGTATATTTTTGAGTAAAATATAAATTGTTCTTTTAGTCTACATTATAAACTTCTGACATGTCTCCGAATTTCCAAGCAATACATTTTTTCTGACAAAGAAAAATGGTCAAAATAAACCAAAATAAAACAGTGCTTTCAGACCTCAAATAATGTAAAATAAAACAAGTTCATAATCATTTAGAAACAACAATACTAATGTTTTAACTCTGGAAGAGTTCTGAAATCAATATTTTGTGGAATAACCATGATTTTTAATCACAGCTGTCATGCGTCTTGGCATGCTTTCCACCAGTCTTTCACACTGCTTCTGGCGCAAAAATTTAACCCCTTAATGACCGCCGATACGCCTTTTAATGGCGGTAATTAAGGGTACTTAAACCACAGCGTCGTTAATTCATGGCGCTGTGGAGAAAGTAAATAGCGCCCCCCAGTGTCGGATTTTCTCCGGGGTCTCAGCTGCCGGGGGTAGCCGAGACCCCAGAGATCATGAATCGGGTCGGTTTTTACCGACCCCGCTTTTGCGATCACCGTTATTAACCCTATAACGGCGACCGCAAATAAAAAAAGCCGCAATTTTGTATTTAATTTCTCTTTCCTCTGATGTGATCGCACATCAGAGGAGAGAGAAATAAGGTCCCCGATCCCCCCCTGTACCTCCCGGTGGTCCTCTGTCCCCTCCCGGTGGTCCTGGGTCCCTGCGGCTTCCTCCAGTGGGCGCCGACTTCTTGGATCTGGAAAAAATGGCGGGCGCATGCGCCGTGCGCCCACCGGGAATCTGCAGGCTCCAGCCGGCAGATTCCATTCATCCATTTTGATCACTATGATAAACTATCATAGTGATCAAAATAAAAAAAATAGTAAATAGCCCCCCTGTTTATCACCCCCTTAGATAGGCAAACATAATTAAATAAAGAAAATATTTTTTTTTTCATTTTTCCATTAGGGCTAGGGCTAGGGTTAGAATTAAGGTTAGGGTTGGAATTAGGGTTAGGGCTGGAATTAGGGTTAGGGTTGGAATTAGGGTTAGGGCTAGGATTAGGGCTAGGGTTAGAATTAGACATAGGGCGAATTAGGATTAGGGTTAGAATTAGGATTAGGGATTAGGGAGGAGATAAGGGTTAGCGTGGGGATTAGGGTTAGCAGTGTGGTGGGGTTAGCGTTGGAGCAAGCATTGAGGGGTTTCCACTATTTACCAACTTTGGGGGTCTAATTTCTCCTGTTACCCTTGGGAAAATAAAAAAAACTGGGGGCTAAAAAAAAATCACTTTTGTGGAAAAAAAAAAAAAGACTTTTTAGTTTCACGGCTCTGCGTTATAAACTTCTGTAAAGCACTTGGGGGTTCAAAGTGCTCACCACACATCTATATCAGCTCCTTGGGGGGTTTAGTTTCCAAAATGTCACTTGTGTGGGTTTATAATGTTTAGGCACATCAGTGGCTCTGCAAACGCAACATGACGCCCACAGAACATTCCATCAAAGTCTGCATTCCAAAATGGCGCTCCTTCCCTTCCGAGCACTCCCATGCGCCCAAACAGTGGTTCCCCCCCACATATGGGGTATCATCGTACTCAGGACAAATTGCACAACAACTTTTGTGGTCCAATTTCTCCTGTTACCCTTGATAAAATAAAAAATAGCGGGCTAAAAAATCATTTTCGAGGAAAAGAAAAAGATTTTTAATTTTCACGGTTTTGCGTCTAGAAACTTCTGTGAAGCACTTGGGGGTTCAAAGTGCTCACCAAATATCTAGGTAAGCTCCTTCAGGGGTCTAGTTTCCAAAATGGGGTCCCTTGTGGGGGGGTTTATACTGTTAGGCACATCAGTGGCTCTGCAAACGCAACATGACGCCCGCAGACCATTTCATCAGTCTGCATTCCAAAATGGCGCTCCTTCCCTTTCGAGCTCTCCCATGCGCCCAAACAGTGGTTCCCCCCACATATGGGGTATCATCGTACTCAGGACAAATTGCACAACAACTTTTGTGTCCAATTTCTCCTGTTACCCTTGATAAAATAAAACATAGCGGGCTAAAAAAATTATTTTTGAAGAAAAAAAGTGATTTTTTATTTTCACTGCTCTGCGTTATAAACTTCTGTGAAGCACTTGGCGGTTCAAAGTGCTCACCACATATCTAGATAAGCTCCTTCAGGGGTCTAGTTTCCAAAATGGTGTCACTTGTGGTTTTTTTCACTGTTTAGGCACATCAGGGGCTCTCCAAAAGCGACATGACGTCCAATCTCAATTCCAGCCAATTCTGCATTGAAAAAGTCAAACGGTATTCCTTCCCTTCTGAGCTCTGCCGTGCGCCCAAACAGTGGTTTACCCCTACATGTGGGGTATCAGCGTACTCGGGACAAATAGCAAAACAACTGTGGGGGTATGATTTCTCCTGTTACCCTTGTAAAAATAAAAATTTGGGGACGAAAAGATCATTTTTATGGAAAAAAAAAAGATTTTTTATTTTCACTGCTCTACTTTATAAACTTCTGTGAAGCACTTGAAGGTTCAAAGTGCTCACCACACATCTAGATAAGTTCCTTAACGGGTCTAGTTTCCAAAATGGAGTTACTTGCTGGGGGTTTCCACTGCTTAGGAACATTAGGGGGTCTCCGAACGCAACATGGCATCCGATCTCAATTGCAGCCAATTCTGCGTTGAAAAAGGTCACACGGCGCTCCTTCCCTTGCGAGCTCTGCCGTGCACTGAAAAAGTGGTTTACCCCCACATATGGGATATTGGCATAGTCAGGAGAAATTGCACAACAAATTTTGTGGTTTATTTTCTGTTTCACCACTTGTGAAAATAAAAAAAAATTGGTTCTAAGGTAAATTTTTTGCAAAAAAAGTTAAATGTTAATTTTTTCCTTCCACATTGCTTTAGTTCCTGTGAAGCACATAAAGGGTTAATAAACTTCTTGAATGTGGTTTTGAGCACCTTGAGGGGCCTAGTTTTTAGAATAATGTCACTTTTGGGTATTTTCTGTCATGTACACCCCTCAAAATGACTTTAAATATGATGTGGTCCCTAAATAAAATGGTTTTGTAAATTTTGTAGTAAAAATGAGAAATCGCTTGTCAACGTTTAACCCTTATAACTTCCTAACAAAAAAATTTTTTATTTCCAAAATTGTGCTGATGTAAAGTAGACATGTGGGAAATGTTATTTATTAAGAAATTTATGTGACACATCTCTTTGATTTAAGGGCATAAAAATTTAAAGATTTAAAATTGCTAAATTTCAAAATTTTTGCCATATTTCCATTTTTTTCATAAATAAACACAAGACATATCGAAGAAATTTTACAACTAACATGAAGTACAATATGTCATGAAAAAAAATTCTGAGAATCAGCGGGATCCGTTAAAGCGTTCCAGAGTTATAACCTCATAAAGTGACGGTGGTCAGAATTGTAAAAATTGGCCTGGTCATTTAGCTGTAAAATGGCTCTGTCACTAAGGGGTTAAGCAGTTCTTCTTTGTTTGATGGCTTGTGACTATTCATCATCCTCTTGATTACATTCCAGAGGTTTTCAATGGGGCTCAGACCTGGAGAATGGGCTGCCCATGACGGGGTTTTGATGTGGTGGTCTCTTAATTTTTGCCAGAACTGGGTATGTGTATATATATATATATATATATATATATATATATACTGTGTGTGTGGGTGTATATATATATACACACAGACATTTTAAAAATGACAAAACAGAAAGTGGACCAATGCAAATGTTTTGGGCACCCTGCATTGCCAGTACCCAGTAGAACCCACTTTTGCAAGTATCACAGCTTGTAGTGTAAACGCTTATTGTAGCCAGACAAAGTCTTTCAATTTTTGTTTGAGGGATTTTCATACATTCTTACATGCAAAATTCTTCCAGTTTGGTGAGATTCCTGTGTCGTCTTGCAATCACTGCAATTTTGAGGTCTAGCCTCAGCTTTTCAAAGAAGTTCAGATAAGGGGACAGTGAGGGCCATTATAACACCTTCAGCTTGCACCTTTTGAGGTAGTCTATTGTGGATTTTGATGTGCGTTTAGGATCATTATCCATTTGTAAAAGCCATCCTCTTTCCAACTTCAGCTTTTTTACAGATGGTGTAAAAAAGAATTTGTTGAAATTTCATTGAATCCATTCTTCCCTCTACCCATGAAATGTTCCCTGTCCCATTGGCTGCAACACGATCCCAAAGCATGATTGATCCACCCCAATGCTTAATGGTTGGACTGATATTCTTTTCCTGAAATTCTGTGTCCTTTATTCTCCACACATACCTTTGATCATTGTGGCCAAAGTGTTCTATCTTAACTTCATCGGTCCACAGGACTTGTTTCCAAAATGCAGCAGGTTTGTTTAGATGTTCTTTTGCATACTTTTGATGCTGAATTTTATGATGAAGACGCAGGAGAGGTTTTCTTCTGATGACTCTTCAATGAAGGCCATATTTATGCATGTGTCTCTGAACAATAAAGTAGAACTATGTACACAACGCTAGAGTCTGCTAATTCTCTAAATATTTCTGAGGATCAATTGTGGTTAAGCAGGGGTTCTGATTTACCTCTCTAGCAATGCTACAAGGAGCTCTCAACGAAATTTTCCTTGGTTTTCCAGACCTTATTTTAACTTTTCCTGTTAACTGCCATTTTTTAATTACATTTCAAACTAAAGAAAAGGGCAACTTGAAAAATGCTTTGCCATCTTCTTATAGCCTTCTCCTGCTTTGTGGGCCTTCACCACTTTCATTTTCAGAGTGCTAGGCAGCTGCTTAGAAGAACCCAGAGGAGGCTGGGCTTTTATAAAGCTGAATTTGCATCACTTGGCCTTTCCTAATGATGATAGTGAAAAAGCCATAACCCTAAGGCCTGTTTCACACTTCCGTTTGTGACCATCAGTCAAGATCCGCCAATTTGAAAAAAAAATGGATCCGCCATTTTACTTGGCGGATCCGTTTTTTTCCTCATAGACTTGCATTATTGGCAGATCTTGACGGATGGTCGTCCGTTCGATCCGCTTTTGTACGGATCCGCCAAGATTTCGGCGTCCGCTCAGCGGCCCAGACGGAGAATGTTATGTTATTTTGTTCTCCGGATCCGTTATTTACTAAATTAACCCGCATTTCTATCTGGCTGCTGGATAAAATTCTCTCTCTCCTCCACGACATACCCCTCCACATCGCCGCTGCTGATCTCTCTCCTCCACATCGCCGCTGCTGTCCCGCGAGATCTCTCTCTCCTCCACGACATACTCCTCCACATCGCCGCTCCTTTACAGTACCTTCTCCACGACAGCACACCTACTGGTGCCGTGAACACCGCTGCTGCTCCCGCTACTTCACCGCTTATGATCCCGCCGTGCCCACAGCTCCCACGTCACCATGCCCGCTCCCGGACTATGATACATCGCCGGTATTTTTAATTTTTTTTTTTCACAGGCGCGGTTCCTTTAATTTTTCAACTTCAGCGGATCCTTACATCCGCCGATCCGATGCCACCCGTTCCTGTCAGTCCGCCTGCGGATCCGTTTTCTACTATTTAGGCGGATTCGGACTGACAGGAAAAACTGAAGTGTGAAACAGGCCTAAGCCATATCCCTAACAAGGTCTGAAACTTTGGTCAAAGCTACCTGAGCACATAAATCTCCAAGGGTGCCCAAACTTTTGCTTTGGCCCATTTTGATTTTTATAGTTTTAAAATGTCAAAAATGACAATATATATATATATATATATATATATATATATATATATATATATATTTTTTTTTTTTTTTTTACTAAAATACAAAGGAAATGTGTCATCTTTAACTTTAGGCCTTTTAGAGATCATTTCTTCTTCAACTTGCTTAACTGTTCACAATAACAGTAATTTTGACCCGGGGGTCCAAACTTTTACATGCTACTACATTGTGTACTGAATTTCTCCAGAAAAAAAAGAGAAGAGAGGATAATTGGAATTTTAATTGCACATAAATAGGGCTTACATAAGATGCAGTCACACAGTTACGTGCAGTGCACCGTGCATGCTATGGGAGGTATTATCAGTTGCTCGCAATAAATGACTGAGTATTAATCATTTCACCCGCAGGCCATTTTCCATTTTTTTTTATTTTTGTTTTTTTCCCTTATTCCAAGAGACATAACTAAATAAGGTGCGTTGAAATTGCAAAAATAAAGTGCAATTTCACAACTGTTTTTTTTATTTATCATGTTCACTGTGTGGTAAAACTGACCTGGCAAATATGAGTTTTCAGGTCAGTGCGATTACGCAGACACTTTTACCTGCCACCGTATGTGATCAAAACCAAATTGTCCGCTTTTTTTTTTACATTGTGGCACGTTTATTAAGACTGATGATTCACAATTTAGGTTTTAATTGATTTGCATAGATTATAATGCAAATCATTTATTAAAAGGCGCACTAAAATTTACATACAGTGTGTCCGTAAAGTCATGGTGCACTTTTGACCAGTCACAGGAAAGTATACAGTATCCAATATATCCCCGGATCTGACACCCTTAAGGGGGTTTTACACATAGCGATATCGCTAGCGATATCGCTATAACGTCACCGATTTTGTGACGCTATAGTGATATCGCTAGTGATATCGCTATGTGTGATACTTTCCTCCGACCGGCTCCCCCGCTGTCCATCGCTGATCGCGCAAGAATGTCCGGCTCCATTTCTCGTCGTCAGCTTCCTGCTGGGCTTCCTGCTGTGACGACGAGCGACTCGTGGAGGCAGACGGGAGGATGCCAGGATCGTGTGTGTGAAAGGTGAGTATCATCCGCTGTATCGCTGCTGCATCGCTGTGAGGTCTGCCTGTGTGACAGCTCACTAGCGATCATTTAGCGATGCACCAGTGATCCTGACCGGGTCGGATCGCTGGTGCATCGCTAAATGTAAAAGGGCCTTTAGACTTTTACTTTTGGGGTTATGTGAAGCAATTTTCACTCTGTTACACCAGCTGTCCTTACCCGTGTGTGGCAGGAACTTCACTATCGTTTGGATGTGTGTAGGGCAACAAATGGAGCCCACATCGAACTGCACTGAATAGGTATGAAACTGGGAGAGTTTTTCTTTTATTTGGAGCCAATTTCACATTTCTATCGTCTTTTGTTGCTTTCCAGTGACTGGTCAAAAATGAACCATGACTTTACGGAAACACTGTAGTTTGATTTGCCTACAAGGCATAAAACAAAATCCACGAAAATGGAATAGATTTTTATCATTTTTTGGTACATCTTAGGGTTTGTTAGACATTTGATGGCCATGTCTACTGCCGGTGAACAAGGCTCACTTTTCTTGCCACATCTGAAAAGTGGCAAAAGGTGAGAAGAGTTAAACCCTTGATAATTTGCTACTATTCTACAAGAAAAATGTGGCTCAAATGCAATAACTTCTATCTTTCAGTGCATATAATATTTTCTACACCCTTATCACAACTGAGAAGCTCATTACATGGCTAACTTTATCAAAATATTTGAAAATATTAATTGACTTGCATTTAATTTTGTGGCATCATTAAATAATATTGATTTTTTTTTCTTTATTTTCAAGAAACTTACCAACATTGGAATGTCCTCCTTTTTGTGAAATTTTGTCAATACCGTTTTTGAGATCTTTGGAATTAAAGTATGAGCGAAGACTGAACTCTGTATATGGGTCATCACTTAAAAAGGAAAAGAAGGAAAACAGATACTTTAATGGTCGTAAAAAAACGTAACACATGTTTGACAAGGTGCAAAAAAACGAAAGAAGCTCTCCTATCCAGGTACACTATCTATTTGCCTCAACCTTGCACCATACTATGTTGGTTTACATTATCTGCACATAGAAAATGTAGAATACTCTGGGCAGGTGCTCTTACCCATATTGTACAATACCCATAAGAGGTCCAGAAATTCCTACATCAAGGGCATCCGCCATCTGGCTAAGGAAAAGCTTCTGAATGCGGAAACGTCTCTTGCCAATACTCCAGCTTCCATCAATCAGGAAAACCAGGTCTATTTTGCAATCTGTACATAATGGATAATAAAAGTCCTTTATATTCAGGTTTACCACTGACACTGGCTGTTGCCATAAAGATGTAGGCCTATTTCTATCAAATTATTACAGTAACTGTAGATTTTTATGCCCCATCTCAAGTTCTGAAGTGTGTTCCCAACTTTTTTCTATAAAGTTTATAGGAAATATGAACAATCTATGTTACTAGTCATACCAAAACTATATATATCTCCCTTTCTCTTAATCTGGCCATACCCATTAGATAAACATTGTCTGAACCCTCTGATTTTGCTAAGATCTTCCCAAAAATCTAATACATATCGAGGCCTCCTGATTTCTCATCGGATGGCAAGAAAAGGATCAGACAGTTGAATTTAAACAAACCCTATCCTTTTATTTTTAAGGAGATACCCTGCCACCGACACTGTCTGGCAACAGCTGACTATCCCCTTTCCATATAAAACACATGCACACTTTTCTGATCCCAATGTGAATGTTTTTGGTGAAGTTGGAAAGGATAGTTCTTGGCCAAACACGCATTCGTCAAACAGTTGTCTAATGCATATGATCAGCCATAGTAAAACATGCATGTGAAGAAGGCAGCCTTATATCAGTAGGCTGGGTTTGTCATGTAACCTTGACCTCACTTATAACATATATATAAAAGAAGGTGCACAGTCATTCACTTTTGTAGTCACATATAATCTATACCTCTAGGGTACAATAAATACAATTAAATTGTCACCAAAACATCCAAGACTTGGTGTGATATGATCCAACATCTAAAGGCCCTGTCACACTAAGCGATATCACTAGCAATATCGCTGTAACGTCACAGATTTTGTGACGTAGCAGCGATATTGCTAGCAATATCGCTGTGTGTGATACTTACCTCCGACCGGCTCCCCCGCTGGTTATCGCTGATCGCGCAAGAACGTCCTGGACCGTTTCTCGTCGTCAGCTTCCTGCTGGGCTTCCTGTGGCGCCGGCGAGCGACTCGTGGACGCGGGCGGGAGGACGCAGGATCGCCTCGTCTGACAGGTAAGTAGCGACCGCCGACCGCTGCTATGTCGCTGGTGAGATCTGCCTGTGTGGCAGCTCACTTGCGACCACTTAGCGATGCACCAGCAATCCTGACCGCGTCATATCGCTGGTCGGGATCGCTGGTGCATTGCTAAGTGTGACAGTACCTTAAGACTTGGTGTGGAAATGATCTTTTGGTTTGCTCAAAAGATCATTGTTCTCGGCAACACAGTAAACAAGACATGTGCTGCCAAGAAGAATGGGACACAATTCATACTCAACAATCTGTTACAGGTAGTTCAGTACACATTTGAAGCATGGTCTGTCTGGGTAAACAGGCTGTTAAACTAATGCCAACTGGCAAGCATGTTTAGGCAAACTTTTATGTGGTCCATTGTGTTGTACTCACATATATCCAAGGTTTTGCCCTTCCCAGATCTCTGATCAAAGTTCACAGGGTAAAACCCTGGGTTAAGCAAGATATGAGCTGAGATGCTGTATGGACTTTCATTGGATGACATAAAAAGTGACCATCTCTAATGATCCATTTCTCATAGTCTTCATTGTTAAAAAAAAGAACAAATCCAGTTGCTATACATTATTTTGACTTGATTAAAAAATTGTGCGGATTACATTTTTTATTTGGCTGAAGGACGGATTGTGGCTAGATTGCAGTCAAATGGAAATCACTTTAGGACACTTCTGCCACCATTCAAATTATTGTATGTTGTACTTGATCATTTTATTTCTATTTTTGTCATCCAAAAAAGGATTAAAAAAATGGAAAAAAGTACTGGACATGTGAACATAACTTTAGAGAATCTAAAGGGGTTGTGACTGGAGACTGCCATTTCAGGACAGTGTGCAGTACATACACTGTCACAATTCTTCTGTATTCCTTATGTGAGAGGGTGATCACATACTAACTAGAATCATGTGCTTTACTCAGCTACATTCTACTGAGAGAAGCTTGACAAGATTAGTCTGCATGTGAGACCAAGTATGTGTGGCGCCCCTGAGGGTTCAGTCGCCACAGAGGTACTGCACTTCCTCCTGAGGTGTGGTACCCCACCATTCAGGTAAGGTGGAGACTTCTGACCACACTCCAACACCTGCATCCCTCACAACATAGTAGTGTAGCAAAGCACCTTTGGTGGCTCCCTGCTCGGAACATGAAGAGTGCTGGGAGGTGGGTGGAGCTTAGTCTCCACAAGAGAGCGGGAGATTATTAGGACTAGGTCAGTCAGTCTGACGAGGAGTCAGAGAGAGGATCCCCTGAGTGGGATAGATGAAGGAAGTGCTGCAGCAGACCTCAGTGACCTGGGTCTGCTGGCACAGGAAAGAGACATTAAGAAAGCATAGTCCTCCATAAGAAAGATTGATTTGTAAGGAACGTAAGGAGAAGAAGTGAACTAAGGATTAGGGTTAGAGCAGAGCCCTTCCTCAAGTTCTAAGCGCATGGCCGGGTTCCGGTCCCCGAGGTTGTATGGATACTAATGGTCCTGCGACAGATACCGGAGGAATAGAAGTTGTCACCACTTTATTCCCACACAAGACTTGGGGGCACAACAGCAACGAGAGTGAGCCGGGACTTAGTAGCAAGGAGTCCCCAAAGTAGGCTACAGCTGTCTGCCATACAAGTAGAGTTCTAAAAGAACATCTGAAAGGAGGGACTCCAGTGTAACTCAGTACTGTGAGTACTTTACTACGAGCGCTAAGGAGGGAGACGTTCAGAAAAGGCACATATGTTGGTGGAGTGGTGGAACGGAGTACTTCATCTTGCCTGGAGGTTGGCTGAGCCCCTGACCTGGAGGACACGGCACTGAGGCGGGCACCTGTATGCACAACAGACTGTGAGTAACGCTTTGGAACTACATGCCCTGGTGTTCACCACTTATTCTTGCGCCAACACACCCAGGACTGCTACATCGCTGTGCCTGACACCGCACCATCTACGTCTCCTCCCTATCTCTTCAACTACACTGCCCTGGGACTACTGCCCTATCTGTGGAGGGCCACAACATCATTGCTGCACCACACCATCTGTCCTAGAGGATCTGTCTGCAGCGTCGGCTTAACATCTTCATTGCCGAACACCACAGGTGGCGTCACGAATCATTCACTAATAAACTTTAATCATCATCCACACATTCAACATTCCCCTTTTTCAATGGATGCCCAGGGCCACGGACCGGGTCACCGCTGCCGTGACATCTCCCATTGAACTCCATGGACCCGGTACCGAGTTCCCCGCGGCTCTGCCACGGCGAGGGCGACCCATATGCAAATCACATTCATGTGGTCATGTGACAGCCCATCCACACAGGGACCACAGTGAAATTGTGACAGTGTGTGCATTGTACACGGTCACGATTTGGCAGTCTGCTATCACATAGAGGGACTGCAGAATATTCCTCTATGTCTGCGTAACGTGACGCAGGACAGTAGCCGTGGGCGAAGTACAAATTTTCCACACCCTGGCATGGTACATGAAAATGGGGGTCCTGGCTTGGTGTGTGGACTTATGTTGCTTTGGAGATATGCCTTTCCAGACCGCATGGTGCCGTTGTTCTAGGCTGGCCAGGACCAGATGTGATGGAGTTAAGTGAGGGAGACCACAGTTAAAAAATAAACTTCTTTTAACTTAAGAACAAAATAGTAGAAACTGTTAGGAACGGCAGAACGCACTAAATAAATAAATAAATAATGTGCGTTCGCCGCTCGGGGTCCACCGTGCAGAAGGTGTTAACACTGCTGCTAAATAATGGCAAACACTAAATATGGCGGTATTATTGCACGCGGATTGGACGTCACCCGGTGTGCGCTGGGCGTACTCTGTTGGCTTCACAGAGACGCCAAAGGCATTAACATAAATACTGAGTCTGTTGGACTCACAGGTCTCAGAGAAGTGCACGCACGGTATGTGGTCACAGGAGCTGGACCCTAGGCAGAGGGTCAGAGTCTGTCTAGACCTAACGTGTGTGCGGCGTCGCAACTGCAGATGCCAAGAGGAGCTGCAGACTGCAGCGTGGCGACAGACACTGCCGCTAATCGACAATGCCCGGAAGCAGGCGCACTGTCGGGCGCTAGCACTGTGGAGGATGCTCTTGTGGCTTGTAGCTTGCCACTGGCTGGCACCGACTCTAAAGCTAAGTCCCTATACACACTCATAATATCAGAAGGGGATCTTAATGAGTTATTCGCAGGTTCATGCATCCATCATCATTCACACAATAGCAACTAGAGACTATACTAGCGCATGGCCGAGCGGCCATGCGGACCTTTTATAGCTGTACGCTTCCGGGACCTTCCAGATCTCTGAGATGGACCAATGGGATCAGAAGGACCTGAGCATGTGACTCCTGATCTCCAATGGGAGATCGTCTCGTGAGCATGCCCAGAAGCACGACGAGAGGACTTAGCCTCTGGAGCGTTTTGCTGCAAAGCAGCCTTCATTGCTATTGCTGACCCAAAGGTGGCAGCAACAGCCAGACCCACAGAGCAGGTCTGGGCAGAGCATCTGGGATGCTGATACTGCTGAGCAATATCCTCTGCGGTCGATAGACAATGAGAGACAGCAGAATGTGAGGCTCTGGATTCCTGCTGAGCCGCAGCAGGAACCCGACGCCTAACATTACCCCCCCTCCTAGGGCCCCCTCCCCCCTGAGCCTTCAAATCCGTCCAAAAAATGTATTTGCCACATACCACCTTGTGTCCCATAGAGGCATAGGTGCTATGATTGAGTCACCGTAGGAGCCAAAAATAGAAATGCTAGCTAAGTCCAGAAAACCAGAGAAGTTGGCAGCTATCGGATTGCAGACCCCTGAACCTATCAACACAACTAGCAGTAGCCGTGGGGGGCTCCTACGATGCCCTAGGCCCCTCGATCACAGCCGGAGGACTACATAGCCTAAAGACAGAAAGGGAAATCTAAACTGCCCCAGAGCAGACCCCAAAGAAAAAGGCAGCCCCCCACATATGACGGTGAAGCAAGAAGAAAGAACAAAACACAGATAGAAAGATAGACTGAGCAAAGATGGGGCCCCAGCTAACTTAGATAGGAAAGGACAGGAAGGCTGCTGTCTGCAATCCATGAAAAACCCTATGAAAATAAGACCCAACAACTGACAGTAAAAAAGGCCCTGAAGACGCTAGGCTTCAAAAAAGGCTATGTCAGTACTCAGGAATATTCTGAAGACAGAGCAACAGGCAAAAGGAGATTCAGCTCACCCCAGCAGGGGATGGCAGAATCCAGAAAAGCAAGGAAAACAAAACACTAATGCAAAAAGGCAAAGCAGAAATCTTAGCTTTAGATGAGCAGGAATCAGACTGGTTTCCAAGAAGTCCACAGAGAAATCACCCGCAGGCCAGAAGGGCGTCGGCAGCCTTGTATCCACTCATTAACTCCACTCAGCCAGTCATCATCATCAGCCCCAGGTGTTTGACAATCAGGCTCACTACCTTTCTTCACCAGAAGAGGGAGTTCCTCGGGCCTCAGTAGTGAAGGGGAAAATGAACTCACAACACATAGGCCTCAGACTCGTCCGAAGACAAGTCTGATGTCCCGGCAGATGACTCGGAAAACTGGGACATGTGAACAGGTTTGAGAAGGGACACGTGGAAGGCGTCAGGGATGGCAAAGTCGCCTGGAGCAAAAGGTGGAGCGGGGCGTCGATATGTGTCGGCGGGCGTCTTCATTTTCTCTTTAGAGGCTTGCGTGACATGCGGGGTGCGACCCAGACAGTTGCGAACCTCCATTGCCCGGTCTGCCACCGGCAAGGGATACAGTAACCCAGCCAGCCTCTGTTTAAAGGGGCTGCTCCGAGCACAAGAGGCGGCCAGGAGTTTTGTGGTCCGCTTGTAACCAAAGTGACAACCTTCCTGGACGCGTGTGCCCATGCAAGAACCTTGGACTGCATGTAAGGTGGGACAAAGGTCTTGGCTGACGGTACTAATTCAAGGACGGCCGTAACCGTGGACCTCAGATTCCCAGTGGAGGGCGTGGCAAAACCGGGGGCACCTCTGCAGAGGCTACTTGGACATTTCCCCATGCACCTTCCCACACAGTCCTTGCTCCAGCCCTGTATACTCCCCGAGGACCACTCTATATGAGGGGAATGGCAACGGAGCCAGGGAAGACCGAGAAGCACATGGTCGATGCCCTTTGGCATAATGAGCAGGGACAACGTCTCTTGAAGAGACGGGGAGATTGAAAACCCCAGGGGTGCTGTCTGGTGGGTAATCTGAGATGGTAAGGTAGATTCGTTGACCACCCTGACGGTCACGGGGTGAGGACGTGGCACCAGTGGAATAGCGTGCTTTTGGGCGAAGGCCGAAGACATAAAATTTCCTGCTGCCCCAGAGTCCACCGTGACCTCTACCTCCCAGGTGGAAGCTCCACTGTCTAACGTCCCTCGGAATACGGGTTTGGAGGAGAAAGTTTTCATATTAGGTAGATCCCCACCAACTACTACTGGAGGTGAACGTTTTTTCGACCGCTGCGGACACCTGTTAGCCAGGTGGCCAGACTGGCAACACAGGTAACAGCATGTGGAGCCCTGTGCCGGACGTGGTTTGGGACCGGTACGAGACACATCCATGGGCTCAGGAGGTATGACTTCCAGATCAGGGGGTTCAAGAAATTCAGAGAAGTCGGGGGCCAGCCTAAGCTTCTGTCTGGATTGAGTACGCTCTAGCCCGCACTCCGTAAAACGGAGGTCAATACGGGTGGAAATAGCAATCAACTCCTCCAGACTTACGGGAACCTCCCTGGTAGATAAAGCATCTTTAACATGCTCAGCCAACCCTCTCCAGAACACAGGGATGAGTGTTTTATCAGGCCACTCCAGCTCGGAAGTCAGTGTCCAGAAACGGATGGCGTACTGACTGACCGACAGGGAAACCTGTGTTAACGCTAGCAACTGGAGAGAGGTGTCGTGAGTGACCTGGGGCCCCAAAAAGACCTGCTTTAGTGATTTTAGAAACTGAGCAGCGCTCAGTACCACAGGGTCATCATGCTCCCATAGTGGCGTAGCCCATTCCAACGTCCTGCCTGACAGGAGGGAGACGATAAATCCCACCTTATCCCGCTCTGTAGGGAATCGCGTGGCCAGTAACTCGAGCTGGATAGAGCACTGGCTTACGAAACCCCTACAGGTTGCGCTGTCACCAGAAAATTTATCGGGCAACGGGAGGCGGGAAATTGGCGGCGTGGGCGTGGACATGGACGCACGGGAGACAGCTTCTGCAATTGTCTGAGCAGCGACCGCAGCAGCATCCGCAGCCGAGGTGGAACTCTCGAGGGCTGCCAACCTGCCCTCCAGCTGCCGAATGTACCGCTGTAGCTGTTGCTGGTCCGCCATTATTAGCCAGACCCTGGCGCTAGTAAAATTTTAGGAACGGCGGAACACACTAAATAAATAGATAATAAAGTGCGTTCGCCGCTCGGGGTCCTCTGTGCAGAAGGTGTTAACACTGCTGCTAAATAATGGCAAACACTAAATATGGCGGTATTATTGAATGCGGGTTGGACGTCACCCGGTGTGCACTGGGCGTACACTGTTGGCTTCACAGAGACGCCAAAGGCATTAACATAAATACTGAGCCTGTTGGACTCACAGGTCTCAGAGAAGTGCACGCACGGTATGTGGTCACAGGAGCTGGACCCTAGGCAGAGGGTCAGAGTCTGTCTAGTCCTACCATGCGTGCGGCGTCGCAACTGCAGACGCCAAGAGGAGCTGCAGACTGTAGCGCGGCGACAGACACTGCCGCTAATCGACAATGCCCGGTAGCAGGCGCACTGTCGGACGCTAGCACTGTGGAGGATGCTGTTGTGGCTTGTAACTTGCCACTGGCTGGCGCCGTCTCTAAAGCTAAGTCCCTATACACACTCGTAATATCAGTGGAAGTGGATCTTAATGAGTCATTTGCAGGTTCATGTATCCATCATCATTCACACAGTAGCAACTAGAGACTATACTAGCGCATGGCCGAGTGGCCATGCGGACCTTTATAGCCATGCGCTTCCGGTACCTTCCAGATCTCTGAGATGGACCAATGGGATCAGGAGAAGGACCTGAGCATGTGACTTCCGATCTCCAATGGGAGATCGTCTCGTGAGCATGCCCAGAAGCACGACGAAAGGACTTAGCCTCTGGAGCATTTTGCTGCAAAGCAGCCTGCATTGCTATTGCTGACCCAAAGGTGGCAGCAACAGTCAGACCCACAGAGCAGGTCTGGGCAGAGCGTCTGGGATGCTGAGACTGCTGAGCAATCTCCTCTGCGATCGATAGACAATGAGGGACCGCAGAATGTGAGGCTCTGGATTCCTGCTGAGCCGCAGCAGGAACCCGACGCCTAACAAGAAACAATATAAAGCAGTTAGGTATGAATGTTCATGGAGGTTTCTTTAGTATGTTGTAAATCGGCTCACTCGGCTGCTTAACGAGGTAGTCACAGGAAGGCTTTTCGCTTAAATTTTCAACTGGTTTATTAAAACAGGCTTCATAAACCAGTGTAAACAAAATAAATAGACATATTCGGTCTTCTTGACATAAACAAGAATAGCACTCACTAACATGGTCAATTAACCCCTCTCAGCACTTAGCATGCTGGAGCATTTTTCCAGGTTCATATCACTGAGGCTAACATCCTGAGTGACACATATCTCCCCTCCAGGATTTTACCAGTGAACTTCTCACAAGTAGTACACAACATCACACACTTTTCCTTCCTTGCTGAAATTGCTCTGATCTTCTCAGTGCCTCTCTCCACTATAAGTACAGCCCAGCAAACTATCTTGGGGGCTTCCATCTTCCTCAAGATGGTCCCTCTCTAACTAATACCAGGAAGTCGTATCCTGTTTTCCCATTCTGGGCTAGTCCCAACTCTTAACTCTTTCTATGCCTACTAACTATCTGTTGCTGGTCAGAACATAACTTCATCACTAACAGTGCAGATTATTAAATAGGTAAACGCTATAACACATCTTCATAGATCTCCAGCAGGGGTTGGGGCAACACCTACACTTCCTTACAGCTGGACAACCAATTTAGTTTTTCACTACATTAGTTTCAAAGAAATAAATGTGGTGATAGGTTCTCTTGCAATTCACACTACACACAAACATACTTGTGCCTCCAAGAGCGACTGTTTCAACCGGCAGTCTAACATTGACTTCTTCCTTTACTGGACCTACTGTACAAAGAAACAAAAAGTAATTAAATAACATGTAAGATTTTGTATGAAAAAACAAAATTGCATTTGCACGTACATACGCAAAAGAATCTCTCCACATATTGAATTACTAGTGAGCAGTTCCTGGCAGTATTTGAACAAGAACAATGGAATCAATATATAGCATCTTCCACGGTCTAAAGGAACATTAATCATTTGGCTGCAGAGGACAGGCCTATTATACAGAGCTTGTAAATGAAGTGCTAATCTTGTAGTCTCCAGATTCTACTCTCAATATTGGGATATATTTGGGATGAGAAGTAGCAGGCTTTAACAAAGGAATAGAAAATAACTTCTTGATTAGCTCAGTTCCTGGACAATGGATAAGCCTAAGATACATATGAAAAGGTAGAATTGATGATCAGTGATCACATTAATCAAAAGCTGACAACCATTATTTATGTCTATGCCATGCTGGAGAAATTTGCAAACGACAAAGATGTCTAAGTCAATTAGAATATACCGCATGTATTTCTGGGTGGCCACATCTGTAATGCCCATGAAATATGTTCTCTTGAAACCTAAAGGGAATTCAGAAACTGCTGCAAACTTGAAGCTATGGTGTAATGTAATTAAAAATATATTAAAAATTGAAGAGGTTTGGAGGGATAAAGCTATGATTAAAATGCTAAAATAACAAACTTATGTTCTGGAATCCCATGAGATTTCTCTATGTAAATATCCTCTTCAGAAAGAAATAGGACTGGAACTCTAGTACTACTATTGGCAGCATCTGCGTTAGGGGTAGGCAAACTAAGTTATGGGGCCCATGAGTCAGGTGAGCCTGGGGCCAGCTCTGCCCCCTGTATCGCGCATTCAACTGTATCAGCATCTAAAATGCTGGCGGTAATCTCATTGATGTCACCCCAGTTCTTCATGCCGCTCATAGTGAACTGTGGGAACACAGCTAAAATGACCAGCGGTGAACTCTATGACGCCACCGCTCGTCACTGTATACTGCGTTTCAAATTATTATGCAAATTGGTTTTAAGTGTCATAAAGATGTAATTTTTTGTTTTTCAAGTAAACTCATGGATGGTATTGTGTATCAGGGCTCTTTGGATCACTGAAATCAATCTCAAACGCTTGTGATAATTAGATTACCAGGAGAGCCCAATTAAAAGAAAACTACTTAAGAAGGATGTTCCACATTATTAAGCATATGTTTCACTGAATATACAGTTGTGGCCAAAAGTATTGACACCCCTGCAATTCTGTCAGATAATACTCAGTTTCTTCCTGAAAATGATTGCAAACACAAATTCTTTGGTATTATTATCTTCATTTAATTTGTCTTAAATGAAAAAAACACAAAAGAGAATGAAGCAAAAAGCAAAACATTGATCATTTCACACAAAACTCCAAAAATGGGCCAGACAAAAGTATTGGCACCCTCAGCCTAATACTTGGTTGCACAACCTTTAGCCAAAATAACTGCGACCAACCGCTTCCGGTAACCATCAATGAGTTTCTTACAATGCTCTGCTGGAATTTTAGACCATTCTTCTTTGGCAAACTGCTCCACGTCCCTGATATTAGAAGGGTGCCTTCTCCAAACTGCCATTTTTAGATCTCTCCACAGGTGTTCTATGGGATTCAGGTCTGGACTCATTGCTAGCCACCTTAGAAGTCTCCAGTGCTTTCTGTCAAACCATTTTCTAGTGCTTTTTGAAGTGTGTTTTGGGTCATTGTCCTGCTGGAAGACCCATGACCTCTGAGGGAGACCCAGCTTTCTCACACTGGGCCCTACATTATGCTGCAGAATTTGTTGGTAGTCTTCAGACTTCATAATGCCATGAACACGGTCAAGCAGTCCAGTGCCAGAGGCAGCAAAGCAACCCCAAAACATCAGGGAACCTCCGCCATGTTTGACTGTAGGGACCGTGTTCTTTTCTTTGAATGCCTCTTTTTTTCTCCTGTAAACTCTATGTTGATGCCTTTGCCCAAAAAGCTCTACTTTTGTCTCATCTGACCAGAGAACATTCTTCCAAAACGTTTTAGGCTTTTTCAGGTAAGTTTTGGCAAACTCCAGCCTGGCTTTTTTATGTTTCGGGGTAAGAAGTGGGGTCTTCCTGGATCTCCTACCATACAGTCCCTTTTCATTCAGACGCCGACGGATAGTACGGGTTGACACTGTTGTACCCTCGGACTGCAGGGCAGCTTGAACTTGTTTGGATGTTAGTCGAGGTTCTTTATCCAACATCCAAACAATCTTGCGTTGAAATCTCTTGTCAATTTTTCTTTTCCGTCCACATCTAGGGAGGTTAGCCACAGTGCCATGGGCTTTAAACTTCTTGATGACACTGTGCACGGTAGACACAGGAACATTCTGGTCTTTGGAGATGGACTTGTAGCCTTGAGATTGCTCATGCTTCCTCACAATTTGGTTTCTCAAGTCCTCAGACAGTTCTTTGGTCTTCTTTCTTTTCTCCATGCTCAATGTGGTACACACAAGGACACAGGACAGAGGTTGAGTCAATGTTAATCCATGTCAACTGGCTGCAAGTGTGATTTAGTTATTGCCAACACCTGTTAGGTGCCACAGGTAAGTTACAGGTGCTGTTAATTACACAAATTAGAGAAGCATCACATGATTTTTCGAACAGTGCCAATACTTTTGTCCACCCTCTTTTTTATGTTTGGTGTGGAATTATATCCAATTTGGCTTTAGGACAATTCTTTTTGTGTTTTTTCATTTAAGACAAATTAAATGAAGATAATAATACCAAAGAATTTGTGTTTTCAATCATTTTCAGGAAGAAACTGAGTATTATCTGACAGAATTGCAGGGGTGTCAATACTTTTGGCCACAACTGTAGGAAAGAAAAAGGATCTCTCTGCTGCTGAAAAGCATCAAATAGTGCAATACCTTGGTCAAGGGATGAAAACATTAGCTATTTCCCAAAAACGTAAGCGTAATCATCATACTGTTAAGAGATTTGTGGCTGATTATGAGCACAGACGTGTTCGTGCTGATAAAGGCAGAATGAGGATGCTTTCTGCTAGCAAGTTCATCGGATTAAGGGAGCATCTGCTAAAAAGCCTTTACAAACCAGAAAACAGATATTTGAAGCTGCTGGAGACCTCTGACCTCAACCCTATAGAGAACCTTTGGAGTATCAACAAGCAAAAGATCTAAGAGGGTGGGAGGCAGTTCACATAAAAAAAGCAGCTCTGGGAGGCTATTCTGACTTCATGCAAAGAAATACAAGCAGAAACTCTCCAAAAACTCACAAGTTCAATGGATGCAAGAATTGTGAAAGTGATATCAAAGAAAGGCTCCTATGTTAACATGTAACTTGGCCTGTTAGGATGTTTTGGAGTTAAATAGCTTTTTTGTTCAGTGAATGTGACCTTCTGATGCTGCAAATTCCACAAATGAGCATTTTCAGTTCTTTAAAACATATCAAATGTTTAGAAATTCTACTGAGCCTAATAATTTGGAACAGTGCATTTTGAGTTTTTATTCATTTTGGAGATTATACTGTTATTATTGGGAGGTTTCTTCAATAAAATTCAATGTATACTCTAACGGGTGATGACTTTTATTAGACTGACTGTCATTTGCACCGACCATTTAGGAAAATCAGAGAAAAATATCATTTGCATAATAATTTGGAACATGGTGTAGCTGCACTCTCAGCACCTCATTGTATCTGGCTTTTCAACCTGGACAGTCGCATCTTGGCACCGTCCAGGTTGTAAAGCAGTTATCGCTGAAATTGATTACGGCATGAGACAGTATGTTGGACAGGTGAGGGATATGGTGGTTAATTTTTTTTTTTTTACAGGAGACAAGGGCTTCACTGGAATAGAATTTTGCTGTTTCTGGGATTTTCAATTCAGTGTGCAGTCCTATCAGTGACTCACAGTTTTCTCTTTGTAAGAGTGCATGTAGAAACAGCTGTCAATCATTGATAGGAACGCCCAGTGGGCCAAAAGTCCTAGAAAGAGCAAAGGTTTAAATGATTAAATCACAGGTTATCCCAAATCTCTTTCTAGAAATCTATGCACCAATCTACTCCGCCCTGCTTTATAATATGCTGCAGATTTGACTGCATTTTCATAATGACAGGTTCTCTTTAGGCTATGTGCCCACGTAGCATTTTTCATGCAGAATATTCCTGAGCGGAAATGCACACCCTCTTCCCGGGAAAACGCATGCGTTTTATGACGCGCTTTTGTAAGCGTTTTTGACGCTTTTGTTAAGCGTTTTAGCATGCGTTTTCCTATGCGTTTTTGCAATACAATTGAATGTATGCGGAAACGCGTGCGTTTCCGCAAAATTAATGAACATGCTGCGTTTTTTTCTGCTAAGCGTTTCCGCAGTGGAAAAAAACGCACCATTAGGACAACATGTGCGGATTCCATTATGATTACATTGGATGCTTTTCCGCAGCAGAAACGCTTGTCTAAAAGCGCTGCGGAAACGCTTAAAAAATGCAACGTGGGCACACAGTCTTAATGATGTTTTATTTGATGACATGATGGAATAAACCTTGAAAAACTGGTTCCATATACGAGTGCTGGTCTTTCCACTATTGACTCTGATGAAAATCTGAAGACACTTGAACCAATTTTCTCTTATAAGAAAATCACTGATGTGTGCATGAACCCTTAGGACGTGAAGTCAAACCAGAAACTCCACTTGCTGACATGTAAGCCGGGTCCCTCATCAATGCAAAGCAATGAAAACAGGTTGGCTTTGTGAGAGACTTCCGACTCTGGGTGAAATGGGTAAAGTTTGGCCTATAAGTCTCCCTAAGCCAACTTGGCCTTCTTCATTTATAAACTTTACCCCTTAGACCCTCTGTATTTCTATAGCAGTCTCCAGAGACTAGAAAATGACAAACAATATACATGGAACGCCAGCTCCAATCAACTAGTCGGCATGTGACTGCAAGTTTGAATATTGCATACTTGCGGTCATGTGATGACCGCTTGAGCAGACAACAAGAGTGGATTGTTGAGAGTGTGCATGTTGCCTTATGCAGTCAAAATATACATTATGTATAAAATTTAGCTAAAGACTAGAAAAAATCTGTTAAGCATTACATAGTCCCTGTTCAAATCCATGATTTGTGTGTGTAATGCAGATATTGCAGTGAGTTGCAGATTGTATTGGAGCTAAAGGGCCTGTCACTCTAAGCGATATCGCTAGCAATATCGCTATAACGTCACTGTTTTTTGTGACGTTATAGCGATATTGCTAGCGATATCGCTATGTGTGATACTTACCTCCGACTGCTCCCCCGCTGGTTATCGCTGATCGCGCGAGAACATCCTGGACCGTTTCTCGTCATCAGCTTCCTGCTGGGGCTTCCTGCTGTGATGACGAGCGACGCGTGGACACGGGCGGGAGGACGTCTGGATCGCCGCATCTGACAGGTAAGTAGCGACCCCCAACCCCTGCGATGTCGCTGGTGAGATCCGCCTGTGTGGCAGCTCACTAGCGACCACTTAGCGATGTACCAGCGATCCTGACAGCGTCATATCGCTGGTCGGGATCGCTGGTACATCGCTAAGTGTGACAGTACCTTAAGGGTAAAGTAACTGTATATAAATCATCTGTTATAGCGAGTGTGAGAGATAGCAATTGTGATTTGCTTTAAGTGTGATTTGGCTTAAGTGTGTGAGTTGTGATTCAGGACCTGGGCGTAAGTAATGAATTTGGGGGTGGCATGGGGGAAGGGGTTAGGACAGTAAATATATTAAGCATGAATAAAGTTACAAAGAAATACATAAAATGAATGTACACTAATGCTAGAAGCCTCACCAACAATATGGAGGAATTAGAATTAATATTGCTGGAAGACAATTATGATATGGTGGGGATAATGGAGACAGGAGTGACTGTAAGAATAAGCGAGGGGGAGGGGTTTGTTTATACTTAAAATCGACCCTAAAACACATCCTACATGATATTTGTGATGCTAATTAAAATGTAAAGTCCCTATGGCTGGAGATAGAAGGAGGGAAAAGAATTTTAGAATACTGATAGGGCTTTGTTACAAGTTTCCAAGTATAATAGAAGTGGCAGAAAATATCCTTATAAAGCAAATAGATGAGGCAGTGAATCAGAGAAAAGTAATTATTATGGGGGATTTCAACTACCCTGACATAAATTGGCTAAAAGAAACCTGCAGGTCCAGCAAAGGAAACAGGTTTTTAAGAACAATGAAAACCAATTACCTTTCCCAACAGGTTCAGGACCCAAAAAGATGGAGGGGGCACTTCTAGACCTAATATTAACCAATAGGCATATCAAATATGCAGATTGGGGGACATTTGAGTAAAAGTGATAGCAAAATACTGTTTTCATATACATTGGGGAAAATAAGTATTTGATACACTGCCGATTTTGCAAGTTTTTTCATCTACAGAGAATGGAGAGGTCTGTAATTTGTATTATAGAGAGATAGATTCTTAAAAAAAACAACAGAAAATCACATTATATGATTTTCAGATAATTAATTTGCATTTTATTGCATGAAATAAGTGTTTGATACAATAGAAAAGCAGAACTTAATATATGGTACCTTTGTTTGCAATTAAAGAGGTCCAACCTTTCCTGTAGTTCTTGACCAATTTTGCACACAATGCAGCAGGGATTTTGTCCCACTCCTCAATACAGATATTCTCCAGATCTTTTGGGTTTTGGGGATGTTGCTGGGCAACATTGCGTTTCAGCTCCCTCCAAAGATTTTGTATTGGGTTAAGGTCTGGAGACTATCTAGGCCACTCTAGGACCTTGAAATGCTTCTTACGGAACCACTCCTTAGTTGCTCTGGCTGTGATTTTTGGGTCATTGTGTGAAGGAGAGAATGGCTAATGAAATTAATTATTAAACCTTATATATGTCAGTTTAGATATGTTGTGTCAAAGATAGCGACTGTGTCCTGAAACACCCTGGAAGGAATCTTTGGAATGCAGAAGTTAAGAGACACTGAGATACACCAGGACGCCATATATGGAAGTGAATTTGGAATGGACCTATCATAGACTGACACTGGCTGCTCAGAAAATTGTGCAACACCCATTTCCTGTCTGTTGCACAGTTTCTTTATCCTGAAAATAAAGTTCAGTTGTGTGCAAGCCTTTGCTGAGAGAGGAGTGTGTATCTGTTTCTGTGTATATGATACATCTTTGCCTCTAAGCTAGCACTCAGCGATTTATTTGGCCAGGTACAGGCAATCACTAAGATCTCATTTTAAGGGTTCATTCTCACAATTGTCATTCTGAAAGACCTTTCAATTACCCATCTTATATGCTTTTACCAAGGGAAGGAGGTTGTTGGTGAAAATCTTGCAATACATGACCCCATCCATCCTCCCTTCAATATGGCGCAGTTGTCCTGTCCCGTTTGCAGAAAAGCACCCACACACTATGATGTTTCCCCAATTCCTACTTCACGGTTGTGATGGTGTGCTTGTGGTTGTACTCTTCTTTCTTCCTCCAAACTCGGCGAATGGAGATGATACCAAAAAGTTCTATTTTGTTCTCATCTGACCACATGACCTTCTTCCATGCCTTTTCTTGATCATCTTGATGGTCATTGATGAACCTCAAACAGGCCTGGACATGTGCTGGCGTGAGCAGGGGGACCTAGCGTGCCTTGGAGGATTTTAACCCATGATGGCGTAGTGTGTTACTAAAGGTAATGTTTGAGACTGTGGTCCCATATCTCTTCAGTCATTGACCAGGTCCTCCTATGTAGTTCTGGGCTGAGTCCTGACTTTTCTCAGGGTCATCCTTACCCCATGAGGTGAGATCTTGAATGTAGCCCCAGACTGAGTAAGATTGACAATCATCTTGTGCTTCTTCCATATTCTAATAATTGTGCCCACAGTTGTTGCCTACTCACAAAGCTGCTTGCCATCTCAGCCTTGTGCAAGTCTACACTTTTGTCTCTGGTGTCTTTAGACATCTCTTTGGTCTTGGCCATGGTGGAGAGGTTGGAGTGTGATTGATTGAGTGTATGGACAAGTGTCTTTTATACAGGTAACAAGTTCAAACAGCTACAATTAATACAGGTAATGAGTGCAAAGTAGAAGGGCTTCTTAAAGAAAATCTAAGATCTGTGAGAGCCAGAATGTTTGTTGGTTGGTAGGTGATCAAATACTTATTTCATGAAATAAAATGCAAATTAATTATGTAAAAATCATAGAATGTGATTTTCTGGGATTTATTTTAAGATTCTGTCTCTCACAGTTGAAGTGTACTTAAGATAAAAATTACAGACCTCTATTTTTTGTAGGTGGGAAAACTTGCAAAATTGGCTGTGTATAAAATACTCATTTTGCCCACTGTATCCTTTAATAAGATGTACAGCTCTGGCAAAAATTAAGAGCACTTCCAAATGTTCAGTTTGTCTGATTTTTCTCTTTATAGGTATATTTTTGAGTAAAATGCAAATTGTTCTTTTAGTCTACAAACTTCTGACAACATGTCTCCGAATTTCCAAGCAATAAATTTTGGGGTTTTTTTTCCGAAAAGGAGAAATGATCACAATTAAAAAAAAAACAATGGTGCTTTCAGACCTCAAATAATGCAAAGAAAACAAGTTCATAATCATTTAGAAACAACAATACTAATGTTTTAACTCAGGAAGAGTTCAGAAATCAATATTTTGTGGAATAACCATGATTTTTAAAAACAGCTTTCATGCATCTTGGCATGCTTTCCACCAGTCTTTCACATTGCTTCTGGTGCAAAAATTTAAGCAGTTCTTCTTTGTTTGATGGCTTGTGACTATCCATCATCCTCTTGATTACATTCCAGAGGTTTTCAATGGGGATCGGGTCTGGAGAATGGGCTGCCCATGACAGGGTTTTGATGTGGTGGTCTCAATTTTTGCCAGAGCTGTATAGTAGAGGGGCTACAAGGACACTAAACTTCAGAAAGGCAAATCTCCAATAAGTGAGAGATGATCTTATTGTCATAAACTGGGACATTATCCTGAGAAATAAAAGCACATAAAGCAAATGGGACAGTTGTATTAGCATCCTGAATAGGACCTGTGCACAATATATACCATATGGGAATAAACAAGCTAGAAATGAGAGGAAACCACTATGTCTAAAAAAGCTGTAAAGGGCACAATAAATGACAAAAAGAAAATATTTCAAGAATTAAAGAAAGAGGGTAGTGATGATGCATTAAATAATTATAGAAAATTAAATAGTTTAAAAATCAAATCAAGGCAGCAAAGATTGAGACAGAGAAACTCAGTGCCAAAGAGAGTAAAATAATCCAAAAATGTTCTCCAACTACATAAACAGTAAGAAACTGAAATAGTTTTGGCCCCTTCAAAAATAGTCTGGGTGAAATGGTGAAGAGGATGAGTGAAAGGCCAATATGCTAAACTCCTTTTTCACTTAAGTATTTATGCAAGAAAATCCCATGACAGACAACATGATCAGGGATACTAGATATTCTCAACAAAATGTCGCCTGCATAACCCAGCAGGAGGCACGGCGCTGCTTGAAAATCACTAAAGCAAACAAATCCTCAGGCCCGGATCGCATACACCCCTGAGGACTGCAGGAAGTAAGTACAATGATAGACCATTATATCTAATATTCACAGATTCCATAATAACAGGGTCTGTACCACAGGACTAGCACATAGAAAATGTGGTGCCAATACTCAAAAAGAGGACAAAATTTGAGCCTGGAAATTGTAGGCCGGTAAGTTTAACTTCAGCTGTAAGTAAAATCCATGTGGGTTTAATAAGAGATGCTATCCTTGAGTAGCCTAAGAAGAATAACCTCATGAACCCAGCATCAACATGGTTTTATGAGAGATCGGTCCTGTCAAAGCAATCTAATCAGCTTCTATGAGGAAGAAAATTCCAGATTGAACCAGGGAAACACGGTGCATGTTGTCTATATGGACTTTCAAACGTGTTTGATGCAGTGCAACACAAATGATTAGTATGTAAAATGAGAAAAATGTGACTAGGAAAATAAGTGTAACTGGTTTAACAACTGGATCAGGGATAGGAGAAAAAGGGTGATTATTAATGGAACACACTTGGATTGAATTACAGTTAACAGTGGGGGTACCACATGGGGTCAGTATTGGGCCCTCTTCTTTTTAACATATTTAAGAATGACCTTGTAGGGGGCACACAGACCTTGTAGGGGGCACACAGACTAGAATTACAATATTTGAAGATCATACTAAACTGTGCAGGGTAATTAACACAGAGGAGCATCATTTAATAATGCAGAAGGATTTCTATAAGCTGGAGGCTTGTACTGAGAAATTGCAATTGAAATTTAAGGTTCATAAATGTAAGGTTATGCACTTAGGTGAAGAAATTAAAGTGTATAATAATGTATATATGTATATGCACGACATTTGCAGTATCACCTGTATAATGTATAGACTACTGTATATACGTTATATGTATATACATTGTATAGGTGACACTGCTGTGTTTGGTTGCAGTATACACACACACTGTGAGTGTGTATATATATATATATATATCTATATAATGTGGTGTAATGACCACTGTGTCCGCTAGGGGGGCTGTGTGGGTGTCCCGGGACGGGTGTACAGGCACATCCAGTGTGGTAACAGGAGAAGGATCCTAAATGACCGTTATGTATCCCAAGGTGGGTGGCATTGGGATGAAGGCTTGATTTTGTGCTGATCAGCAGAGCTGATGTTTTGTTCAAATGTGTTAGGGAGAAGCCTTCAGCTGATTGATCCCACCCGTCTCATCAATCACCTACAAACCCACCTAGGGGCGGGTGTCTAGAATGCCATAGTAAAGTATATGTGTGTGAATGGTTGTAGGACCTGTGATGAGGTCATAGCCATGTGATCCGGTGGGTGTGGCTACGGACCATATAAGGTGACCAGGGTAGGTCACATGAGTGAATGCTTGGACCTGGTTGCACCGTATGGAAGGTCTCGTCTGGCTGACGTGTCTGCCTTCCTGAGTGCACATGGAGACGCTGCGTATCATGGCTGCACGTGTCTGAGAGTTCCCAGTAGAGGGAATGAACGTCTGCAGTGAGAAGCAGCTATGAGGTAACCCGGACAGAGGAAATAACTGTGAGGCTAGAGGATTGACAGAGTGGAGCTCTGTCGTGGACGCTATGCTGATCTGATATGAACTTTATGTTGCTGTTCATGGTTTATGCTGCATAATAAACTGAATGGACTGAGTTATGTTGAGAAACCTGTGCTGGACCTGATTTATCGGCTGCCTAACGAGTATCCCCTACCTTAACGACAAGCGCTACCTTACAATATATATATATATACATATAGACACACATACTGGGACGTATATACAGTAGTGTATACAGGTGATGCTGCAGATTCTGTATACAAGTTATATAGACGATTCTGCTATACTACAGCCTGCAATGACCCCGCTGCCTCCTCCTCACCACTACCGGAGCTACTGCCTCACCAACACCGGAGCTGCGGCTTACCTCCCAACCTACTGTCTCCTTCCCCACCATCCTGTAGAATGTAAGCCCACAAAGGGAGGGTCCTCTCCCCTCTGTATCTGAGATTGTTAGTTTGCTTACTGTAAGTGATATCTGTAATTTGTATGTAATTCCTTCTCATGTACAGCACCATGGAATCAATGGTGCTATATAAATAAATAATAATAATAATAATGTATTCTATATAACACCACAATAGCTGTAGCTTTGGAATCTGCTGCCCCACACATACCAAAGCTCGTATAATCAACAGACAGCCCTGGCACACCAGCCTGACCAAAGAACTGAGGCGAGCTTCCAGGGCTGCTAAGCGCAGATGGAAAAGATCCCACTCCAACGAGCACTTCATCGCATTCAAACAGTCCCTCACTACTTTCAAGACCACACTTGCCACAGCTAAACAAACCTACTTCTCATCTCTCATATCCTCCCTGTCTCACAACCCTAAACAGTTATTCAACACCTTCAATTCTCTCCTCCATCCCCCAGCACCTCCTTCCTCCCCACTCATCTCAGCTGAAGACTTTGCCTCATTTTTCAAGCAGAAGATTGATAACATCAGAGACAGTTTTGGTCAACAACCCCCAGAGCCCCTCCTCCCGACTTCCCAGCCCTCCACCTCCAAAACCAACTTCACCACCATTACAGAAGATCGACTCTCCACTCTACTCTCAAGATCACATCTCACCACCTGTGCACTTGACCCGATCCTTTCCCACTTCATCCCAAACCTCACCACAGTCTTCATCCCAACCCTAACCCATCTCTTCAACCTATCACTAACAACTGGTGTTTTCCCCTCAAGCTTTAAACATGCCTCCATCACACCTATCCTCAAAAAGCCCTCTCTTGACCCATCCTCTGTATCTAGCTATCGCCCTATATCACTTCACCCCTATGCCTCCAAGCTACTGGAACAACACGTCTACCTTGAACTGTCCTCCCATCTCTCTTCTTGCTCCCTCTTCGACCGCTTACAATCTGGCTTCCGGTCACACCACTCCACTGAAACTGCCCTTACTAAGGTCACCAATGACCTCTTAACTGCCAAGAGCAAGCGACACTACTCCGTCCTCCTCCTCCTGCACCTGTCGGCTGCCTTTGACACAGTAGACCATTCCCTATTATTACAGACCCTCTCATCCCTTGGCATCACAGACTTGGCCCTATCCTGGATCTCATCATACCTAACAGACCGGACATTCAGCGTCTCCCACTCACACACCACCTCCTCACCTCGCCCCCTATCTGTCGGAGTCCCACAAGGTTCAGTCCTAGGACCCCTGCTCTTCTCCATTTACACCTTTGGCCTGGGACAGCTCATATAGTCTCATGGCTTTCAGTATCATCTCTATGCTGATGACACACAGAACTACATCTCTGGACCAGATATCACCTCCCTACTAACCAGAATCCCTCAATGTCTGTCCACTATTTCATCCTTCTTCTCCGCTAGATTTCTGAAACTTAACATGGACAAAACAGAATTCATCATCTTTCCCCCATCTCACGTGACCCCCCAACGAACCTATCCATTACAGTAAATGGCTGCCCACTCTCCCCAGTCCCACAAGCTCGCTGCCTTGGGGTAATCCTTGACGCTGATCTCTCCTTCAAACCACATATCCAAGCCCTTTCCACTTCCTGCCGACTTCAACTCAAAAATATTTCATGAATCCGTTCATTCATTCCTCAACCAAAAATCTGCAAAAACCCTAGTCCATGCCCTCATCATCTCTCGCCTTGACTACTGCAACCTCCTGCTCTGTGGCCTCCCCTCGAACACTCTCGCACCCCTCCAATCTATTCTAAACTCTGCTGTCCGACTAATCCACCTGTCCCCCCGCTATTCCCCAGCTTCTCCCCTCTGTCAATCCCTTCACTGGCTCACCATTGCCCAGAGACTCCAGTACAAAACCCTAACCATGACATACAAAGCCATCCACAACCTGTCTCCTCCATACATCTGTGACCTCGTCTCCCGGTACTTTCCTGCACGCAACCTCCGATCCTCACAAGATCTCCTTCTCTACTCCCCTCTTATCTCCTCTTCCCACAATCGCATGCAAGATTTCTCTCACGCATCACCCCTACTCTGGAACTCTCTACCACAACATATCAGACTCTCACCTACCATCGAAACCTTCAAAAAGAGCCTGAAGACCCACCTCTTCCGACAAGCCTATAACCTGCAGTAACCACCGATCGACCAAACCGCTGCATGACCAGCTCTACCCTCGCCTACTGTATTCTCACCCATCCCTTGTAGATTGTGAGCCTTCGCGGGCAGGGTCCTCTCTCCTTCTGTACCAGTTATGACTTGTATTGTTTAACATTATTGTACTTGTTTTTATTATGTATACCCCTCCTTAGATGTAAAGCGCCATGGAATAAATGGCGCTATAACAATAAATAATAATAATAATAATAGTAAAACACCTGATAACACTATCACTAAAAAATACTGAACTAAAGCGGGTGCAGCGAAGAGCAACCAAGGTTACTAAGGAAATGGGTAGATTGCATTACCTACACAGGTTATTAAATTTGGGGTAATTCAATTTGGAAAAACGAAGGGTTAAGGGCAATCTTATTACAGTGTACAAATTTATGAGGGGACAGTACAGAGATCTTTCTAATGATCTTTTTACATTTAGGCCTGCAACAGGGACAGGGGGCATCCTCTGTGTCTAGAGGAAGGAAAGAAGGTTGAATCATAATCAGAGACGCAGATTCTTTACTGTAAGAGCAGAGAGACTGTGGAACTCTCTGCCATATGATGTTGTAATGGTTGATTCACTATTAAAATTCAAGATGGGTCTGGATTCCTTTCTTGAAAAATATAATATTACAGGTTATGGGCACCAGATTCTGTGATGGGGCATTGATCCAGGCAACTAGTCTGACTATTGTATGGAGTCTGGAAATAATTTTTCCCTTAATATGGAGCTATTAATATCTGCCCTACAGGGTTTTTTGCCTTCCTCTGTGTCAACATTTTAGGCTACAGGTTGAACTTGATGGACTTACGTTTATATTCAACCTATGAAACTATGAAACTATGGCAGGTCCTTTACAGCTAGAGACACTCTTTCAAACCATTGTCCTTTGTTGCCCAGAAATGAGAATTCTAAACAGGGAACCTCTTTTTATTAACTCACAATTCCATTACAGGATGTAAGAAAGTAGGGTTTCTAAACTAGAATATCCTTTTAAGTCAATATTTTAAAATTAAGCAAACCTGGTTCTGAAAATCCTCCCCATGGGTCTGGATTTGCATTGACCTTAACCTCTGGTTTAATTTGAACTGAAAATGGGGAAAGAAAACAACATTATTAATTGTACTTGCTCAGATAATGTTAGTAGTATTGTAGCGCTATTAATGATAGTAATGTAGGTATTACCCTTCATTTCAGGCACTTCTTCAACAACTTTCCAGCTTGTCTCTGATTCACTGTTTTTCGGATCTGCAATAAAATAAAATCTGATTAAATCGCTCTCAATTAATCACTCAAATCTGACTTTATTTGGAATAAAAATGGATGGGTAAAGTGTTTTCCTACCATTTTAAAGGACCACAAGTACTTTATTTACTGTATTGCTCTCAACCATTCATATTTCCCATGTTCTACTCTCTACTTGAACTTAATGTACAGTATAGTGTACTAATTACCTCCGATACTATATGTACTGCTCTCTACCTGTGCTACTTCTCATGTTCTGCTCTTTGTCTGTACTCAATGTGTAGTATAATAGTTACCTACATTACTACTGTATATGTACTGAATTGCCCTCTATCTGTTCTATATGCCATGTGCTGCTCTTTATCTACTTGTCCAGTTCTACATTCTACCTTTACTCTATGTTTTGCAATGCTATATAATGTACTGCTAACTGGGCTTTTGGATACCAGGTAAAGGTGTCTTCACTCCATTTTTCTGGTACCCTGTGTTCACTATGCTGCCCTATACAGCACAAAAAAGGTGTACTGACTGTTCACATGTTGGTTTGTAAGCACAGCTGGCATATGTGTCAGTAAGGCTCATATGGAAAATATATCCAGTCTATGCAAAATAACGGTCCTACTGTGTTTCCCATACCGAGAGATAACTCAATACAGAAAGTAGGAGTCAATTATTTCAAAATACACCAATAGTGGCATATGTTGCAGACTTTCTTAAGACGTAAAAATTGGAAAATACTACAGATGTGTAAGTAGGTGGCAGGGAACCTCACGTGCCTTCTCTCTCTTGGTCGATGTTTGTATGATTGCATTCGGCACCTCCTGGTTTATTAATGTTATATACTGTGATGACATGTACTGTAATGCAAATGTACTATGTATGACTGTATTGTGTATGTAATGTGTACTGCATAGCATTAGGGTTAAAATAGGATCTTAGCATAGAGCTATAGGGGTTAGAGTGGAGAGGGGCATTGTAGAGTTAAGGGATAGAATAGCATAGAGTGATAATAGAGTACAGGCAGCACAGGTGTTAACTAAACGTGAGGTTCAGCACAGAGCAGGGAAGTATAGTCAGGATACTTCCTGATTAGAGGGAGAAGCTCAGGCAGTCTGCCCAAGGGCAGGACGCATGGAGTATAGGAGACAGTTGCAGGCCATGGGGATAAGTCTGTGGATTGCAGTGAGGGGCCTCAGGCTGGAGAATAGTGCAGACGAGCACCAGCTCAGCAGGACCATCCCCAGGAAGGATCTGGGTTCTATGACCGGGGCGGGAGTTGTTATGATGGCACTACAGGCACCTTTCCCGAGGGGCTGACAGGGAGCTGGTGATGCAGGAAATACGGTGTTGTCACAGATTGTCCATGGAGATGGCAGGGATTGCCGGGATAACAGAAGGAGAGAAACAGAGGAAATTAAATCTGTGGGAACGCTACAGCTCATTGCCATGACTACCACCCTGGCTGCCTTACAGATGCACAGTGTAAGTCAAAAGTTTGGACACACCTGTTCATGCAATTGTTTTCCTTGTTCTTAATTGAATGTGCATATTGTAGGTTCTGACTGAAGGCAGAAAAACCATGAAGGAACATGCATGGAAACAAGGTGTAAAGAAATGTGTGAGATAAACCAGAATATGTACCTCAAGGTACCCTCCTTTAACTCAAGCAGCTTCCTGAGTTAGTCATTTGGAATGGTTTTCCAATGAACAGGTATGCCCAGTCAAAAGGTGAAATTATCATTACTTCAGTTAAGAAGTGTTGGAAATTGCTAGAACCCTGAAGGTACCCTCAAGTGAAGGCATGACAACCATCAATAACTATGATGAAACTGGCTCTCATGAGGACCACCCCATCAAAGACAGATGAAGAATTAACACAGAAACCACAAATTGACAACATCTCATATAACAGCCTACATAAATGATACACAGACATCCAGTAGCAGACACATTTCAGCATCAGCTGTTCAGAGAAGAACAGAGCAATGTCCAAAACAAACAACCAGTCAATGTAAGGTCTATGTGACAAAGAGGAAGATGGATGGAGTGCTGCATCAGACAACATGGCCTACATAATCACCCGGTCTCAACCCAACTGTAATAGTTTTGGATGAGTTGTACAGGTGAGTTAAGACAAAGCAGTCATCAAGTGCTCAACACATCTAGAAACTCCTTGAAAACTGTTGTAAAGCCACTCCAGGTGACTACCTGAGGAAGATGCTTGAGACAATGTCAATGGGGTGTAATGTTGTCATCAAATTAAAAAGTGGGTAGTTGGAAGAATCTAATGCAGGCTTGTTTCACATGTGTTGCCTTATTTCTTGATTCGATATCTGATTTTGCTGTTTTTTTTATTATACTCTGCTTATATAGTGTGGTCATATTCCACAGGGTTTTACAGACATTAAACATTAGACATTATTATCTACACTGTCCTCATTGGGGCTCACAATATAGTTTCCCTATCAGTATGTCTTTGGCTTGTGGGACAAAACCAACAGAAAACACAGGGAGAACATACAAAACCCATGCAGATGTTGTCCTTGGTGGGATTTGAACCCAGGACCCCAGTTCTGCAAGGCAATAGCACTAGCCACTGAGCAATGTATGAGCAGGTGAGCCTAAACTTTTGTCTGGTACTGTATACCAACTATGGAAGGAAAATGAGGAAGTGAAAATATGTACAGTACATAGTCGAGCATCTCCCTTAGTTGCAGTTTGTACATGGTGAGCAGTGGTGGTATTAGAAAAGTATCATTGTGAGGCAACTAATTATTTATTAGGACATCCAATCCCTGAATGTGAATGAATAGTCAGCTAGATTTGCTAATACAATATATACTGTATCTACCAAAATGTACATTTTAACGGCACAAAAAATTAAAATACTTACTGCTCTGCGAGAAGCCGGAGACCCACCTGTCAAATTCTGACATGCTAGATCTGGGATTGGAAACTGAAAATATACAGAAATATGTTATGATTCTGATCAGATGTCTATGTTACATACTTAGTCAATGTATTCTATGTAAACAGCAATTGTTCCAATATATAGGTTATCGTCACTTTCTTATCAACAGCTCAGAGAAACGAAAAGTAATGTAAAAGTAATGTATGCATTCAGAATATGCCAATGATGTGTTGGATACTCATTGTCCAAGACAGATTTGAGATAACTTACTTAGCGCTCTGGTCCGACCGCCTGGACTCTCAGTGATAAGAAGTACAGGGCTCTGGAGTCCGGAAACTAGACTCTTTTTGGGGTTTTCTCTCCACTTGCATGGACAATGAAGGTAGTGGAGGTGAAGTAGGTGCACTTCAGCTCCATTCAAGATGGTGCTGTGCAGAGTCTTGGTACTTGGGTTCCAGAATCTCATTCTATGGATTACTATGGCTCCAATCGGTTGGCCCCTAACAAGCTGTAATTTATCGCCTATCCTATAGATGGGGGAAAACTTGCTTTCTTTGGAATAATCATTTAAGGAATTTTCATCAAAATAGGCATCCATGGAAGAATGATGCAATAAATCAATCTTAAGAAGTGGGATATATGCTTATTTTAAATGTTCCAGTAGGAATATGCATGATCATTCTTCACCATAAAGAATGAACACTATTTGTATATCTCCTATTCAAAATAATGAAGGCTTAAAGGGAACCTGTTACCAGAAAAAACTCTGTACATAGTGGCTGTAACGGCACCATTCCACTGACTGAAACTGGCTCTGCATTTGAGCTGGCTGTATACTCAGAGTAGTGACTGAACCAGCGCCTTTGTTGAATAAAGCTAATTTTCTCCCCGCGATACTTGGCTAAGTGTGGTTTTGGCAATCCATCTTGAGAACAATGATCTTTAAGGCAAACCGAAAGATCATTTCACCCAATGATCAAACGTTTTGCTCTTTTGTTGAGTGATTGGCTTCCTGTTTACATTGCTAAATTATTGGAAATAAGTATTCCTAGGAATGCTCATTCCCAATGTAGAGTAAATGCACCTTTATTTTTTGGGATTGACCACATAGACTGTGGTTTGTTTTTTTTAAAGAACTCATTTTCAAGTGAACAGTGTACTCTTTCTTTGGGCAAGCCACTAATGTTGCCCGGAGTAAGACCAGGTGCAAAAAATTATTACTTTGGAAGGAATTAAATATTAGGATAAAAATGAATTTCAAAGTTATGCAAATCATGTTTAATGTGGCCCATGTAGATGGTACTCCATAACTAGCTATCAATGATGCAGCTGTGTCATTGCCTAAGTCAATGTGGTTGATGTACAAAATGTAACAGAAGCTTCATTGAAAAGTGCAATAAGATAGTGATTTAGGAAACCTTTGAAGGAAATATTTCTCTCCTTGTGTTCATACCTAGACCAGCTTAAAAACAAACAGCTGAATAATACATCCAGTTGAGATAAAATACTCTGGAGAGCATTCTAGAAAGAAAAAGGAAAAACAAATGGCACAGAAACAAATATAGTGCTATGAGGACTAAGTGGCATGACATTTTGTACTGAGGATATTTAAGAGTTAATCATTTTAATAGTAAGACATCCTAAAGACAGTCATACACATGAGGTGGCTAAATAATACTTTGGCCATTAGTTTGTCTGGTAGCCATCTTGGCTGGTTGTCTCATTCTGAGCAGCTGCCAGTATGGAAGCAGCTTATCTCCAGGAGAACAAACAGATTGACCATCCAAAATCAGACATGCTGGATCGATATCTCCTCTGACAATAAATTGTCAAGAGCTGCCATACACATTTGAATGCCGGCCAAATCCATCAATATCGGCATGTATGTCTGATATTAGTCTAATGCAGATGCGGGGCCTTAACAATGAACGGATTAGAGACTGTTGTGAAAGTCGTAGCACTAGCAACTAGTTGTAATATATATATGAAAAGTGATCAGTTTCTGTGCAGCACCTCTATAGGGGAAATAAAGCAATGCAGTGCTCCAATGAAAAGAAGGTCTGACCTTGTAGGGCATAGACATTCTGAGATCTACAGAAGGGTGGACACTCTTTGTGGCTGCTCTGGCTTTTAGATGAGGGTTTTTAACAGGAGACGTTTCTATATTAACCCAGAATACCTTAATACTGTATTTAGAAATGGGCTTCCCAATTGATGATTAAACCATATGAAGTCACATCTGTTAGTATGTATTTGTGGTAAAAAGAAATGATTAAACACATAAAACAAATCTATAGCAAAACATTTTCATTTGAATACATTGTTAAGTTGATGACTATGTTAATTCATAGCAGTGCTGAATATGAGGTACTTTGTTACCTTGGGTATCATGGGTTTCTACAGGCCAGAAGGGTGCAGCAGGGGGAGCAACGTTGCTACTTTCTGGAACTAAAAATATTAATGTGATATTCGATGTGATTATGTACAAAGGTAAAGGATTGTATAAGTGTAACAGTTTTTTATTTTATGCACATACCTGCTGGTTGTCGTACTGGAGGAACTGGAGGAACATTCAGTCTTTGATTTTGGCTCAACCAATCACGTCTTTGGGTTACTGAAACAGGTGAACAACTCACATAATAAATGGGCAGGTTTCTTACTTTTTACAATAATAAAATTAGCAGATGGGTAAAACGCTGTACTGATGTAAAACTGGACTACTCATTTAACTAGATTTAGAAACATTGGGCATGGCTGGCACTAGCCAATGGATAAGTATAGTTGAACGGGACCTATCAATTGCCATAAACGTGTACTTTTTTACCTGGTGTAAGTGTCGCTGTTCTCCTGAATCTGGCATTGTTTGATTCCTTGTTCCTGCACCTCTCCATTAGTGAGATACGGCACCTTTTTCCATGAGTATAGTTTTTTGAGCCAACTGGGGATGATCCTCAAGAAGATTCCCTTAAAAAAGAGTTGAGGATCCCATGCAATTAACCCCAGAAGACTAGATCAACATATACAGGAAAGAGAGGTGCTGAAACCAAGGCCAGATTTTTGAGAATAACATCATAAACGCAAGATAAATAAAATGTATTTTTATGGCAAGTGACAAATATTTTTAAAGGGAACCTTACAGGTGATACATGCTGCCCAAACCATAGGTGCATGTATCAGCCACTGACTGTAGTATTTCAGCCATGTTTGTTTGTCTCTGAAACGCTGAGACATGTCTAAGAAAAACATGCTTTCACTAGCGGCCAGGGACCAAGCCGTGCTATTGACTAGTTGTATAGGCGAGTCCCTGGCGGCTTCTCCCTGCCTGCTGACAGTGACTGGCAAGCATTTGCCTATACACGCATGTAGGCAGTGTTTTTTCTTCCTGAAGAAGAAGGGTGTGCTCTTCGAAATGTGTAGTAAAAATAAAAAATTTTTTTTTTTACTTTATCACCGGCATTTGATGTTTCTTCATCATCTGGCAGAACGGATAGAGACCAAAAACTTACCATTTTTTGCAAAGTATATATCGAAAATTTTCAGGCAACAAAAGCTCAGACAAAATATCTGCACCCATAATCATGCACAAAAATTTAAAAAAAAAAAAACGTTCTGTTCACTTTTCCACATTTCTTAGCTTTTTATTTGAATAAATTGCATTTACCTTCTGTGTCATATGTCTGCACAGGCCAATTTGGAGAAGCTGGAGGTGCATTATTGTTACTCTCTGGAGCTATGGAAATTAAGAGATGGTTATTGAATATACAGTACGTAACTCCATTAGTAGATATAGTTATATTTGTATAAAGGTTTTTTCTGTGCATATAAAAAAGTGTGCAAATTTATATAAAAAATTAGTTTTCATTTTCAGCACGTTGTTCAGCTCTTTGCAGCACCGATGTTGTCATGATACTAGTGCTTACTGCCATTCTCATAATTCCTTTCCCATCTTATCAATTTTGTCTTTATTTATATCTGACTCTCTATTTCAAGATGTAAAGTAGTGCTGTAATTATTCTGTGTCCACAGAAAGTACACAAAGGCCCCAATCATTTGTGTCTTTTTTTTAACACAGTTTTAATTTTAGTCTCACACTGTTCATGAATTTAGTGCAAAGTCAGAAATGTTCTTTATTTTTGTCTTGACCTAACCAGTTTTGTGACTTTTAGTGAAAGAAGTCACAAAATTTGTAAAATGCTGCAAAAATTGCACCAAAATATCTGCCGTATATAAAATTACTCCAGGTAGGGATTGGAGTACACTGGGGCAAAATTTTGTGACTTTTTAAAAAATCGGAATTGATGATTCAGACAAAAAAAAAAACATTTGGAAACACCAAATTCATCCCACAATGACAGACATAAGAAAAAACAAGAGAACACATAAAATAGACTTTAAAAAAGGCGCAAATTAGAAAAGTTAGGCCGAAATGAAAAATAGGCAAAGAACACCAAAAACTAGACAAAAAAACAGGTGCAAATGCAATAATGAATCAGACCCTAAGAAACTCACAACTTATATACTGGAGTTTTTACTGTTTGGTGACCCACATGTGAAAAATTACCCTTCTAAAGACAGAGAAGGGATTTGCTGGTTTCAGACCCGAGAATGGAGGATATGTATGAGTTTTATGAATTTTACATACTACTGGCCAGGGCCCATCTAGTTGGAGTGGCCTTGCTGCATACACTTGTACTGGGCAAGGCCGTGCCACATCTAGTGACGCGGCTGTCCAGTAGTCAACTACAGGGTGCTGCCTCGCTCCATACAAGTGTATGGAAGCAAGGGAACGCCCACTGACCAAGAGTATGTATAATGCATACATATCCTCCGGTCACGGGTCATAAACACAGAGTGACTGCAGACTTATCGATTTGGACCACACCACCCCTATAAATAATTTGTATACATTAAAGTCTGAAAAAACCTTTTTTACCAGGTGGTCGACGTTGCACAATTGGAATGTTCACCCGGGATGGAGTTTGCCATTCACGACGTTGAGCCCCTGGAATAGGTAAAATATATTTTAAGCTATGTGAGTCTAGGAATTATCATGTGAGTTCTCACTATCAGAATAATGAATTTGTTGTGTTATTCCCAGTCATCAATTGTTGGAGGCTCTAGACATATTCACAAACACTTCTCTGTCGTTAACGCAAGACAAAACATTTTCAGAATTTTTTGCTTTTACTTTTTTGCCTCTGTGTTATCTAAATTTCACTTGTTATTTATTACAAGTCCAATCCCTTGAGCAAAGAACACTCCTTTTTTCCATACACCTACAGTCATGGCCAAAAGTATTGACACCCCTGCAATTCTGTCAGATAATATTCAGTTTCTTCCTGAAAATGATTGCAAACACAAATTCTTTGGTATTATTATCTTCATTTAATTTGTCTTAAATGAAAAAACACAAGAGAATGAAGCAAAAAGCAAAACATTGATCATTTCACACAAAACTCCAAAAATGGGCCAGACAAAAGTATTGGCACCCTCAGCCTAATACTTGGTTGCAAAACCTTTAGCCAAAATAACTGCGACCAACCGCTTCCGGTAACCATCAATGAGTTTCTTACAATGCTCTGCTGGAATTTTAGACCATTCTTCTTTGGCAAACTGCTCCAGGTCCCTGATATTAGAAGGGTGCCTTCTCCAAACTGCCATTTTTAGATCTCTCCACAGGTGTTCTATGGGATTCAGGTCTGGACTCATTGCTGGCCACCTTAGAAGTCTCCAGTGCTTTCTCTCAAACCAATTTCTAGTGCTTTTTGAAGTGTGTTTTGGGTTATTGTCCTGCTGGAAGACCCATGACCTCTGAGGTAGACCCAGCTTTCTCACACTGGGCCCTAAATTATGCTGCAAAATTTGTTGGTAGTCTTCTGACTTCATAATGCCATGCACACGGTCAAGCAGTCCAGTGCCAGAGGCAGCAAAGCAACCCCAAAACATCAGGGAACCTCCGCCATGTTTGACTGTAGGGACCGTGTACTTTTCTTTGAATGCCTCTTTTTTCTTCTGTAAACTCTATGTTGATGCTTTTGCCCTAAAAGCTCTACTTTTGTCTCATCTGACCAAAGAACATTCTTCCAAAATGTTTTAGGCTTTTTCAGGTAAGTTTTGGCAAACTCCAGCCTGGCTTTTTTATGTCTCGGGGTAAGAAGTGGAGTCTTCCTGGGTCTCCTACCATACAGTCCCTTTTCATTCAGATGCCCACGGATAGTACGGGTTGACACCGTTGTACCCTCGGACTGCAGGGCAGCTTGAACTTGTTTGGATGTTAGTGGAGGTTCTTTATCCAACATCCGCACAATCTTGCGTTGAAATCTCTTGTCAATTTTTCTTTTCCGTCCACATCTAGGGAGCTTAGCCACAGTGCCATGGGCTTTAAACTTCTTGATGACACTGCGCACGGTAGACACAGGAACATTCAGGTCTTTGGAGATGGACTTGTAGCCTTGAGATTGCTCATGCTTCCTCACAATTTGGTTTCTCAAGTCCTCAGACAGTTCTTTGGTCTTCTTTCTTTTCTCCATGCTCAATGTGGTACACACAAGGACACAGGACAGAGGTTGAGTCAACTTTAATCCATGTCAACTGGCTGCAAGTGTGATTTAGTTATTGCCAACACTTGTTAGGTGCCACAGGTAAGTTACAGGTGCTGTTAATTACACAAATTAGAGAAGCATCACATGATTTTTCGCACAGTGCCAATACTTTTGTCCACCCTCTTTTTTATGTTTGGTGTGGAATTATATCCAATTTGGCTTTAGGACAATTCTTTTTGTGTTTTTTCATTTAAGACAAATTAAATGAAGATAATAATACCAAAGAATTTGTGTTTGCAATCATTTTCAGGAAGAAACTGAGTATTATCTGACAGAATTGCAGGGGTGTCAATACTTTTGGCCATGACTGTATATGCTTCCATATGACATTGGAGGTGTACAGGGGTTCTATGGGGTAAAGAAACTTTTATGGGTGACATATTACAGCTGTTGGACATTGCACGGAGCAGTTAATTATTGTGTGGATGCGCTCTCACCTTGTGAATCACGTGTATCTGAAGACCAGCTGTTTCCAGTATTAGGGGCCACATTGTTTCTCTCTGGAACTGAATGTACAATGTGTATTATTCAGTAAATTAAACAGGCAAATAACCAAATGCATTCACTTTATATCAATATAATACCTGCTGGTCTTCTTTGCACAACTGGCACATTAACTCGGCTGGGACTTTGCCAATCTCGTCTTTGAAGACCTTAAATATATTTCATATATAATATAACGTTTATGGTATATTACAAGATCCAGGAAAACATTATTTCTATGGTCGCCCAAACTTTCATGATGACTATTTGAACCTTTTTGGATTTTTACTAATGAGTAATTCTGGATTATGAATTTCTTAGAAAATGTTTTTTAGGATTCAGACTGCAAAAATGTAGTAGTGAACTTGCTTTATCTAATTTGATAATAGCCCTTTGCACTTATATAAAAGTGCATTTTATTGTCAACTTAAATGGGTTGTCCAATGAAAGTTTCTAAAATGTAAAGTGCTGGGGAATATGTTGGTGCTATAGAAATAAAATTATTAATATTTTTATCATTAAAGTGACTTACCAAGTATCAATATATGAAAGGTGATAGCTTGTAGATTGGTTGGGTTCTGAACACTTGGTTCCCCAAATGAGTGGCATAACTTTTATTCATGTTACAATGTAGTGGCAGTGTGCATGCTTGACCGCTGCTCCATTCATTCCTTATGGGAAAACCGAATGTTGCACTCCAACTTTTCGAGCCATTTAGCATTGGGACTAAAAGTTTCCCTAACTGCTGATTGGTATGGGTCCAAGTTGTGGGATGCCTTTCAGTGCCATAAGGGCTTTAATGGAATGGGAGTAAAGTGAGCATCATGGTTGTTTATTATTTTCTGTTTTTTTTTTTTTACAGGGGACAAGGGCTTCAATGTATTGGGTGTGAGTATAACTGTGCTTTTTTTATTTTTATTTCAAATAAAGGAATCAGTGCCTTTCTTTCAAATAAAGGATTTTATTCTGGTGACTTTTTTACAATCTAACTATGGGTTATTAACCTGTGGGCTTGATTTCAGCGGACATAAAACAGTTGACATCAACCCCACAAATATCATCCCACTTGTCACTGCATCAGGACAAGTGGGAAGATCCTGACAATGTGCCAGAAATGGCGCATCTAATAGATACGCCTTTTCTGAGGAGGCTGTGAGCTGCTATCTTTAAGCACACAAGCATTCTGATATAACACCTTATCTGAGAATGCTCACTCATCAATAGTAGAGATAAACCTTACTGAATGCTGGAAGAATGTTTGTCTTTATTCTTTTAGGAATGTAAAAATTGCTTCTAACGTCGTACTATTTTGTTTCTGATGTTTTCACATTTTATATATTATTGCAATTCTGCGCTGGAAATAAGTGCCAGACTATTTTCAGGATTACCATATGTTAGATTAAATCAATTTCACTCCATAGTGCAAATGTTTAAACCAAATACAATGCAAACTTACTGGGATTTGCTTGGATTCCTTTTTCAGCTAAAATCTGCTGAATTCTACTGGCACCTGTTAAAGATAAAATACACATACATCTGTCATAAATGTGCATTGCCCAAGTTTTATATACATTAGAAACAACAATAGCACCACCTGTTGGGAAAGAGCATTGAGAAAGTTAAAGATAAATTAAAATCTGCACCGCTTTACTTAAGATGAACCGTCTGGAATTCACCGCTCGTGACCCTTGGCTTTTTGCTTTCCCAGGAGTGGTATGTTACTGAAGACTAACAGTTAGGACCCACGGTATGGCTGCGCCACTGGTCCAAACTTTGCTCTCTCAAAGGCTGATATCAATGGCAGCTTTTCCTCTGCTGCATGGAAGAAGCACAGGGATTGTGGAGCTGGCCAAAGCCATGGATTCAGCCAGCTTCAGAGCAGCGGGAGGCTATAAGGCACACAGTCTGTTTGCACTGCACTGCACTACTGCAAATTGCAAAGTTGCTTTCTTTAACAAGCACTTGCACGTTTGCCCATTTAGGAACTTTACAGATCCCCTTGAAGACTAGGATCAAACATTTTTGTGCTACTGCGGTAATTTTTTTGCAGGCAGAATGGAGAAATAAGTTCCACGTAGTGACCAGAACGTTCTGAAATCCCATTTAAATAATATCGCGTGCCATGTGCCTCATGTTGACAGTTTCACAAAACAGTTTTCTAGAATCCGTTGTGTCTCCAGAACTGCTTCTTGCATAATATTAAACCACAGTGGAATAATGAATTTAGCAAATAAGTTCTTCTCATTCTCCTTCATTCACTAGATATATGATGGCAGGAATCTAATTGTTCACCATGTGTAACAGCACAGATTGTTTTTACGACCTGCACTGAGCATTCCACTGTTTGGAGGATTTTACAGTCCAGCCAAGTCACTGGATGGTCATAAGAAATATCATACCTGGATTACTTCTTTGGATTTGTCGGCTATTTGAATATGTCGTTGGAGACCTGACAACTTTAAGAAAATATTATATAATTAGTTTTCATCTATTGATGAGTTTAATTCTGACACATTTGTTTCAATGTTGTAGAATATCTGCCATACCTTGATTTGGTGCTCTGCCCGGCACAGCTGGCACTGCTTGCCCTGAAATGAAGATCAAATATTCATTAAAAAGTATTTTAAACATTGATGACAAGTAAATTAGAGTAAGCAGAAGTACCAGATACAGCCAGCCATACAGATGTAATATTAGCTAGTTTTTGCACTTTGGCTTGACAAAAACCATTTGTGGCCAAAACATCTCTAAAAATAAATGCCTGATGGAGGAATACATTTTTCCAGGGAGCAACTTTGGTATTTTGACTCTAAGGCCTCTTTCACACATCCGTTTTGCACCGTCAGGCGAGATCCGGCTTTTTTTTGTAAAACCGGATCCAGCGAAATGCAATGCCGGATCCGGTTTTTCCCCATTGACTTGTATTAGCGCCGGATCGCGCCAGATGGCATTGCGGTTCGTCCGTTTTTTGCTGGATCCGGCTATTTGTCTCATTCCGGCATCTGGCAAAAACGGCTACTGCAACGTTTTTTGTCTCCGGCAAAAAAGCCGGAAGCGCCGGATCCGACGCTCCCGGCTTTTTGCCATAATGAAAGTCTATGGGCTCCGGAATGCGCCGGATCCAGAAAAAGACGGATCCAGCCACCAGATCCGTTTTTTGAAGTCTGTGCATGCTCAGATCCAGTTGGCCAGCCCCCAGGAAACAGATATAACCTGCTAGACGGATCCGGCAGAAAAACGGATCCGTTTCTACAGTTGTCCAAAATTTACGCTGGATCCGTTTTTTCTAAAAATAGCCGGATCCTGCCTGATGGCAAAAAACTGATGTGTGAAAGTAGCCTAAGGTCATGTTCACACATTCAGTATTTCACATCAGTGTTTGTAAGTCAAAACCAGGAGAGGAACAATCAGAGGAAAAGTATAATAGAAACACATCACCACTTCTGTAATTCTCACCCGGTGTGAGGTTCTGAGCCATGTTTCTGTTCTGCCTGACTTTGCCCTTAATTTTGCCCTTATCAAAGATGGAGTGAGTAGCTTCACAAGGGGCCATCTTGTTCCTGTTTGACTTTTCCTGTTTCCTGCCTGCTGTGTACTTAAGGGACTCTGCACATTATACCTGTGCTTGTGTATCTGGATCTTCACCTGCTGCCAAGCTTGGAGAACTTGCATTGTGCCTGCTTCTTCTAAACCTCGGGATTCCCCGTTTGTTACTTAGCTGCCGTCCTGCCTGACTGCCTCTCCTGTCCGGATCTGCTCTGCTTCTGTCATCTCTGCGGCCTGCTCTCCGCTTGGAGCCCGGTCCAATCTCAGGACCTTAGGACTGTGTGCGCCTGGACCTCAGACTCTCGCCAGTTGGTTCGTACAGACTTTACCTGTTGCCAGAACCTATATCTACGTACCGTGCAATACTGAAGCTTGTTTACTATAATACCCTGAACTATATCTGCATTGTACTGAGACCTGTTGCTACAATACAATACTGAACCTTTGAACATATACTGTGTTTGTCTTCTCTGACTAATGCCACTGAGTTCCATAGAACCTATAGTACTAATTTGACAGGATACACAAGCCATCAAATATGGAGCTCGCTAGGTCAGATTCTGTGGATGTATGCCTTAAAAAGATATGCACATTTATCTCAGGACTTCAAGGGGAGCTTCAGGCTACCAAAACAAAATTGTCAGCACTAGAGACTCAAGCTAACCATAATGCTACTATAGTCGATATATCCATTCAGGCGTTAGCTACTCGTCTCTCAAAGCTGGAGACTACAGTTTCAGCCTCAGCCGCAACCCCACCTTCGGTTCCAGCTTTCCCTAAACTCCCGCCATTCAGGTTCGGTGGCGAAAGAGAAAAATTCTGAGGGTTCCTAAATCAGTGTCAGCTGTATTTTGCTGCGCATGCGGCTCAGTTTCCAACAGGACGAGACAAGGTGTTGACTATGATAATGCTGTTAACCAACAAGGCTCTTGCTTGGGCAAATCCACTGATTGAAACTAATGATGCCTGTTTGAATTCTTTAAATGATTTTATTTCCGCAATGTGTCAGATGTTCGATGACCCTAACCGAAGTACCACGGCAGAAACCTCATTGCTAGCCCTCCATCAGGGAAAGCGTCCTGTCGTAGAATACGCAATGGAATTTCTGAGGTGGGTATTGGACACTACGTGGTGCGACTCAGCAAAATACGCAGTGTTTAGGAGGGGTTTATCTGCCACAATTAAAGACAAACTGGCTAGAGGCAAGTCACCTGCTGCCCTCGGAGACTTCATAAATCATTGCATTCGGATTGATATCCGTCTTGCAGAATGCCGGCAAGAGAGATGGGCAGACGCTAACCGCAGTAATTTTGTAACCCTGCCATCTCCCTCCAGGGAAGCCCAGAGCAAGTCCTTCCTCCCAGTAGAGTCAGAACCTATGCAGGTCGATGCAGTCCGGAGAAGTCCTCCTGACCCACGCAAGGAGCACCGCTTTAGAGAAAATTTATGCTTCTACTGCTGAAAATCAGGTCACTATATTTCGAATTGTCCCGGTAAGAATCGCAAGACCACGGCTGCGGTGATCGAATGCGACTTTTCGGTCGTATCTTCAGTAGTTTCCCACTCAAATCCTCCTAGGAAAGAAATAGTCGACTGGAATCATGACTTCTCCGACTGTACTTCAGAAATATCCTCACCGGTGAATGCAGCCATCTCTTCAGTGAGTCTCACTACTTTGACCTTGGACGGCTCAAGCAAGGACTCACACTGTTATATCCCAATCAAGATATGGACCCAGTCCCAATGGATTGCTAGTTTCGCTATGGTGGACTCAGGGGCCAGCGGCAATTTTATGGACATTACATTCGCTAAAGAACACAGTATATGTTCACAAAAGAGGATCTCTCTGGTATTGATGGAAACTGTGGATGGTTCCCCACTGGTGTCCGGGCCCGTAGATCTTGAAACAACATCACTGAAAGTCCGTATGGGGGCGAATCACTCAGAAAGACTGTCCTTGTTAATTTCCTCCCCTCATTTTCCCATAATCCTAGGATTACCATGGCTACGACTGCAAAACCCTACTATCAATTGGGAGACGAAGGAAATAGTTTCCTAGAAGACAGATATCATCGAAGGAACCAGCTTTAGTTGGGTCAGCATGCTCCGTTGACTTAAATCTACCAATAGAGTATCAGGATTTCATCAATGTATGTGACAAGAAAAATGCAGACAAATTGCCTCCACATCGGCCGTACGATTGCCCCGTGGAACTGCTACCTGGTGCTGCGATTCCGTTGGGTAACATTTACCCTTTGGCTGGGCCAGAATTAAAAGCCCTCAAGGAGTACATCGATGAAAACCTAGCCAAGGGATTTATACGACCATCCTCCTCCCCGGCGGGTGACCCGATCTTCTTCGTGAAAAAGAAGGATGGCTCACTCCGCCCATGTATTGATTACTGAGAGCTCAACAAAATTACGATCAGGAACTCCTATCCACTTCCATTAATTCCCGAATTACTGGAAAGGGTGCGACACTCTAAAATCTTCACGAAATTAGATCTCTGTGGAGCATACAATCTAGTACGGATCCGTCCCGGTGACGAGTGGAAGACAGTCTTCTGGTCCCGCTATGGACATTTTGAGTACCTCGTCATGTCTTTTGGTCTCCGTAATGCGCCGGCTACGTTTCAACACTTGGTGAATGACATTTTCAGGGACATACTCGATATTTTTGTTGTTGTTGTTTATTTGGATGACATTTTAATCTTTTCCAGCAACATCAAGAAGCATCAGCAGCACGTGAGAGTAGTCTTGGATCGCCTACGGCAGAATCACTTGTATATCAAGCTAGAGAAATGTGAGTTCCACAAAACGGAAATCCAATTCTTGGGGTATGTTATCTCTCCTCAGGGTCTCAGCATGGATGCCAGTAAAACTCAAGCCATCCAGGAGTGGCCAATTCCCAAGTCCGTGAAGGAAGGACAACGATTTATTGGATTTGCCAATTTTTACAGACGATTCATTAAAAATTTTTCGGAGATCGTCATACCCATCACCCAATTGACCCGGAAGAAGATACCATTTGTCTGTTCACCGCAAGCGCAGACGGCATTTTCCAAATTGAAAGCTAAATTTACATCAGCCCCGATCCTCGTACACCCGGATCCGGATCGAGCTTTCATAATGGAAGTAGACGCTTCCGACTGTGCGATAGGGGCCATTCTCTCGCAAAGAACAGGTGAGAAAGATCTTTTACATCCTTGTGCCTTTCTTTCGCAGAAATTATCGCCTGCAGAGAAGAATTATGATGTCGGAAATAAAGAGCTATTGGCCATTATAACCGCATTCAAGGAATGGAGGCATCTACTGCAAGGAGCATCTCACCAGATTGTCGTACTTACGGACCATCGGAACCTCGAATTCATGAGATCGGCAAGGTGTCTAAAGCCCAGACAGGCCCAACGGACTTTATTCCTTAATCAGTTCGACTTCATTGTTTCCTACAGGCCAGGCTCTCGTAATGGGAAGGTCGATGCACTATCTAAGATTCACTCAGGTAACATAACTCCAGTATTACCTCCGAGGACCATACTCTCAGAAACAAACTTCATAGGGGTTGTTACACAATCAAGATCTATTAACAAGTATTAAGGAAGCCTACACTGGAGACCCACTACTGATCCGACCCCCCAATCAGGTAAACCTAATATTGAAAAACAGACTTTGGTTTCAGGGACAACGCCTGTATATTCCGGAAGCGGTCAGACTAAGTGTACTAAAATTAATACATGACTCAAAGATCGCCGGTCATAGAGGAGTCCAGAAGACCCAGGAATTCTTGTCTCGCTTCTTTTGGTGACCGACCTACCGGAGAGATGTTCAGCATTACATCTCGTCATGTGAGGTATGTGCAAGATCAAAGGTTCCCCGCTCCTCACCTACGGGACTGCTACAACCCCTCCCTATTCCATCTCGCCCCTGGGGGTCTATTTCAATGGATTTTATTGTAGAGTTGCCTACTTCTAAGGGGAAAAACACTATCCTAGTAGTGATCGACCATTTGACCAAGGCTGCCCATTTCATTCCCTGTATCGGTCTCCCGACAGCCAAACAGACAGCGGACCTCATCGTACAAAATGTTTTTCGGCTACATGGAGTTCCTGACGAAGTGATATCAGATCGAGGGGTCCAATTTACCTCAAGATTTTGGCGAAGCTTCTGTGCCGCCCTGGACATCAAGGTAAATCTATCATCTGCTTTCCATCCGCAGTCTAACGGACAAACGGAACGGACTAATCAAACCTTGGAGCAGTACTTGCGTTGCTATGTTTGCCACTTACAAGATGATTGGGTAAACTTACTCCCGATGGCCGAATTCACGTATAACAACTCGCAGAGTGCCTCCACCAAGCAGTCTCCTTTCTTTGCTAATAAGGGGTATCATCCCAGCATTCTCCCTCGACTCCCGATAGACACGTCCATACCCGCAGCAGCTGACCGAATTACGTATTTACAACAGAATTTAGAGTCTTTGAAACAAACGCTGGCTACAGCTCAGGAGAGATACAAGAAGGCTGCAGACAGGTACCGTAAACCAGCACCAACATACAAGGTAGGAGACATGGTCTGGCTTTCGACAAAAAATTTAAAATTAAGGATTCCGACATCTAAGTTGGGACAGAAATATGTTGGCCCATACAAAATCAACAACATAGTAAGTCCCGTAGCCTGCCGTCTTAAATTGCCTACATCTTTGAAAATACATCCTGTTTTTCATGTCTCCCTGCTTAAACCAGTAGTACCGAATCCTTTTCCCGGACGTACACCCGTTCCACCTGGTCCGGTTCTCATTGACGGGCAAGAAGAATTTATTGTGGAAGGGATCATCGACTCTCGGATCCATAGGAGGAAACTTCAATACTTGGTGAAATGGCAGGGTTACCCATCGGAGGAGAATTCCTGGGAACCTCAGGAGAACATTCGAGCTCCTCGTCTGATCCAACAGTTCCATAGCTGATACCCCAGTAAACCAGATCTAAGGTCGTCCGGAGGACATCCTTGAAGGAGGGAATGGTGTGAGGTTCTGAGCCATGTTTCTGTTCTGCCTGACTTTGCCCTTAATTTTGCCCTTATCAAAGATGGAGTGAGTAGCTTCACAAGGGGCCATCTTGTTCCTGTTTGACTTTTCCTGTTTCCTGCCTGCTGTGTACTTAAGGGACTCTGCACATTATACCTGTGCTTGTGTATCTGGATCTTCACCTGCTGCCAAGCTTGGAGAACTTGCATTGTGCCTGCTTCTTCTAAACCTCGGGATTCCCCGTTTGTTACTTACCTGCCGTCCTGCCTGACCGCCTCTCCTGTCCGGATCTGCTCTGCTTCTGTCATCTCTGCGGCCTGCTCTCCGCTTGGAGCCCGGTCCAGTCTCAGGACCTTAGGACTGTGTGCGCCTGGACCACAGACTCTCGCCAGTTGGTTCGTACAGACTTTACCTGTTGCCAGAACTTATATCTACGTACCGTGCAATACTGAAGCTTGTTTACTATAATACCCTGAACTACATCTGCATAGTACTGAGACCTGTTGCTACAATACAATACTGAACCTTTGAACATATATTGTGTTTGTCTTCTCTGACCCATGCCACTGAGTTCCATAGAACCTATAGTACTAATTTGACACCCGCTTCTGGTTTTGGCTTACAAATACTGATGTAAAATACTGACCAAATACGGAACGTGTGAATATGGCCTAACTAATAACCAACAGGTAACAGCTCAGGACCAGGTCATTTTCCTTCCTTCCTGACTGTGCAGTTTTTTTGCATCTAATTGCACACGCGCTCTAAAATATTTTCTTGTTTAGATATTCAAATACTATTTGTCCTTTTTTCGCAATACATAGGGCTTAAGTTTCATGTAACTTTTATATATATTAGTTGAAAAATGTGAAACATGCATCTATTTTTTACTTATTTTATTTTTTATTCTTTTTTTACAACCACAAAGGACCACTAAAACATTTTAAAATGCATTTTTTTTTAAATTATTTTTCTATATGCAAATGGATGGGCACAGGACTAGAAATAGCGATTTGGATTGGCCATACCTCCATTTTTTTTTAGTTTTATTTATTTATGCCTTTTCTCTATTTAATTTTTGCTTTCTTATTGATTTTTTTCATTTATTTTACACATTGCGTGGGAAATTCCCACACATCAATGGCATAAAGTGAGACTAGGGACTTTTTTTTTTAAGTGGCGGAGGAATACAGTGCGGAAGGATACCTACCTTCCGTCATTGGATTCCTGCAGCCCGTAGAGAACGGCAGCATCAGCTGATGCTGCAGTTCTCTACCCAAGATCGTCGTGGGACACACTCGTGGACTGCTTCGGATCATGGGTGAGTATTTTTGTGGTTTGTTATGTTAATATTTATTCCGTAAAAGACAATGGCTTCGGGGAACAATGTGACAAGTATTGGTAAGTATGTTACTCTATGTTATATGTACTGTATGTCTATGTATGTATTGTATGAATGTATTGTATGTAGCATGCATGTAGTATGTATGTAGCATGTATGTAGTATGTATGTAGCATGCATGTAGCATGCATGTAGTATGTAGCATGTATGTAGTATGCATGTAGTATATATGTAGTATGTATGTTACATGTAGTATATATGTAGTATGCATGTTGCATGCATGTAGTATATATGTTGTATGTATGTTGCATGTAGTATATATGTAGTATGAATGTAGCATGTATGTAGTATGAATGTAGCATGTATGTAGTATGCATGTTGCATGTAGTATATATGTAGTATGCATGTTGTATGTATGTATGTAGTATGTATGTAGTATGTATGTAGTATGTATATATGTAGTATGTATGTAGCATGTAATTTTTTTTTTTACATTCAACACATTAGCCGGATGATGGGACTACTACTGTCCCATCATTGGCTAATGTGTCAATCACTGTCATGGTAGCAGGCATCGCCCGATGGGACTTGTAGTCCCATCGGATGATGCCTGCACAGACCCCCGAAGCCTGCACAGCCCCCCCCGTCAGGCCGGCACAGCCCCCCGGAGCCTGCACAGACCACCGGCAGGCCGGCACAGCCCCCCCCCCGGCAGGCTGGCACAGCCCCCCGGAGCCTGCACAGACCACCGGCAGGCCGGCACAGCCCCCCGGCAGGCCGGCACAGCCCACCGGAGCCTGCACAGACCCCCTGGCAGGCCGGCACAGCCCCCCGAAAGGCCCGTACAGACCCCAGAGAGGCTGTACAAGGCAAATACAGGGTTTTTCTTATTCCGATACCGGAAGTCCCATAGACTTGAATGGGACTTCCGGTATCGGAATCGGCGATACCGATACTTTTTTTTAAGATCGGCCGATCCATTCCGATCCGATACTTTGAAGTATCGGACGGTATCGCTCAACTCTAGTCATGATTCCACCAATCAGTGTGGCTGGGATGCAGTCACTGGTGGCTCAGCCGTCCAATCTGGTACAAGGGTGTGCTGAAGCTGTCAATACTTTGATTGACAGCTCTGTGTCCAGTCTGCTGCTGGGGCGTGGTGAGCTGTCAGTGTTTTGATTGACAGCCGGGCTATCCAATCTGAGACTGAGAGGCTGGCTGTCTCCAGGTGTTATTTATCCAAGGTGACTCTCTGGCTACTTGGCTGGGCTATTAGTCCCAGACGTCTGCCAAATGTATATTCAGCTCTCTGTGATTTGTCTCTCTGTGTCTTATGTTCTGCTTGTTGATCTTTCGTTGCTTGACCTTGGACTTCCTTCCGACCATCTGTTTAACCCCTTTGTTCTGATCCACTATCTTTCTGGTATTTTGACCTCAGACTGTTACGTGACTATTCCTTTGTCTCTTCCCTTTGTTATGACATACCCTCCTGGATTTTGACCTCAGACTCCTTGACTATCCCAACTCAAGGCTTGTTCATGAGACGTGACTAAGGGTCACAATATAAATACATTACTTTTATTGCTTATTCCCACTGTTACTAGGTCTGATATATTTGCCCCAGTTACAGGGGAATTTTAGCCTCCTGGCAGCATAGCAGAGCTGACTGGGTCTCCTAAGAACCAACAGCTCGTGCTCCATGATCACTTATTCACTGGGTCTGGAGGAGGAAGTATGTCCTAATGTGTATACACAGCACTTGTTCAGCACTATATACAGAGCTAAGGAAGGTAAATATGCTTTGATTGGACTACATTGATGTTTTAACATGTCAGTGCAGAGTAATGTGTAAACAGCCTGGATGTTTATACACTATGGGCAGTCCAGAAGTAGTTAAGAAAGACCTACCATGGAAAATTATTAAAAAGTGCTTCAACGTGCATTAAAATGAGAATTTGTTACACTCTGTTATGGACAGTGGTGATTCCAATCATCAAATACATGAATGATCTCACATGCAGTACTGTGCAAAAGTTTTAGGCAGATGTGGAAAAAATGCTGCAAGATAAAAAATTATTTTAAAAAATAAGCATTTTATTAGTGTATCCTCATCAATTAGCAAACTGCAAAGTGGATAAACAAAAGAGAAATCTAAATCAAATCAATATTTGGTGTGACCACCCATTAAATTCAAAACAGAATCATAGCATTAATTCTTCTAGTTACACTTGCACAGTTTTTGAAGGGACTCAAAAGAAAGAGCAGTAGCGCTAAACATCTTTAAGAACTGACCACTAATCTTCTATGGATGTAAGCTTGCGCAAATCCTTCTATCTCTTCACATAATCTTGATGATGCGATCAGGGCTCTATAGGCACCATATTATCATTTCCAGGCAAACACTTATTCATCATACAATACTATTAAGGAGGCATCTGATTGCCTTCAAATTTATGCTGCAGCAAAACAACGACCGCAAACATACTGGCAATCTCATGTCACTGCCATTTTAACCATGAAGAAGAACAAGGAGTCCTGGAAGTGATGCTATGGTCTCCACAGAGCCCTCAATATCATTCAGTCTGTGTTGTCCCGTGTAAGTTATGCTCCTCCGTTTTCTATGTATTGTATTATTCATGTTATGCATGGTACCATTCCTATATGTCACTCTGCTGCCATCTAATGGCCTTTTTCTGTATAGCAGCCTGTATTTAATTAATTCATATGGGCATGCCTTCCACTTCCGGTTCAAGGGTCACCTTTTTCTCCAGACGCTGAACAGCATTGGTCCTGTCTGCCCTGCATTGAGGAAAAGGAGGTAGGAACTTTCCCATCTGCTATTAATCAACCGCATCACCATTCGCCTCATGCGGGGACAGAACAGTCTGTCTGGAATTACATGAAGAGACAGAAGGATTTGCACAAACCTGAAATCAACAGAAGATCTGAGGCTAGTTCGCCAAGATATTTGGAACACCCTTTTTTGGCTAGTTCCTTAAAAACTGTGTTCATGCATACCTAGAAGAACTGATGGAGTTTTGAATGCAAACTGTGATCACATAAAGTCATGATTTGTTGAAGATTTATCTTCTGGTCATTCACTTTTCAATTTTTTAAGTGATAAAATAAACCATTGATTCTTCTATTTTTAAAGCATTATTACTTTGAAGCATTTTCTTCACACCCTCCTAAATATTTTGCACAGTACTGTATACTTACAAGACTGCTATGTTAACCCAAGGAGGATAGAAAATTTATTACATTTGGTCAAATTAATCCATAAAAAGTCTCCATGCCAACACTATATCTGACGTGAATCAGAAGAGGCCATGTTAATTCCAGATTCACCTTTCAAGCTTTAGGCTAACGTTAAGTGATATCTCAGCACAGACTATTACATTTTTTAATACTGATGAGTGTTTTATTGTGCTAATTAGGTAAATATCAAATATCCCAACTTCCTCAGGGAAGCTGAATTTTGGCGGTACTTGGCATGGGTTTCTTTTGTCCCTCAAGATAATTTTCCTATCACTTACTTTCTTTATTCTTCTCCCCTGGACTGGTAGTTATTCAATCTGTTAATTCACATTTTTATTTATGGTACTGGTCATGTGATATCTGATGATGTGCTATTTTTCCATTATTGTTCATATATATATTTCTTTGTATCTGTCATGATCCAGGACGGGGTTTCGCTTTGACCCGTCCTGGTCAGACTGGGGGTTAATTGTTCTGCCTCTCTCTGGCAGAGGGCGGCTATTTAATGCTCACTGGACCTAGGTCCGGTGTCAGTTATACTCCTGCCCTAGGCTGAGTTAGTTGACCTCTTGTGTACGTGTGCCTGATAACTTGTTGCTTGTTTGGTTGTGATCCGGTTCTGTCCCTGTTACGAGTTCTGCCTACCCCTCTTGTACCGCACCGCTCTCTCGTGTATGACTCTCTGCTTGTGACTCGACTACTCTCTGCTTATCCCTTTGGTACCGCACCGCCCTCTTGTGTATGACCTTTGGCTTTGTCTGACCTCCCGTCTGTTTATCCCTCCTGTACCTCGTTTGCCCGTACTGTGTATGAACTCCGTTTTGCCCGACTCTGAGTTTTCTATCTTCTCTGAAAGCTGGATGCTAAGCCCCGCCCCCTTGCAGTCACATGACCGTAGGTCCTGTGCCAGCTTGCTAACCTTCAGCGTTCAGGTCCTGTGCATCTGTACTTTCTGGCTGTTCCTGTCCCCAGGTGTCCCTACAGTGTGGGTGAGTCCCTGCTCAGCGGAGGCTGTACGCTGGCGCTGTCAGGATCCTGATAGTATCTTTGCATTTGATTGATGTTCAGTTGTTTCTTTCTTGGATATCTATTGACATGTAGATTGCCAACACTTGAGCCTAGACTGTTAATTTCATTGTGGCATATTGGTTTTGTGCATGTTTTTAATAGGTTGTATCTGTATTTGGTGTTTTTTTGGACTACAGCATAAAAATATTACATTTTAAGATGTGCCTAATAAAGAATAGTTTCTTTTCCTCTTCCAAATGCCATGATTTTTCACTAAGCAGTGAGTACTCCCTACTATTTTGTTGGTGCCTGCTTCCTTTAACCACCTTTACCCCCAAGGGTGGTTTGCACGTTAATGACCGGGCCAATTTTTACAATTCTGACCACAGTCCATTTATGAGGTCATAACTCTGGAACACTGGATCATGGTGAATCTGACATTGTTTTTCTCATGACATATTGTACTTCATGTTAGTGGTAAAATTTAATTCATATAACTTGTGTTTATTTCTGAAAAAAATGGAAATTTGACAAAAATTTGTATTTTTATGCCCTTAAATAACAGAGATATGTCACACAAAAATCTTAATAAGTAACATTTTCCACATGTTTACTTTACATCAGCACAATTTTGGAACCAACCAAAAATTTTTTTTGTTAGGAAGTTATAAGGGTTAAAAGTTGACCAGCGATTTCTCATTTTTACAACACCATTTTTTTTTAGGGACCACATCACATTTGAAGTCACTTTGAGGGGTCTATATGATGGAAAATACCCAAGAATGACACCATTCTAAAAACTGCACCCCTGTCGGTAGTCAAGACCATATTCAAGAAATTTAGTAACCCTTCAGGTGCTTCACAGGAATTTTTTGAATGTTTAAAAAAAAAAAAAAAAAAAAAAATGAACATTTAACTTTTTTTCACAAAAAAATTACTTCAAGTCCAATTTTTTTATTTTACCAAGGATAGCAGAAGAAATTGGACTGCAAAAGTTATACCTGATATGTGGGGGGAACCACTATTTCGGCGCATGGCAGAGCTCGGAAGGGAACAAGCGCCGTTTGACTTTTTCAACGCAAAATTGGCTGGAATTGAGATGGGACGCCATGTCACCTTTGGAGAGACCCTGATGTGCCTAAACAGTGGAAACCCCCCACAAGTGACCCCATTTTGGAAACTAGACCCCCCCAAGGAACTTATCTAGATGTGTGGTGAGAACTTTGAACCCCCATGGGCTTCACAGAAGTTTTTAATGTACAGCCGTGTTTTTTCCACAAAAATGATCTTTTCACCCCCAATTTTTATTTTCCCAAGGGAAACAGGACCTCAAAAGTTATTGTGCAATTTGTCCTGAGTACGCTGATACCCCATATGTGGGGGTAAACCACTGTTTGGGCGCATGGCAGGGCTCAGAAGGGAAGGAGTGCCACTTGATGCAAAATTGGCTGGAATTGACATCGGGCACCATGTCGCTTTTGGAGAGCCACTGATGTGCCTTAACAGTGGACACCCCACACAAGTGACCCCATTTTGGAAACTAGACCCCCCAAGGAACTCATCTAGATGTGTGGTGAGCACTTTAAACCCCCCCAAGTGCTTCACAGAAGTTTATAACGCCTGAGCGTGAAAATAAAAGTATCTTATATTTTTCACAAACATGATCTTTTAGTCCACATTTTTTTATTTTCCCAAGGGTAACAGGAGAAATTGGACTGCAAAAGTTGTTGTCCAATTTGTCCCGAGTACGCTGATACCCCATATGTGGGTGAAAACTACTGTATAGGCACACATTGGGGATCAGAAGGGAAGTAGTGACGTTTTGGAATGCAGACTTTGATGGAATGGTCTGCAGGTGTCAAGTCGCATTTGGAGAGCTCCTGATGTGCCAATTAGTGGAAACTCCCCACAAGTGACCCCATTTTGGAAACTAGACCCCCAAGGAACCTATCTAGATGTGTGGTGAGCACTTTCAACCCCCAAGTGCTTCACAGAAGTTTATAACACCTGGACGTGTAAATAAAAAAATCATATTTTTTTCACAAACATGATCTTTTAGTCCCCAATTTTTTTATTTTTCCAAGGGTAACAGAAGAAATTGGACCCCAAATGTTGTTGTCCAATTTGTCTTGAGTATGTTGATACCCCATATGTGGGAGAAAAGTACTGTATGGGCACATGTCAGGGCTCGGAAGGGAAGTAGTGAGTTTTTGGAATGCAGACTTTGATGGAATGGTCTGCAGGTGTCATGTCGCATTTGGAGAGTCCCTGATGTGCCTAAACAGTGGAAACCCCACACAAGTGACCCCATTTTGGAAACTAGACCCCCCCAAGGAACGCATCTAGATGTGTGGTGAGCACTTTGAACCCCAAGTGCTTCACAGACGTTTATAACGTAGAGACATAAAAATTAAAAAAATCATATTTTTTCCACAAAAATGATTTTTTTGCCCCCAATTTTTTATTTTCCCAAGGGTAACAGGAGAAATTGGACCCCAAAAGTTGTGCAATTTGTCCTGAGTAGGCTGATACCCCATATGTGGGGGTAAACCACTGTTTGGGCGCATGGCAGAGCTTGGAAGGGAAGGAGCACCATTTGACTTTTTCAATGCAGAATTGGCTGGAATTGAGATCAGACGCCATGTTGCATTTGGAGAGCCCCTGATGTGCCCAAACAGTGGAAACCCCCCAATTCTAACTTCAACCCTAACCCCAACACACCCCTAACTCTAACCCTAGCCCTAACCCTAGCCCTAACCCTAACCCTAATGGGAAAATGGAACTAAATACTTTTTTTAAAATTTTATTATTTTTCGCTAACTAAGGGGGTAATAAAGAGGGTTTGATTTACTATTTATAGCAGGTTTTTATGTTTGGCAGCTGTCGCACGCTAAAAGACGTTTTTTATTGTAAAAATAGTTTTTGCATCACCACATTTTGAGAGCTATAATTTTTCCATATTTTGACCCACCGAGTCATGTGAGGTCTTATTTTTTGTGAGACGAGTTGACATTTTTATAGATACCATTTTCGGGCACGTGACATTTTTTGATCGCTTTTTATTCTGATTTTTGGGCCGCAGAATGAACAAAAAACAGCATTTCATGAATTTCTTTTGGGGAGTGGGTTTACACCGTTCCGCGTGTGCTAAAATTGATAAAGCAGTTTTATTCTTCAGGTCAGTACGATTAGAGCGATACCTCATTTATGTCACTTTTTATGTTTTGGAGCTTTTATGCAATAAAAATTTTTTATATAAAAAATAATTATTTTTGCATCGCTTCATTCTGTGAGTATTCTGTAACTGTTTTATTTTTTTGCTGATGATGCTGTATCATGGCTCATTTTTTTGCGGGACAAAATGACGTTTTCAACGGTACCATGTTTATTTATATGTCTTTTTGATCGTGTGTTATTGCACTTTTTTTCGGCGGTATGATGATAAAGCATTGTTTTCTGCCTAGGTTTTTTTTTTAAGTGGGTCACTAAAGGGGTTAACTAGTGGGACAGTTTTATAGGGCAGGTCGTTACAGACGCGGCGATACTAAATATTTGTATTTTATTTATTTATTTTTTATTTACAAAATAAAAGAATTTATTAGGATTTTTTTATTTTTTATTTAGGATTTTTTTAAAAATTATTTTTACATATTAGTTTACATATTATATTGTTTTTTTTACTTTATTATATTGTCCCAATGTGGGACATTACAATAAAGTGTCAGATCGCTGGTCTGTCACTTTGCAGAGCACTGTGTCAGATCAGTGATCTGACAGGCGCTGCAGAGGCTTCTTTCTCAGTGCCTGCTCTCAGTCGCCTCACTGCAGGACCCTGAAGTACCCCGCGGCCATATTGGATCTGGGGGCCTGCAGGGAGGAGACCCTTGCAGTAGCACAGCACATTGCGCTGCTCTGAGGGTCTCAGGGAAGCACGGAGGGAGCCCCCTCCCTGCACGATTCTTCCCTAATCCCCCGGTACACTGCGATCATGTTTGATCACAGTGTGCCAGGGGTTAATGTGCCGAGGTGGTCCGTGACCACCACTGACACATAGTGCCGGGTGCCAGCTGTGATAATCAGCTGACACCCGGCTGCGATCAGCGGTGCTCCCCCCCGGTCATACGGGGACGGGTACCGTGGATGGGATAGTACGATGTCAGAAAGGGATTAAATTATTTGACTTACTTGATGAGGCAGCAACAATTGATGAATAAGCTGGGTGGATATTACTGGCAGCTGAAAGTAAAGATAAAATAGTAAAATTTTGTATTGTGCATTACTTTTTAGTCAAAGCAACTATTTATTTTAAGAGAATATGTCATCAGGATTTTACTCCCAAAACTACTTATATAGGCACATAGCTTTGTCAAAGACAAATCCAGAAATACATAGCCAGTCCCTTCCTCCATTATGGATGGCAAAGACAGCCTTCAGATCTGCAATAGCTCTTCAGTCTCATTTGCATATAATTTCAAACCCTGACTTTTCAGTAAGGCCGGGATCACACACAGCGAGATACGGCCGAGTCTCGCAGGTTAAAACCAAGCTCTGGCACCGGCACTCCGGAGCGGAGCGTGCAGCTCCATGTATTGCTGTGCGGCTGCACGCTCCGCTCCAGAGTGCCGGCACCAGAGCTTGGTTTTAACCTGCGAGACTCGGCCGTATCTCGCTGTGTGTGATCCCGGCCTAACGGAGGAATAGACTGGCCGTGTAAAGGTATTACTGAATTTGTCTTTCAAAGAGCTTCAAGCATTTATAAAAAGTTTCAGGGTGAAATCCTGCTGACAGATTACCTTTAATTCCTTGTTATACTGATAGAAGAGTATGATATGTAACAAAATGTCTTAAAAGTGCTCACCCAGCTTGCATCAGAGTTTGCTTAATAATCCTTGCACATTCTCCTCTGTGACTTTGACGAAACTTCAAAAACACATAGTTAGCAGTCTAGCACATTCAAAAAATCCAAACTTTATGCTAGATTTAACCAATAAAAATTGATACCAAAAGCCATAGATTAATGAAAAAGATATGTCACTATGCGACGCGTTTCGAGCAACACTAGTTCACAGTGACAAAGATCAATCTATAATAATGTTTTGATTTTATGGATGTGCTGGACTGCTAACTTATGGGTTCTAGAAGTCTACCGTACCTGTTAGTTATATTGCGTCTGAGAATTATTTATCTAAAAACATGGCTTAAAAATTAAATTTATTACAGTCTGGTATCAAATTGTGAAAACATAATAAGGCGGACGATTTAACACAAAAGGATGGCTATACATTAAGTCATATAATGAAAGATATCAGACCATCAACTGGAATAAGATGTAATAAAGACTTAAACACAACTTCAGATAGAAAATAATGTAATTTGTAAATATGAAAATACATTTTCTGAATTTGTTTCCAAAACTTTATAGCGATTTATATTCATTGACTACAAAGCTGAAGTAAATCAAGGGATGATCTTCATGATAACTTATAACTTTATAATTATTTTTTGAGAAGTTTTTCTATACTATACCCCGGTGCCCAATCAATGGCATCACTGTCCCCGCCTTCGGACAAATTGAACATGAAGAGGAAGTCAAAGATCAGCTGAATTTCAGACTTCCTCTTCATTTTCAATTTGTCCAAAGGCGGGGACAGTGACGCCAGCTCTGATTGGGCGTAAAGGTCATGTTTCTCAACAACCGCATGAGAACCCTAGGAGAACGAGTGCTGACACCACAGGAACAGTGCCGGAACAGGAGTTTAACTTTTTTATTTTATCGGTGCCAAGTGTGGGGTATGAGAAGGTGTTGTCTAAGTAGTAGACATCTTCTTTAATTCTAAACTTTATGTATTTATGCCTCCCAAAAAGACAAAGGTATTCTAATGGTGATAATTTTATTGGTTAACTACTTTTAGAATACTTTTGTTTTTTTGGGAATAAAAGTATTCACAGAGTTCTTTGCCTACCACGGTACCACATCATTTTTTATTGTACATCATAAACTTTATTTAAAAACATCTGTAACACATTGAATCCAAAAAGTTACAAAATCATTTGGACTACCACTTATGTTTCATATACAGAAATGATCATATATTGAATATCTCCGTGGAATACTTTGCATGGATAACATTACAGTTCATATTGCTATGCTATAAACCATAGCTCAGTACTTAAGCACAAACTTTTCAAAAGATGACCATTCATCAGTCATACTTTTATTATGACGTGAATGCATGACTTTATTCCAAGATACTGACCTGTATCTCTTGCTCGTACGAGGGGTGGCCTTAACCTTGTTGTCGTTGTGGTAGTTGTTGTGGTGGTGGTTGTGGTAGTAGTGGTGGTGGTTGTAGGTTTTGGTGTGGTAGGCTGTGGAGTTGTCGGTGCTGGAGTTGTAGACGTGGTGGTAGGAATGGTTGTTAAGACGGCGGGTTGAGTTGTCGCTACAGTTGGAGGTGGCACTTCTCGATGTACAGTTTCTTGAAGGGAGATTTATATTGTTAGTTTCAGTTTAACAAATTTTCAACAAAATGTAACATTTACCATGTATTAATGATACATGAGGCCAGCAGCTGACATCAGAAGTGACGCCATATGTTGCCCATAGCAGTCACACCGATGTCAGCTACTTTCCTCTGCACCGCATGTCGTTGGAGTGGCGGAATGTCAAAATATTTTTCTTTACATGTTAGAGAACAGCGGCAGAATCGGGGACCTATATACCAGGAAGGAACCCAGGAAGGGGGACATATATGCTAGGGTGGGGGACATGTATACCAGCATAGGGTACATGTATAACAGGAATGAACCCAGGAAGAGTGACATATATAGCAGGAAGGGGCCCAGGATGAGGGACATACTGTATATACCTGTAAGGAGCCCTGGATGGGGGATATGTACAGGATACGGGACATTACTACATAATGGGGGGGCGCAACATGTATATCCTTATAGGATTTAGAACACTACAAGGGCCCATACATTGGACCAACATGCAGTAACTCTAGTTACACCACTGATGTAGAGCATATAAGGTCTTCTAATCCTATATTCCTAGCAGAGTGAGATGGGGTTCGATTTTTAAGATAGGCTAACCACTGATCCTCTGTGTTGCCCTAGAGATGGGAGACACATTTATCAGACATTAATGGCATTTCTCATAGCTATGCCATAATGGTTTGAGATAAGAATACCACTATAATATTTTGAATATTCAATATCATGTTTATATAATGGGTATTTTTATACTTAGAATTATGTAAAAAATCATCACATTATATGCATATTTGTGGCAATAATCTTGACCAAACTTACCTACTTTCACTTCAACGTACTCAAGAACTGTGGGATATGTGACACCTTTCTTTCCTTTACCCTCTGAGAAGAAATACCAGATATGATTTACTGAAAAAATTGTAGCGTTACAAATAATAGGATACTTAATTTATAATTACTTTTAACCTTTAGGATTTTTATAACTATATTTGTATGTTGGTTGTTTGAATCACCTAGATTTGCAGGAAAGGTTTCATGGTGATGATTTTATGTGCTAGTTATTGTACTCAGGACTGCCACAATTTTCCCAACTTTTAAGAGTTATATTTACCCTTGCAGTTATTTCATGCTAACAAGTGTTATAAAGACGTTTAATAAAAAATAAGATTGGTGGCATTAAATATATTAGGTAACATAAATATGGAATGGCTTCATGCAAAGGTAATGGAGAGCAGCTATTAAGAATAGATAATAGTAAAAACTTGATTCTAGATTTGATTACATGGATTTAGATCCTTTAGGGGAAGTTTAGATTTCTGCATTTAAAAATTTATGTGAATTTTAGCACATGCAAATATAAAACTCAGCGTGCCCATTATTTTGTGGATTTGCATTGCATCCTTACAATGATTTTTAGTTTTTGTAATGCAAAAAAATCAATAACTGAAAACTAGGCCATTTTCTGTAACCCCTTCTAAGGGCTCGTGCACACAGGGACAGCACACTGACCCTTGTTATTCAACAGAGCAGTGCAGATGACTGATTTTTTTCAATGCCCGAATCTGTCTCTGGAAAAAATCGTAACATGCTGCGATTTGACTCTGAAATCAGATGAGACTCACCCATTCAAGTCTATGGGTGCGAGAAAAAAATTGTTTGCCAGTCATAATAGCATCGGATACATTGCAATTCTGTAAAATAGAAAACTGTAATTGGTTTTGTAAATCATTAATTTCTGCTACTGTAAAAAAAAGAAAACAAAAACAAAAAAAAACGGATTGCACACAGTTGACAAGTGACAAAAATATCGTCCCACTTTTCTGGATGAAAATCAGAAGCTAAGGAGCTGTAAGTGCATCAGCATGGCTTAATCACTTCCACACTGAACTTCTAAGCCTGGTTTGTTGAGGCCACAGCTGCACTTTGGGGTTATAAAGGAAACAACTGGCTTATCTTTTAGAGAGCTAGACAATCATATTAAAGAATCACTCCCATCAAAGTTTTTATTCTCTAGGTATATTGCAGTCATCATATTATAAAACACAGTGTACTTACAAATGATCATTTTTCCCTTCTACCCAGCTAATTATTTTTTTTCCATTAGGTCTATGACATCAGGTGATTAACAACTAACTAGCGCCCCTTTTGAAGAAGCTCATGGCGAAACTGCATCGTTGGGGCAAGGAAGCATGATACATCAAAGATAAAGCACAAGTCACTTTGTAAGTACCTTATAGAGAGGGTTTGGGGATACACCTTTCCCTTTTTTCCATCTCCTCAGATTTTCTCATTTATTTATTAATTAACTTATTAATATAGCATGTATAGATATACCTCTTTGATCCAGGACTCTATGTTATATTATCATGTATTGAATAGGGCAATGTGAAACATTTAACATCTCCACATAGGTCATCATCATTTGTGTTATACACTTGCACTTTGATTATGATAAGTAGTTTTTTGTGATACCTATAGATTTTTTCTGTATCAATTTTTTAAGGTATTCTTTCCCAAATACCAGGTCCAACACAACTCCTTAGAACATAGTGCTTTTTAAACTCCAGTGTCAGGGCATTCATTTTTTGTTCTCTCTGTGCTTGAATTTTTATCAATAATTTTAAATAATTTATCTATAAAAGTTGTCCATTTTAATAATTTTTTTTGCAATATTACATCTTTGTCCCCTCAATAATTCCTATGAGGTTATGTATAGAAATAGAGTGAGGCCATGCCCACTTATGCATACCCTCCAGTCCCGGGTCAGAAACTGGCCAATTCCACAGCACACAGCACGTGCATCAGGAGGATTCAAAAGTCTGCAGTCGCATTTAACATAGTAACATAGTAACATAGTTATTAAGGTTGAAGGAAGACTTTAAGTCCATCTAGTTCAACCCATATCCTATCCTAACTTGCCCTAACATGTTGATCCAGAGGAAGGCAAAAAAAAAAACCATGTGGCAAACAGTAAGCTTCACATTGGGGAAAAAAATTCCTTCCCGACTCCACATATAGTAATCAGACTAGCTCCCTGGATCAACGCAACACTAAGGAGACTAGTGTATATACCCTGTAATATTATACTTTTCAAGAAAGGCATCCAGTCCCGTCTTAAATTTTAGTAGGGAATCACTCATTACAACATCATATGGCAGAGAGTTCCATAGTCTCACTGCTCTTACAGTAAAGAATCCGCATCTGTGAGTATGCTTAAACCTTCTTTCCTCCAGACATAGAGGATGCCCCCTTGTCCCCGTCACAGGTCTAAGAGTAAAAAGATCATTAGAAAGGTCTTTGTACTGTCCCCGCATATATTTATACATTGTAATAAGATCACCCCTAAGCCTTCGATTTTCCAAACTAAATAACCCCAAGTGTAATAACCTGTCTTGGTATTGCAGACCCCCTAGTTCCCTAATAACCTTGGTCGCTCTTCTCTGAACCCGCTCCAGTTCAGCTACGCCTTTCTTATACACCGGAGACCAGAACTGTACGCAGTATTCTAAGTGTGGTTGCACTAGTGACTTATATAGAGGTAAAATTATGTTCTCCTCATGAGCATCTATGCCTCTTTTAATGCATCCCATTATTTTATTTGCCTTTGCAGCAGCTGCCTGACACTGTCCACTAAATGTGAGTTTGTCGTTCACCCATACACCCAGGTCTTTTTCAGTGACAGTTTTGCCCAGTGCTTTATAGTTAAGCACATAATTATACATCTTGTTCATTCTACCCAAGTGCATGACCTTACATTTATCCCATTAAAGCTCATTTGCCATTTATCAGCCAAAGGCTCTAGTTTACATAAATCCTCCTGTAATATAAAATTGTTCTCCTCTGTAATGATTACCCTGCAGAGTTTAGTGTCATCTGCAAATATTGAAATTATGCTCTCTATGCCCTCTACAAGGTCATTAATAAATATGTTAAAAAGAAGTGGGCCCAAAACTGACCCCTGTGGTACCCCACTGCTAATCGTGATCCAGTCCAAGTGTGCTCCATTAATAATCACCCTTTGTTTCCTATCCCTGAGCCAGCTCTTAACCCACCTACACATATTTTCCCCTATCCCCATTTTTCTCATTTTATGTATCAACCTTTTGTGTGGCACCGTATCAAAAGCTTTTGAAAAGTCCATGTACACCACGTCCACTGCATTCCCTTGGTCCAGTCCGGAACTTACCTCTTCATAAAAGCTTATCAGATTAGTCTGACAGGAACGGTCCCTTGTAAACCCATGTTGATATTGGGTCATGAGGTTATTCTTCTCCAGATACTCCAGTATAGTATCTCTTAGAAAACCCTCCAGGATTTTACCCACAGTAGAGGTTAATCTTACTGGCCTATAATTTCCAAGTTCAGTTTTTGTCCCCTTTTTGAATATTGGCACCACATTTGCCATACCCCAGTCCTGTGTTACAGACCCTGTTATTGAATCTTCATAGATTAAAAATAATGGTCTACCAATGACTGTGCTTAATTCCTGCAGTACTCGGGGGTGTAGCCCATCTGGGCCCAGGGATTTGTAAATTTTATTGATTATTAGACGCCGCTGTACTTCCTGCTGGGTTAAGCAGGTGACATTTAATGGAGAATTTTTTTATCACTGATCATGTTATCCGTCATGGGATTTTCTTGTGTATATACTGTTGAATATGTTGGGATTATTTTTACTTTCTCTGGCAATGAGTCTCTCTGTCTCAATCTTAGCTGTCTTGATTTGCTTTATACAGAATTTATTTAATCTTCTGTATTTAGTAAATGCCTCATCACTACCTAGTTGCTTTAATTCTCTAAATGCTTTATTTTTGTCACTTATTGCACCCCTTACAGCTCTATTTAGCCATAGTGGTTTCCTCCTATTTCTAGCATGTTTATTTCCATAAGGTATATACAGTTGTGGCCAAAAGTATTGACACCCCTGCAATTCTGTCAGATAATACTCAGTTTCTTCCTGAAATTGGTTGCAAACACAAATTCTTTGGTATTATTATCTTCATTTAATTTGTCTTAAATGAAAAAACACAAAAGAGAATGAAGCAAAAAGCAAAACATTGATCATTTCACACAAAACTCCAAAAATGGGCCAGACAAAAGTATTGGCACCCTCAGCCTAATACTTGGCTGCACAACCTTTAGCCAAAATAACTGCGACCAACTGCTTCCGGTAAACATCAATGAGTTTCTTACACGGCTCTGCTGGAATTTTAGACCATTCTTCTTTGGCAAACTGCTCCAGGTCCCTGATATTTGAAGGGTGCCTTCTCCAAACTGCCATTTTTAGATCTCTCCACAGGTGTTCTATGGGATTCAGGTCTGGACTCATTGCTGGCCACCTTAGAAGTCTCCAGTGCTTTCTCTCAAACCATTTTCTAGTGCTTTTTGAAGTGTGTTTTGGGTCATTGTCCTGCTGGAAGACCCATGACCTCTGAGAGAGACCCAGCTTTCTCACACTGGGCCCTACATTATGCTGCAAAATTTGTTGGTAGTCTTCAGACTTCATAATGCCATGCACATGGTCAAGCAGTCCAGTGCCAGAGGCAGCAAAGCAACCCCAAAACATCAGGGAACCTCCACCATGTTTGACTGTAGGGACCATGTTCTTTTCTTTGAATGCCTCTTTTTTTCTCCTGTAAACTCTATGTTGATGCCTTTGCCAAAAAGCTCTACTTTTGTCTCATTTGAAGAGAAAATTCTTCCAAAACGTTTTAGGCTTTTTCAGGTAAGTTTTGGCAAACTCCAGCCTGGCTTTTTTATGTCTCGGGGTAAGAAGTGGGGTCTTCCTGGGTCTCCTACCATACAGTCCCTTTTCATTCAGACGCCGACGGATAGTACGGGTTGACACTGTTGTACCCTCGGACTGCAGGGCAGCTTGAACTTGTTTGGATGTTAGTCGAGGTTCTTTATCCAACTTCCGCACAATCTTGCGATGAAATCTCTTGTCAATTTTTCTTTTCCGTCCACATCTAGGGAGGTTAGCCACAGTGCCATGGGCTTTAAACTTCTTGATGACACTGCGCACGGTAGACACAGGAACATTCAGGTCTTTGGAGATGGACTTGTAGCCTTGACATTGCTCATGCTTCCTCACAATCTGGTTTCTCAAGTCCTCAGACAGTTCTTTGGTCTTCTTTCTTTTCTCCATGCTCAATGTGGTACACACAAGGACACAGGACAGAGGTTGAGTCAACTTTAATCCATGTCAACTGGCTGCAAGTGTGATTTAGTTATAGCCAACACCGGTTAGGTGCCACAGGTAAGTTACAGGTGCTGTTAATTACACAAATTAGAGAAGCATCACATGATTTTTCGAACAGTGCCAATACTTTTGTCCACCCTCTTTTTTATGTTTGGTGTGGAATTATATCCAATTTGGCTTTAGGACAATTCTTTTTGTGTTTTTTCATTTAAGACAAATTAAATGAAGAAAATAATACCAAAGAATTTGTGTTTGCAATCATTTTCAGGAAGAAACTGAGTATTATCTGACAGAATTGCAGGGGTGTCAATACTTTTGGCCACAACTGTATTGTGCACAGGTCCTATTAAGGATGCTCATAAATGTCTCCCATTTTCTTTGTGTATTTTTATGTCTCAGGATATCATCCCAGTTAAATGCACCAAGATCATCTCTCATCCGTTGAAAATTTGCCTTCCTGAAGTTTAGTGTCTTTGTAACCCCTCTACTACACATCTTATTAAAGGCCACCTGATAACTTATTATTTTGTGATCACTATTACCCAAGTGACCCTCAACCTTTATATTTGATATGCGGTCTGGCCTGTTGGTTAATATTAGGTCAAGCAGTGCCCCACCTCTTGTTGGGTCCTGAACCAGTTGTGAAAGGTAATTGTCTCTCATAGTTGTCAAAAACCTATTACCTTTGCTGGAACTGCAGGTTTCGGTTCCCCAATGTATTTCAGGGTAGTTGAAGTCCCCCATAATAATGACTTCTCCTTGAGTCGCTGCTTCATCTATTTGCTTGATGAGGATATTCTCTGTTGCTTCCATTATTTTTGGAGACTTATAACAAACCCCTATCAGTAATTTATTATTTATCCCCACCCCCCCTATCTCTACCCACAGGGACTCTACATTTTCATTAGATTCATATATGTTATCACGCAGGATGGGTTTTAAGGATGATTTTACATATAAACACACGCCTCCCCCTCGCTTATTTGTACGGTCATTTCTGAACAGACTATAGCCCTGTAAATTAACCGCCCAGTCATGGCTCTCGTCCAGCCATGTCTCAGATATCCCCACCATGTCATAATTATGTTCCAACAACATTAACTCTAATTCCTCCATTTTATTGGCGAGGCTTCTGGCATTAGTATACATGCACTTTAAGTATCTCTCTGTACCTCTATTCTTTCTTAAATTATTAACTGTTCTAACTCCACCCCCCCATGCCACGCCACCCTCAATTTCATCATTTGTGCCCAGGTCTCTATCTGCACTGTCTTCCCCTCCTATAAAAGGAATACCCTCCCCCCGTCCCTAGTTAAAACACTCCTCCAACCTTCTAGCCATTTTCTCCCCCAGCACAGCTGCACCCTCCCCATTGAGGTGCAGCCCGTCCCTAGCATAGAACCTGTAGCCAACTGAGAAGTCGGCCCAGTTCTCCAGGAACCCAAACCCCTCCTTCCTACACCAATTCCTGAGCCAATTATTAACCTCCCTAATCTCCCACTGCCTCTCTGGCGTGGCACGTGGTACAGGAAGTATTTCTGAAAATACCACCTTGGAGGTCCTTTCTTTAAGCTTGCAGCCTAATTCCCTGAAATCATCTTTAAGGACCTTCCACCTACCTCTAACTTTGTCATTTGTGCCAATGTGCAACATGACTGCTGGATCCTCACCAGCCCCTCCCAGTAATCTGTCAACCCGATCAGCGATGTGTCGGACTTGAGCGCCAGGTAGGCAGCACACATTTCGACGATCCCTGTCTTTGTGACAGATTGCCCTATCTGTTCCCCTAATAATTGAGTCCCCCACTACCAGCACCTGTCTGGCCTACTTTGGACTGGCCTACCTCTTTAACTTTCTCCCCGTAGCTATTTTTCCAGTTTTTGTCAGACATGATTTAAACACTGTTTGCCTTCATATTACCATTACACCTGCAGATATCCGTTTTTGGAAATGATGGGTTCTTTTTAAAAAGTTATTCCCATCTCAGTCTCCCATGGCTTAAACAGGACTAACTGTCTATGCTCCAATCTCAATAGTTATGGCTACAGACACAGCAGACTCTCGGTAAAACAATAATGGAAGATAAGCAGTGCTGATCATTTCTTGGCTATTACCTGCTACGACAAAGGACTCTTTCCAGCGAGGAAGAGAAAGTGATCGTATCCCATTTGAGAAGCTTCCCTTGTAACCAGACTGCCCAGCGACTTTCCGAACAAGAATCTTCCCTCCTGAGTTGTCAATGACACCGCTGTAAAAATATATGAACATTGCTTTCAATATAATGTCATCCGTATTGTAATCAAGTGTAATGTAATCATGGGTGTTCATGTTGTGATCATGTGGATAATAGAATTAGCTCTTGTTCAAACCTGCAGACCTGTGAATGGCAGCTGTGCAGATGCTGGAAAAAGAGGCATATATGTCTGTGCCATATACACGATGCTTCCCATCTTGGCAACCTGCTGGACACTTTGCAAGGAACTCTGGGTTGACTATTTTGCCTGCTTTGATGTCACAGTCAATGTGAGGAGCATCTGCGCAAATAAACAGGTAAGGTTTATAGTGGTTAGTCTATAGAACATTATCAGTCTTGGCCAATAAAGTTACAAAGAGAACACTATTCCCAGTGATACAAAACAGAGAGATGATAATTCCACATAAATTACTGATATGATTTTCATAACTTTCCTGGAGTTTAGCATTAAAGGATAATCGTGCTTTTTAGTAACTTTTTGGAATAATCTATCCTTATGCATGGAGAACAAAACTTACTGGCCTTTATATGATTTTTACTTTGCACTTTCACCAGTTTTTCGTTCTGTAAGATCTAGTTCTTAATTTGCAATTTACTCTGAGCTAAGGGAGGAGACATGGCTGCTAAGATTTCTGCCTTACACAGCAGCACACAGAGATGGGAAATATTCCTTGCCTGAGTATTTTGTTGCTGTTGGCTTATGAGCTTCTTCCTGGCTTGCTTATGGAGATCCTGCTGCTGCTCATTTACTCAGTGCTCTGCCTTATCACTTCCAGCTGCCTTCAGTCCACTGTGCTGCTTCTTGATCCTGTGGTGGTTACCTTTTGTCCTAACTTCTAAAGAGAGGAGCTATACATTTCTGGTACTGCTGTGGTCCGTACGAATTTCTGACATTTCTATTATCTGAGTAGTAATTCTTGGATTGTTCTGTGTGGGCTGCGGTGCTGGACTTGAGCGGGACTTTTCAGCCCAAAAAGAAGTACACTGGAAAACCTTCTCCTTGTTGTACTCCACCTGCATACATGTATTTCTGGAGTTCCATGAAAAGTGTCGGCTCCACTACCTGCATATTGCTGGATCACCACATTTAAGTGCCAGTCGCACTCTTGCTTCATATAACTGCTGGACTTGCTTGTATTAGTGGTCGCGCCCCACTATCATAGTTGCTGGACATTTCCGTTTTGTGCTGATCACTTCGCTGTAATTTCAGGATTGTCTCTGTTAGTTTATGTTATACTCCTTGCTTTGTTAAATACAGTTTATTGTTCTCACATTCGTTTTATCCCACGCAATCAGATTCCATAGTACCTTCATAAGGGTAAGTTCACACAGGGCGTTTTTTCTGCAGGAAAACCTGATTTCTTGGCAGGAAAGAAGCTACAGCAAAAACACAGGTTTTTAGGTGCGTTTTTTAGTGTGGATTTGGTGCATTTTTTGTGTCTCTTTGTCCATGCTAATGTCCATGACTTTTCTGCAGAAAAAAACACTGCAAATAATGATACCTGCATTTTTGCTGTGTTTTTGCTGCATTTTTGCAGCGTTTTTTCAACACCCATTCAAGCCAAAGGGTGAAAAACGCTGCAAAAATTGTTAGGCGTCAGGTTTCTGCATCTGCTCTGCAGGAACCCAGAGCCTTACATTCTGCGGTCTCTGCGTCTTGGGTGACGTTCAACCCGCGTGCGCATTTCCGCCATATTGCTCATCTGTCACTACTTAGCAGCAGTGTTTACACCTACTGCACGATGGACCCCGAGCGGCGAACGCACTTTATTATTTATTTTTATTTAGGCAAAAATTGTTAGGCGTCAGGTTTCTGCATCTGCCCTGCAGGAACCCAGAGCCTCACATTCTGCTGTCTCTGCGTCTTGGGTGACGTTCAACCCGCGTGCGCATTTCCGCCATATTGCTCGTCTGTCACTACTTAGCAGCAGTGTTTACACCTACTGCACGATGGACCCCGAGCGGCGTACGCACTTTATTATTTATTTTTATTTAGTATGCTCCGCCGTTCCTAACATTATACTAGCGCCAGGGTCTGGCTAGTAATGGCAGATCAGCAGCAACTCCTACAGTACATTCGGCAGCTAGAGTGCCGGTTGACTACTCTTGAGAGTGCTATCTCAGCTGCGAAGTCTACCGAGTCTGCTGTACAGGCAATCGCAGAGGCGGTTTCACGTATGTCCACTTCCTCCCCTGCGCCGACAGTTTCCCGCCTCCCGTTGCCCAATACATTTTCTGGCGATGGTGCCTCCTGTAGGGGTTTTGTGAGCCAGTGCTCTATCCAGCTGGAGTTACTGGCTGTGCGATTCCCTACGGAACAGGCTAAGGTGGAGTTTATTGTTTCCCTTCTGTCGGGCAGGGCGTTGGAGTGGGCTACGCCACTATGGGAGCGTGGTGACCCAGAGGTTCGGACCGCTGCTCAGTTCTTAACATCTATCAAGCAGGTATTCCTGGGACCACGGGTTGCGCACGATACCTCTCTTCAGCTACTTGCATTAACTCAGGGATCTCTTTCGGTCAGCCAGTATGCCGTTCATTTTCGGACACTGGCTTCCGAACTGGAGTGGTCTGATAAAGCCCTCATCCCTGTGTTTTGGAGAGGTTTAGCGGAGCATGTTAAGGATGCTCTGTCTACCAGAGAGGTGCCTGCAAATCTGGAGGAGCTGATTGCCATTGCCACCCGCATTGATCTCCGTTTTTCGGAGCGCGGGCTGGAGCGTGCTCAAACCAGACGGAAGGTTACTATGGCTCCCAACCCATGGAGGTGTCGCGCGCCAGTCTCGAGGCGCGTCCGCCACTAAGCGTCACTTGCGGTTACCACTGTCAGCACTCTGTTCCCCAGGATAATGGGGCCCCGCAATGGCCAAACTTGGTGCCGCCGGGCAAGACCTTTGTCCCCCTTGCCTTTGGCTGAAGGTTCTCGCGTGGGCACACACGTCCAGGGCGGGTGGTCACTGTGGCTACATGCAGACCACAAAACTCCTGGCAGGGTCTTATTGGTGTTCGCACAGGTCTCGGGACACTAAAAAGTATATTCGGGCATGTGCCTCTTGTGCTCGGAATAGCTTCCTTAAACAGAGAGTGATCACGCCCGCCGACACACTGCAGCGTTCCACTTCAACTTCTGCTCCTGGCGATTTTTCTGCTCCCATTGTCTCCCACGTGTCCCTTCTTAAACCTGGCGATCTTGCCGCCTCTGATACCTTCCACGTGTCCCGGTTTTTCGTGTCACCTGCCGGGACATCAAACTTGCCTTCGGACGAGTCTGAGGCCTATGCCTCTGATGGGCACAAGGTGGTGGATTGGAAGGCTCAGAGGGGAGGGGGCCTTGGGTGGGGTAATATTAGGTGTCAGGCTTCTGCATCTGCTTTACAGGAATCCAGAGCCTCACATTCTGTGGTCTGCTGCTGTCTATCTACTGCAGAGAAGATTACTTTGCAGCAGATCGCTCCAGAGACTAAGTCCCTCTGTTCTCCTACTGAGCATGCTCACGAGACGATCTCCCATTGGAGATCGGGAGTCATGTGCCCAGGTCCTGCTCCAGATCTCATTGGTCCAGCTCGGAGATCTGGAAACTTCCGGAAGGTCCCGGCTATAAAAAGCGCGCATGACCGTTTGGCCATGCGCTAGTATAGTCTCTAGTTGCTACTGTGTGAATGATGATGGATGTATGAACCTGCGAATGACTCATTAAGGTCCCCTCCCTCTGATATTACGAATGTGTACAGGGACTTAGATTAGAGTCAGCGCCAGCGCGTGGCAAGCCTCAAGCCACTACAGCATCATCCACAGTGCTAGCGTCCGACATTGCGCCTGCTTCCTTGCTTTGTCGACTAGCGGCAGTGTCCTACGCCGTGCTGCTGTTGCAGCCCTCTTTGGCGTCTGCAGTAGCAACGCCACACGCATGGTAGGTCTAGATGGACGCAGCTCCTCTGTCTTGGGTCCTCCTCCTGTGACCAGATACAGTGTGTGCATTTTCCTGAGACCTGTGACACTAACAGGCTCAGCCTTTTGTGTTTACCTCTGCTGACATCTCTGTGAGCAAACAGATTGCTTAGCGCACTTGGGTGACGTTCAACCCGCGTGCGCATTTCCACCATATTGCTCGTCTGTCACTACTTAGCAGCAGTGTTTACACCTACTGCACTTTGGACCCCGAGAGGCGAACGCACTTTATTATTTATTTTTTATTTAGTGCATTCCGCCGTTCCTAACAAAAATGCTAAAAGAAGTGACATGCTCTATGTCCAAAAAAAGCAACAAAGCACAAAATCCTGATGACACAAAAAAACAATGTGTGTGCAGGAGATTTCTGAAATCTCATAGGCTTTGCTAGTACTGTAAAAAGCAGCTGAAAATTAGCATAAAAAAGCAGCAAAAAAAAACAACAAAAACGCCCAGTGTGAACATACCCTAATTGTTACAGATTTATGCAAAGTTTGTTAAAAGTACAGTTCCATTTTAACTAGTTTCTAAAACGTTCTAAAGCGTCACAGCATGATGGTAGCTGGGAGTCAGCTAATAAGGCCACAACTGGACTTCTCATAGAGATGACAGAGATGGTTTATTATCATCTCTGTCCTCCCGATCACTGTATACGCAGCACTAAACTAGCGCTGTCTATACAGTAATAGGAAGACCTAAAGGTGTTTCCTTTACCAGACCCAGTGATCATTTGATTGCCAGATGTAGGAAGAGAGCAGGAGCTGCTGAGTTCTATAACACCCAGTTAGGCCTGCTAAGCAACCAAGAGGCTGGATTCACTCTGTAACTAGGGCTAATATCCTAGTCCCAATCACAAGAGAAATCAGATTTAAAAAAAAGTATTTCAAAGTTGAAATGCCCCAAAAGATCTCTGTATGACCTTATTCGGTGACAATATATGACATAAATAAATAGCAGGAAAATAAGCAAAAAAATAAATACAAAAATTAATAAAAAAGCTACTGCCAATCCAAATTGCTGTTACTAGCCCTTCCAACATAAATAAACTGGAAAGGGAACACATTTTAAAATGTATGATATTTTATTGATGGCTTTTAGTCACAAAAAAGGTCATAAACACTGTAAAAGCAAACACATATTACCATTATTTTGCCACAAATATAATCTGATATTGGCAAAAAATAAAAGATGAGAGTATGAAAATACCCCAAAAATTGGGCTTTGGGCAAATTTTTTAAAGCTCTTTAAACTCCATGTCCGAAAACCCCCTAAAATGTGTCTGATCAGGCAGTGGATAAAATGGCATGGTCTTGAACTCTTTAAAGAGTTTTTCATTATTATCAGAAATTTTCCTTTTCCCAAAATTCTGCTGATGGATGCAAATCTGATCAAACCTGTCAGTCAGCCTTGTCCAATTGAAAAACGATGCGAGAAAGAAAGCTGCTTTTCATTTGGACAAGGACATGGCGGGTGGACAGGTATGGTCACATGTTCCTCTACCAACAGCCATGTTTTGGATGTAAGTGCTGTGTAGTCTGTGAGGAAGGTGTCACAAAGAAGCCTAGGAGGAGAATTTGTAATACTTATATATTTCCAAATGCTTCAAAATCATATTTCATAAAAATAAAGTTCAAGTGGCCACCCCCTTTAATTGTATACTTGGCTGAGGTTTACAGGAATAACATTCAAATGATCATGACATACAACACTTTACAGCTTTAACCTTCTGGACAATAGTTCAGTTAGATCAATTAATTTAAGTAAATCAGTTGATTGTGGCTCGATGATGGAAAGATAAATTATATATAACAAGCACTTTGTTATATACATTGTCACATCCCAATGGCAAAAATAACCAGCTTTGTTTTACATCAATAAGACCACTGGGTGGCACTGGAGATGTTAAAAAATATTACATACGTTTATTCTTTCTGTTCTTCTTAGAAGATACACATGTACAAGTCAGAATCAAAACTGTAAGAAATGAGCAAATAGAGGTTACAAATACAAAAACTTTAAAGATGTGTCTTAGTTCTAATGCAAATTACATATATATATATAAAAAACACTGGATTAATTATGCTCAGCATGTTGTACTAATTAATGCATTTAAATATAATTCATTGCAAGTGAAGTGACAAAAGTTCATTTAAAGTGACTTTACCTGTAATATTCTATATTAAAAACTTTTTTAATGAATCAAAAATCAGAAATAAAAAGTTATTGCAGCTGATTGCATACTTGGAATATCTGTTAGTGCTTATGTATGTGAATCAGTTAAAGCAAGTCTAAATAACTCAGTCTGCTGCAGGGAAAAAGTAGCACTACTTGGCACCCATATGTGGTGCCTAGTACTCCATGGCAGGAGCTGCTGTTCTTTCTAGTAAAGGAGGATCTCAAATAGAATAGTCTGATCAGTGATATCACACTGGCATAGACTGATATTGTTGGCAGCGGTTTAATCTCTGTACTGTCCAGTCATTCAACGGTGAATCTACATACTGTATTTATTCAGGAAGAAAGATAACACAGCTTACAACTGGTGTTTCTTATAGCTTAGGATCTTAGCTTCTTGTCTGTCAGCTTGCAAAGTGCAAGTAAAGATGTGCTCCAATGAAGCAGGAACTTCCTGATTCCTCTTTTTAACAGTGCCTTACTGGTAATCAAACACTATTCCTGGAGACAGAAACTCATGTACTATTAAACAGTAGTAAATAGTAGTCGATGCAATGTATACAATAATAAGCATTACTCTAACAGATATGTCTCTCCTTATACACATGAATGAAGAGAGCGGGCAATGAAGCAATGCCAGGAGGGCCAGAGATTTCCATGACTCACCCCATGACCAGTCCTCTCAGTCTACAATTTCCCTGCTCCTTTTAAAACTGTGAATTATCTGAAACACTGCTCACTTAAGACTAAAACCTAGACATCTGGAATTTGGGAGTCTGTCCCTAATGGCTATTTACTGTGGTTTGGAGCAGCTTGAATCACCTAACAGGTTCAATTTAAAGGATTATGCTCAAGTTATTTAATGGGTAAAGTTGCAAAGTGCTTGTAAAAATAAGCAATTTACCTTTTAGTAAAATAAAAATCCATTCTCAAGCAAGAGGGAATTTGTAATTCTAATATTTACTGCTCATTGCTACCGGTCGGAACTGCTCAGTGGTAACAGCTTGGTATTGCACATCCGCCCCCTATACAAATCAATAGTGGACGGATGTGCAGTACATGGCTGCAGCCGGTATTTGTTTACGCTGTTGCACAACTGAACAGTTCCAATTTACAGAAACAACTGATTGGGCGGGTGTCGGATGTGTCGCAACCAGAGGCGTATCTAGGGGGCTACAGCCAGGCCGCCTAATACGGCGGTCCGATGTGTTCCCCTGGCAGCTGTATTCTGCTGCCCCCCGGACTGGGAGATGGCAGTACTCTGAGACAGCTGCCAAGCTTACAGCCATCACAGAGAAACTGCAGTGTGCTGGCTCCCAGTGTTCAATAGTGCGCAAGTACAATTGAAGCTCTGACAGCCGGGTCAGAGCGCTGTCAGGAGTGTGATCATGCCATGCGATTACGCTGCTGATGTCACTCAGCATTGGTGCAGAGGCACAGATGGATGGTAAGTACAGTGGGTACGAAAAGTATTCAAACCCCTTTAAATTTTTCATTTTTTGCTTCATTGCAGCCATTTGGTAAATTCAAAAAAGTTCATTTTTTTCTCATTAATGTACACTCTGCACCCTATCTTGACTGGAAAAAACTGAAATGTAGTCATTTTTGCAAATTTATTAAAAAAGAAAAACTGAAATACCACATGGTCATAAGTATTCAGACCCTTTTCAGTATTGATTAGAAGCACCCTTTTGAGCTAGTACAGCCATGAGTCTTCTTGGGAATGATGCAACAATTTTTTCACACCTGGATTTGGGGATCCTCTGCCATTCTTCCTTGCAGATCCTCTCCAGTTCGGATGGTGAATCTTGGTGGACAGCTATTTTCAGGTCTCTCCAGAGATGCTCAATTGGGTTTAGGTCAAGGCTCTGTCTGGGCCAGTAAAGAATGGTCACAAAGTTGCTCTGAAGCCATTCCTTTGTTATTTTAGCTGTGTGCTTATGGTCATTGTCTTGTTGGAAGGTGAACCTTTGGCCAAGTCTGAGGTCCAGAGCACTCTGGAAGAGGTTTTCATCCAGAATATCTCTGTACTAGGCCACTTTCATGTTTCCTTCAATTGCAACCAGTCATCCCGTCCCTGCAACTAGAAAACATCCCCCTAGCATGATGCTGCCACCACCATGTTTCACTGTTTGTATTGATTGTATTGGGCAGGCGATGAACAGTGCCTGGTTTTCTCCACACATACCTCTTAGAACTTTTTGGTCATAATTCTATCTTCGTCTCATCAGACCAGAGAATCTTATTTCTCATAGTCTGGAAGTCCTTCATGAGTTCTTTACCAAACTCTATGTGGGCTTTCGTATGTCTGGTACTGAGGAGAGGCTTCCGTCGGCCCACCCTGCCATAAAGGCCCATCTGGTGGAGGGCTGCAGTGATAGTTGACTTTGTGGAACTTTCTCCCATCTCCCTACTGCATCTGTGGAGCTCAGCCACAGTGATCTTGGGGTTCTTCTTTACCTCTCTCACCAAGGCTCTTCTCCCATGATTGATCAGTTTGGCTGGACGGCCAGGTCTAGGAAGACTACAGGTGATCCCAAACTTCTTCCATTTAAGGATTATGGAGGCCACTGTGCTCATAGGAACCTTGAGTACTGCAGAAATTCTTTTGTAACCTTGGCCAGATCTGTGCCTTGCCACAATTCTGTCTCTGAGCTCCTTGGCCAGTTCCTTTGACCTCATGATTCTCATTTGGTTTGACTTGCACTGTGAACTGTGAGGTCTTATATAGACAGATGTGTGCCTTTCAAAATCAAGTCCAGTCAGTTTAAATTAAATACAGCTGGACTCCAATGAAGGAGTAGAACCATCTCAAGGAGGATCACAAGGAAATGGACAGCATGTGACATAAATATGTGGGAAGGGTCTGAATACTTATGACCATGTGATATTTCATTTTTTGTTTTTTAATAAATTTGCTAAATTGTCTACATTTCTGTTTTTTTCAGTCAAGATGGGGTGCAGAGCGTACATTAATGAGAAAAAATGAACTTTTTTGAATTAAAAAAAATGGCTACAATGAAACAAAGAGTGAAAAATTTAAAGGGGTCTGAATACTTTCCGTACCCACTGTACTCTATGTTAGTGGAGCTGAAGACACCGAAGATAGGAGGGGGGTATTCACTCGGTGGTGTTTACTGGGAGGTGGTGCATTTAACGTGTGTGTGGGTATTTGCTGGGGGGGTAATTTCTATGTGCATGTGGAGGGGGTAATTACTTTGTGTGTGTGTTTGGAAGGGAGTATTTACTGTATGTGGCGGAGTATTTACTGTATATGTGAGAGGGGTTATTTACTGTGTGGGGGTATTTAATTTGTGTGAGGGGGTATTTACTGTGTGTGTGGGAGGTATTTACTGTATGTGGAGAGTATTTACTGTGTGTGGGGGGTATTTACTGTGAGTGCGGGGTATTCACTGTGTGAGTGAGATTTGTATTCACTATGTGTGTGAGGGGTATTTGCTGTGGGTGAGAAGGGTATTTACTGTGTGGGTAGATTTACTGTGATGGTTTTTAGTGTTAGGCTATGTGCACACGTAGTTTTTTTGGTGTGCGGATTTTGGAGAGAAAACCGCAGGTAAATCCGCAGGACAAAAGTCCTGCGGTTTATCTGCGGTTTTGCCCTGCGGTTTTACACCTCATAATGGATGAGGTGTAAAACTGCAGCGTTTCTGCACCAAACAATTGACATGCTGCGGATTGTAAACCCCAGCAAAACCGTGCGGAAAAATCAGCAGCATGTGCACAGCGTTTTTTAATTTCCATAGGAAATAAAGGTACTGTACAACGCAGCAGAATCTGCTGCGGACCCGCAGCTGCAGAAACGCTGCTGAACCACATCAGAATCCGCACCGTGTGCACATACCCTTATGGGGCTGGGTGAGATTTCGTGTAATGGGCTATGATTTGAGGACACAAATTTGAGTAGCAAGGAAGCGACAGGTGCAGACACAAAATGGGGAACGGGAGAAATTTGAAGATGCAATATGAAGAGGAAGGTATGAGATGGGGGCATGTATGGGGGAAGGGTGCAGACACAGTATTGTGAGTGGTGGTATGAGTGTGAACACAGTATGAGTAGTGAGTGGAAAATGTATGAGGACACAGTATTGGGGTGATGGAATAGGTGCGAACACAGTATGGGGAGGTGGAGGGATGTGTGAGGAGGCAGTATGGAAAATGAGAGGGTAATTGTATGAGGAGGGAGGATGCAAATGTTTTTTTGTGTTGCATTGCTAATTCTCATTTTTTTACTTATGTTAGGAGCATTAAAGGGGTTGTCCAAGTTTGTGATGAGTCTGCAGTCATTCTATGTGACTGCAGACTTCTGAATTCTCACAGTGCACACTGCACACTGTCAGGTTTCTTTGGTGCCGGTGATTTGCATACATGTGGTCACGTGTTGACTAGACATGCATGGCCTCACTCAATGAAAATGAATTGTGTGAGGCTGGGCACGTCTAGTCAGAATGTAGCCAGAAGTATCCAAATCACATACTTGTGAAAGCGAGAATCCTAAAAGTGTGAAGTGCATGCACAGTGAGAGTTCAGAAACCTGCAGCCACCTACAGTAACTGCAGATTTTCATCTCATATCTGGACACACCCTTTAATCATAATTAATTGAAGCCCTGCAGCCAGGTACGGACTGGGACCAAAATTCAGTCCTGGCATTTGAAATTGCACAGGCCCATTGTGTCACTGTCTCCAAGCACCACATGGGATATAGTACTAATATTAAACTGGATGGAGGAAAGCAAGATTTACTACAAAGACCGATATGTCTACTGATACTCGTGGCCTACTGGGGTAAGTGACGGAGTCAGCGACTTTGTGCTTCATCACAACTCTTAAGGGTATGTTCTCAGTATTAGGCAGCACTTTGGATGCAGCACATGTCCGCTCGGTCCAAAGTGATGCTGGCTTTTGAACGCAGGTGATTCTGCATGTGTTAATTGAACCGTGTGGAATCACTGCGTCCTATACATTGTACGGGTGACTTTATCTTGGAGACTGAGGGTCTCCGCGAGATAAATAGACATGCTGTGGTCTGGAAAGACGTGCCGCATGTGCATGTACGTAGGGAAGCTGGAGCCGTCCCTGCATGCATAGTGGACATGGGATTTCATGAAATCCCATCCATTATGCTGTAACATCTGGCCGCTGCGGGTTGGACGCTGTGGATGTACGCAGTGTCCAACCCCCAGCATTTACTGACTGTGAGAACATACCCTAACAGAATCCATGTGATCAAGACACCCATACTGTTAACAGTGTAGCAGACAAGGCAGCCCACGACCAGACAGGCCCTTCGGGCATTTGCCAGAATTGCCAGATGGCCAGTCCGGCCCTGCCTGCAGTCAATCCTAACAGTGTGTAATATCCTCACTGTCAGGATTCAGCTCTGCTTGCTGGTTCCAGCAGTCATCACATGGCTGCTTCACTCTTATGCAATTTTCATGCTTACTCTATTATGTGACATCAAGCTTCTCTTCCTGCTTCTCTCAGTTTTTCACTGAACATTGAATTAGGGAGAGCGGCTCGTCAGCACGTGACTAAGTGTGCCAATCGCATATGTGCTTAGGGGGAGGAGGAGGGGGCGCCAAACTGAATTCTTGCCCCGGGTGCCAGAAAACCTAGATGCAACTCTGGTCGCACCCCCATTGATAAGACATTGATGACTTATCCTAAGCATAGGTAATCAATGTTAAAGTCTAGGACGACCCCTTTAAGCATATCTTTGAACTGATTTCTGAGGTTTTTCGAACACTTACCCAACAGAACAGCAGTAATCTTCTCCTTCATCATAGGAAAAAAGGGAAATAGCTGAAAAGAAACCAAGAAACATTATTTTAGGCTCAGATAAAATGTAGAATCTCATATATTTTACATTTCATAATATCTAGCAAACGGCAAGGTGTAATAGATTGCAAAACACAGAAGAGGACATTAGCGGTCATGTGTTCGTCTGGAAAGCTGTTCCACTTTTCTGATATTTACACGTCTTCTGTTCGTTCATGTGAATTTCCCGCAGCCCAGAAATATAACTGACAGGTTAAGTGGTTGCGTGGAAAATGAGTTCCTGTATGTGGTGGGGAAATTAGACTGTAAGCTCCTTTGAGCTCCTGTTACCCGTGAGTATGAATGCATTCTCTGTACAACACTGCAAAACATGTTAATACTACGAAAATATGGGATGGACACAAATGTTCCCCTTCATGGTAATTATGTTGGATATGAATTATTTGCACAGTACACAGTGGGGAGGACAGTTCTTGGTCTTAGCAGTCTTTATGGTTTTTGTAACTTACTATACAGTAACTTTTGGATCTATGTCAGCGTAGTAGTTTATCTACCAGGTCTAACTTTTCATGCACCTGGTGTGTACATGCGTAGACTTAGAGGTTGAAGTGTGTGGTTTTGGTTTTATGTGAGTAAAGTTTAATAATTTTAGAATTTAATATTATGGAACTGTGAGATATATTAAGTAATTCAATGTTCTTATTGTTTTTAAGATTTCTGCTATTTATCAGTGAATAATAAAAAAGAAATTATATCAAGAGGCTGAAAATCTGTAACCAATATAACCAAGTGAAAAATCCACAGAATATATTTTCTAACTACAGTAAATCCATTTATCAATTATCCAAACAAAAGATGATAAATGTATAATCACTGGGTACATTCCTGAATCCCCCATTGTTTGAGGAGTCCAAAAGAGCAATTTATCTCTCGTTTATTTTTTTGTACGTACTTCTGGTTTGATGACATTTCATTTGAGAATCTCCAGTGCATGTTGGGATGCTCAAACAAAACGTCATCGGGGGAAGGGGCTTCTGTCACTGCTGCAACCTCATCACAGGCGGCAATAGAGTGTACTGTTATTTTGCATTGAAAGCCAATACACAGCATACGTCAGAATTGACAATTGACACTAGTGTTGAGCATTCCGATACCGCAAGTATCGGGTATCGGCCGATACTTGCTGTATCGGAATTCCGATACCGACTTCCGATATTTTTTCAATATCGGAAGTCGGCATCGGAATCGGAAGTTCAAAGTTGATTGACAGCCTGACGTCATCATGATGCGCGGTGTGTGCGCATCATGATGCGCCGTCATTTCAGGCCTTCCGGGGGTCTCTGCCGGCCTGCCGGGGGGCTGTGCCGGCCTGCCGGGGGGCTGTGTGGACTGCCCGGGGTCTGTACCGGCCTGCCGGGGGGCTGTGCCGGCCTGCCGGTGGTCTGTGCACCCTGTGGGGGTCTGTACCGGCCTGCCGGGGGGCTGTGCCGGCCTGCCGGTGGTCTGTGCACCCTGTGGGGGTCTGTGCCGGCCTGCCGGGGGGCTGTGCCGGCCTGCCGGGGGGCTGTGCTGATGTCCGGGGGTCTGTGCAAGCATCGTCCGATGGGACTACAAGTCCCATCTGGCGATGCCTGCTACCATGACAGTGATTGACACATTAGCCAATGATGGGACAGTAGTAGTCCCATCATCCGGCTAATGTGTTAAATGTTAAAAAAAAAAAAAAAAAAATACTACATACATACTACATACATACTACATGCATGCTACATACATACTACATGCTACATACATACTACATACATACCACATACATACCACATACATACCACATACATACCACATACATACCACATACATACTACATACATACTACATACATAACACATATATACTACATACATACTACATGCTACATACATACTACATACATACTACATACATACTACATGCTACATACATACTACATATATACTACATGCATGCTACATACATACTACATGCTACATACATACTACATATATACTACATACATACTACATACATACTACATGCATGCTACATACATACTACATGCTACATACATACTACATATATACTACATGCATGCTACATACATACTACATGCTACATACATACTACATATATACTACATACATACTACATACATGCTACATACATGCTACATACATACTGCATGCTACATACATACTACATGCATGCCACATACATACCACATACATACTACATACATACTACATACATACTACATGCATGCTACATACATAACACATATATACTACATGCATGCTACATACATACTACATGCTACATACATACCACATACATACTACATACATACTACATACATACTACATGCATGCTACATACATACTACATGCTACATACATACTACATATATACTACATGCATGCTACATACATACTACATACATACTACATACATACTACATACATACTACATGCATGCTACATACATACTGCATGCTACATGCATGCTACATACATACTGCATGCTACATGCATGCTACATACATACTACATACATACTACATGCTACATACATACCACATATATACTACATACATACTACATACAATACATTCATACAATACATATATAGACATACAGTACATATAACATAGAGTAACATACTTACCAATACTTGTCACATTGTTCCCCGAAGCCATTGTCTTTTACGGAATAAATATTAACCTAACAAACCACAAAAATACTCACCCACGATCCGAAGCAGTCCACGAGTGTGTCCCACGACGATCTTGGGTAGAGAACTGCAGCATCAGCTGTTGCTGCCGTTCTCTACGGGCTGCAGGAATCCAATGACGGAAGGTAGGTATCCTTCCGCACTGTATTCCTCCGCCACTTAAAAAAAAAAAAAGTCCCTAGTCTCACTTTATGCCATTGCTGCGTGGGAATTTCCCACACAGCAATGGCATAAAGTGAGACTAGGGACTTTTTTTTTTTTAAGTGGCGGAGGAATACAGTGCGGAAGGATACCTACCTTCCGTTCATTGGATTCCTGCAGCCCGTAGAGAACGGCAGCAACAGCTGATGCTGCAGTTCTCTACCCAAGATCGTCGTGGGACACACTCGTGGACTGCTTCGGATCGTGGGTGAGTATTTTTGTGGTTTGTTATGTTAATATTTATTCCGTAAAAGACAATGGCTTCGGGGAACAATGTGACAAGTATTGGTAAGTATGTTACTCTATGTTATATGTACTGTATGTCTATGTATGTATTGTATGAATGTATTGTATGTAGTATGTATGTAGTATATATGTAGTATGTATGTAGCATGTAGTATGTATGTAGCATATATGTAGTATGTATGTAGTATGTATGTAGCATGCAGTATGTATGTAGCATGCATGTAGTATATATGTAGTATGTATGTAGCATATATGTAGTATGTATGTAGCATATAGTATATATGTAGTATGCATGTTGCATGCATGTAGTATATATGTAGTGTGTATGTTGCATGTAGTATATATGTAGTATGTATGTTGCATGTAGTATATATGTAGTATGTATGTAGCATGTAGTATGTATGTAGTATGTATGTAGTATGTATGTGGTATGTATGTAGCATGTAGCATGCATGTAGTATGTATGTAGTATATATGTGGTATGTATGTAGCATGTAGTATGTATGTAGCATGCAGTATGTATGTAGCATGCATGTAGTATATATGTAGTATGTATGTAGCATATATGTAGTATGTATGTAGTATGTATGTAGCATGCATGTAGTATATATGTAGTATGTATGTAGCATATATGTAGTATGTATGTAGCATGTAGTATATATGTAGTATGTATGTTGCATGCATGTAGTATATATGTAGTATGTATGTTGCATGTAGTATATATGTAGTATGAATGTAGCATGTAGTATGAATGTAGCATGTATGTAGTATGCATGTAGTATGTATGTAGCATGTAATTTTTTTTTTTTTTTTTTTACATTCAACACATTAGCCGGATGATGGGACTACTACTGTCCCATCATTGGCTAATGTGTCAATCACTGTCATGGTAGCAGGCATCGCCCGATGGGACTTGTAGTCCCATCGGACGATGCCTGCACAGACCCCCGAAGCCTGCACAGCCCCCCGGCAGGCCGGCACAGCCCCCCGGCAGGCCGGCACAGACCACCGGAGCCTGCACAGCCCCCCGGCAGGCGGGCACAGACCACCGGAGCCTGCACAGCCCCCCGGCAGGCCGGCACAGCCCACCGGAGCCTGCACAGACCCCCTGGCAGGCCGGCACAGCCCCCCGAAAGGCCCGTACAGACCCCAGAGAGGCTGTACAAGGGAAAAACAGGATTTTTCTTATTCCGATACCGGAAGTCCCATAGACTTGAATGGGACTTCCGGTATCGGAATCGGCGATACCGATACTTTTTTTTAAGATCGGCCGATCCATTCCGATCCGATACTTTGAAGTATCGGACGGTATCGCTCAACTCTAATTGACACATGTTCAGTAGAGCTGGGACTAGCCCAGCCCTTGAAACGGACATCATTTAATATGCTTTCTTTTAGGGGGGTACCGCAGCCTGCCACCTGATGACATCTTGTTTGAGTAGGTAGTGGGAAGTAGTTAGGAAAAAAAAACATAGAAAATATAGGGGGAATGGTAGGGACTAGTGATGGCCAATAGAACATGGGGCCGCTTGGGCACGCTCATTACTAGATTGAGGATCGCTGCTGTTCGAGCGCCATGCTTAAGTGCATGCCCTGCATGTTTGGCACCTGTTAGACAGCCAATGAACATGCGGGGATTCCCCGCCTTACATGGTAATGCCATAGCCATGTTGGATACTGTCATTACTGTAATTGGCCGGCCGCATAGAGTCATTGTGTCTTATATAAGACCTGGTAATGTGATGCTCGGCACAGTGTGTTCTGGAGGCAGTTCAGGGACAGCTGTTATAGGAGATAGAGCATATTTTAGAGCAGGGATATAGTCAGGGTTTATTATTGCTTTTGCAGTACTTGTATACTGCTGCTGCAGCATTAAAAAGCTGGCTTTGTTAAGTGTAAACATTTTACTTTCAGTAGTAAAACTGCTGTTATCTTCATTTAGTGGTAGGATACTTTTGGATTAGTGGAATCTAGGAAGGGTTTAATATTGCTATTGCAGAACTTGTATACCGCTGCTCCTCCATAAAAACAATAGTCCTTTTCAGGGCTAAATATTTTCCTTTCTGTTGTAAAACCCATGTTACCTGCTTTCAGTGAAACGATAGTTTTGGATTAAAGGCATTTGTGCAGGGTTTAATAATACTGCTTTTGAAAAAAAGGACTGAGGGCACTACAGAGTAATATGGCAAGGATCAAAGTTATAAATAAAATAATTAAATTTATTGTAATGCAGATATACAAGCAAGACAATAAAACCACATTTAAGAACAATTAAAAAGCCATATGGGCTAATGTAAATACCAACTGGAGTGCCATATAAGCCATTGATTGATTCTGGCCTCTCGCCTTGCACTTTTCAAGAGGGGCATGAGATGCTTGTGTGTAGTGATGCCCAAATATTTGAGCAGCCACAGTCAGAAAAAGACAACGGTGGGGAATTGCAGTTAGTGTCTCGAGAGGTAGATGATAGTGAGGCACAGTTGTCAAGGGATGTTGTTAAGTCAACAAGACAGGAAGGCCAGATTGCGGAAGTGGAAGACGAGGTGGTGGATGATGAAGTCACTGACCCAACCTGGGAAGGTGCCATGCAGAGTGAGACCAGCAGAGCAGAGGGGGAGGGATCTGCTGTACTGCAACAAGCAGTTAGAAGAAGTGGGGTGGCCAGAGGGAGAAGGCGGGCAACTGTTCCCCAGAGCACCCACATGTGTCAATTTCCCAGGCTATGGGTTAGGTATTCCCCAGTCTAAAGAAAGCGCGGACAATAAAAGAATGGTCATTTTCAAACTGTGCCATACCAAGATCAGCAGGGGCCTGACCACTTGACCACCACCAGCATGCTCAGGTACATGTCATCAAAGCACCCAACTAGGTGGGCCTAATGTCTGAGTCCGCAGTTAGTGTCTGCGAGTGACACCACTGTCTCTTGCGCTGAGCTACATTCTTTCAAATCTCCTGTCCAGAACACAGGTGCAGATATCTACCACCCCTGTTGTTGCACATTTGCAAGCACCATCAGCAACCACATTCAATTCCTTGTCCCAGCGAAGTGTTTAGCTGTCCCTACCTCAGGCCTTGGAATGTAAGAGAAATACTCAGGAACCCACCCACAGGCTCAAACACTAAACGGCCACAGTTCCAGACTGCTTGCCCTCGATATGCTAAATTTTAGGCTTGTGAACATTGAGGCTTTCCACAACCTCATGGCAGCGGCTCTTCCTTGGTATTCAGTCCCCACCCATGACTATTTTTCTTTGTGTGCCGTCTCTGTCCTACACGAGCATGTGTCCCATAACATCATCTGTGTCCTGACCAAAGCAGTTACTGACACTTGGATAAGTGCTTGTGTCCAGGGACTCTACATTTCCCTAATGGCACACTCAGTGAACCCCAGGACGGCAGGTGCTCCCTGGGATGGCACACGTGCTACTGACACCAAGGATTGCAGACCCTAGTTCCATTAGACTTTCCTCTACCTTGCACACCAGTTCCTGCACTCCCCATCTCCATCTCCAAAATTGTCATCTTGAGCCAAAACATCCATATCAGTTGCGATCTGGATGGACTGCAGCACTGCCTCCTTGAAGTGGCAACAAGCTCTGTTGAAACTAATTTGTTTAGGTGACAAATAGCACATTGCCACAGAGTTGTTGAAAGGTTTAATAGACCAGACAAATCTGTGGCTCTCGCCACTGAACCTACAACCAGGAATGGTCGTGTGTGCTAATGGATAGAGGCTGCAAAAGACTTGACACTGGGTGGTAGGTTCACCTCCTAGCAGGACAATGATCCTAAACATTCTGCCAGAGCTATAATGTAATTGTTTAGTGCAAAGCATATTCATGTGTTTGAATAACGCAGTCACAGTCCAGACCTAAATCCCATTGAGAATCTGTGGCATTATTTGAAAATTACTGTTCACAGACGTCTCTCTCCATTCAATCTCACTGAGCTAGAGCTATTTTGCAAAGAAGAATGAGTAAAAGCAGAGGTACAGACAGACCCCAAAAGACTTGCATCAGTAATTGGTCTTACAGAGTATTAACTCGGGGAGGGGGGGTGGTTCAGAATACAAATGCAAGTCACAATTTTCAGATTTATAGTTTTAAAATATTTATAATATATCACTTCCCTTACACATCACAAATTATTGCTACTTAGTGATTGGTATATCATATAAAATCCCAATTAAAAAAACATTTTAGTTTGTGGGTATAACATGAAAAAATGTGACAAAGTTCACGAGGTATGAATACGTTTTCAAGGAAAGTTGTGTTCCTTTTCATTGCATAAAGGGCACAAGTAGTGCTTATATTTCCAAGATGACATATAGGGATTACTAGAATGCTAACATTTCAGTAGTATACTGCATCATCCAGTACAGTAGAATAATCTACGGTTTTGTCCTGTGTCTGTTTTTAGTACAGTAAATCCACACCGGAAATACCAGAGGAAAACTTATACTTATTTTATATAACAGCTATTTTTCATTGCATAAGGATATAGTGTGAGGTTACCACAAAAATGTCATCTAAACTAAGGTTTACTTTAGAGCGAGAGTAGCCCATTCATTATATCCCGTATCATGCCATTTCACAGCGTGGTCGGTAATTAAAAATACACATTGAGGTGTATTTTGAGAAATGGCAGATACCCAGACATCATAAATACAGCTTGGTATTTTGGGATACCATGAAAATACAGATTTACTGAACTGAAGTCATGCATATGTAATGATACAGGAAGCACTTGATAGCTAAATGAAGTAAATCCTGCAGATTCAGAAGCCTCGTCATATATCTATTGTCAAGCGTACAGATTGCGTATAAGGGTGTGTGTCCACGTTCCGGATTGTCAGTGCTTTGAAAGTATCAGATACCACTTTTGTACGTACAGTGATTCCACCTGTGTTCATTGAACACAGGCGGAATTACCGCATCCTATACATAGAGCGGTGCTATTTATCTTGTGGAGACGGAGCGTCTCCGCAAGATAAATATACATGCTGCGGTCTATAAAGACGCGCTGCATGTGTGTTTACGCAGGTCTGCCACCTGCGTCTTTGTACGCATAGTGGAGATGGGATTTCATAAAATACGAAAATAATCAAGTTGCCACTCGGAGAGGATGAGACGGGGACCTCAGAAGCAGCTGGTGATTGAAGCAGGTTCTGTGTAAATGCCTGTTAAGGATGCTCTGCTGAAGTAATATATCTATACAGTGGGGAAAAAAAGTATTTAGTCAGTCAGCAATAGTGCAAGTTCCACCACTTAAAAAGATGAGAGGCGTCTGTAATTTACATCATAGGTAGACCTCAACTATGGGAGACAAACTGAGAAAAAAAAATCCAGAAAATCACATTGTCTGTTTTTTTTTCATTTTATTTGCATATTATGGTGGAAAATAAGTGTTTGGTCAGAAACAAAATTTCATCTCAATACTTTGTGATATATCCTTTGTTGGCAATGACAGAGGTCAAACGTTTTCTGTAAGTCTTCACAAGGTTGCCACACACTGTTGTTGGTATGTTGGCCCATTCCTCCATGCAGATCTCCTCTAGAGCAGTGATGTTTTTGGCTTTTCGCTTGGCAACACGGACTTTCAACTCCCTCCAAAGGTTTTCTATAGGGTTGAGATCTGGAGACTGGCTAGGCCACTCCAGGACCTTGAAATGCTTCTTACGAAGCCACTCCTTCGTTGCCCTGGCGGTGTGCTTTGGATCATTGTCATGTTGAAAGACCCAGCCACGTTTCATCTTCAATGCCCTTGCTGATGGAAGGAGGTTTGCACTCAAAATCTCACGATACATGGCCCCATTCATTCTTTCATGTACCCGGATCAGTCATCCTGGCCCCTTTGCAGAGAAACAGCCCCAAAGCATGATGTTTCCACCACCATGCTTTACAGTAGGTATGGTGTTTGATGGATGCAACTCAGTATTCTTTTTCCTCCAAACACGACAAGTTGTGTTTCTACCAAACAGTTCCAGTTTGGTTTCATCAGACCATAGGACATTCTCCCAAAACTCCTCTGGATCATCCAAATGCTCTCTAGCAAACTTCAGACGGGCCCGGACATGTACAGGCTTAAGCAGTGGGACACGTCTGGCACTGCAGGATCTGAGTCCATGGTGGCGTAGTGTGTTACTTATGGTAGGCCTTGTTACATTGGTCCCAGCTCTCTGCAGTTCATTCACTAGGTCCCCCCGCGTGGTTCTGGGATTTTTGCTCACCGTTCTTGTGATCATTCTGACCCCACGGGGTGGGATTTTGCGTGGAGCACCAGATCGAGGGAGATTATCAGTGGTCTTGTATGTCTTCCATTTTCTAATTATTGCTCCCACAGTTGATTTCTTCACTCCAAGCTGGTTGGCTATTGCAGATTCAGTCTTCCCAGCCTGGTGCAGGGCTACAATTTTGTTACTGGTGTCCTTTGACAGCTCTTTGGTCTTCACCATAGTGGAGTTTGGAGTCAGACTGTTTGAGGGTGTGCACAGGTGTCTTTTTATACTGATAACAAGTTTAAACAGGTGCCATTACTACAGGTAATGAGTGGAGGAAAGAGGAGACTCTTAAAGAAGAAGTTACAGGTCTGTGAGAGCCAGAAATCTTGATTGCTTGTTTCTGACCAAATACTTATTTTCCACCATAATATGCAAATAAAATGAAAAAAAAAACAGACAATGTGATTTTCTGGATTTTTTTTTCTCAGTTTGTCTCCCATAGTTGAGGTCTACCTATGATGTAAATTACAGACGCCTCTCATCTTTTTAAGTGGTGGAACTTGCACTATTGCTGACTGACTAAATACTTTTTTTCCCCACTGTATATATAAAATTGAATGTATGTATGTGTTTATCACCAGGCAATCACAAAGCATCTTTCATTTCACCAGCACTGTTTAAAAGAAGCTGAGCTGTGATTGGTTGCTATGAGCAACAGTTTTCCCACTCCACGACAACACCTCAGCAGACACTGACCGGGTGGGAGAAATCCAGCATCCCTGGGAACATACGCTCCCAGCCATTGTCTGACCCCCAGAATGGAGCAGAGAGCACATGACAGAAATGAATTCTATCATGCCATCCCATAGGCACATCTTCCCTCTTAAAGGGATCTCCGGTATGGAAGTTAGGGCAAATCCTTCAGGGCTCTGATTCTGACCTCAGGCTTCTATTAAAGGGATCATTGGTATGGAAGTCAAGGCAAATCCATCCAGCACTTTGGTTCTGATGCCAGGGTCTCTTAAAGGGATCATTGGAATGGAAGTTAGGACCGTTTCATTCGGCGCTGTGGTTCTGACCCCAGGCTGACGGGATGATGTGGGATATTAAGGGTAGTAGTCCGGTGGCTCTGGCTCATGTGGGATATTAGGGGTAGTAGTCCGGTGGCTCTGGCTGATGGGATGATGTGGAATATTAGGGGTAGTAGTCCGGTGGCTCTGGCTGACGGGATGATGTGGGATATTGGGGGTAGTAGTCCGGTGACTCTGGCTGACGGGATGATGTGGGATATTAGTGGTAGTAGTCCGGTGGCTCTGGCTGATGAGATAATGTGGGATATTAGGGGTAGTAGTCCGGTGGCTCTGGCTGTCGGGACGATGTGGAATATTATGGGTAGTAGTCCGGTGACTCTGGCTGACGGGATGATGTGGGATATTAGTGGTAGTAGTCCGGTGGCTCTAGCTGACAGGATGATGTGCGATATTAGGGGTAGTAGTCCGGTAGCTCTGGCTGACGGGATGATGTGGGATATTATAGTGAATGTGGCTATGTGAAGTGGGCGGTGCTATACACTCAGCTATATATATATATATATATATATATATATATATAATCAATATAATTGGTTATAACTAACCGTATTTAGTTACTATGCTCGGGCAACTCCAGGCTCTTCAGCTCGTATTAAATAAAAAAATACTTGGCATCCAAATGATTATATCTTGGGAGTTAAAGTTGCCCAACTTTAATTTTAAGGTTACAGAATTAATAACAAATATTAGAAAGCATTTACATTGTGGACCTGCCCATGTTTACATTCTGGATTCCTGAACCTGCCAGTAGAGGGAGCTAGCTGCACAGTCATGCATTTCTTCTTAGTGTAATTAGCATTTTAACTCCTATGCAAGTGATGCTTCAAGTGCTCTGGGGCCGTGATAGAGCACTATTCCTGCCCAGCGCCTTGCTGTCAGTCAAGCAGGAGTAGCCTGTGACTGAGAAGGGAATAGAGCTGGAATGACAGAGGCTTCAGATTCAAATAGTTCTTCAGCCTGTTTTGCATATCAATTCAAATGCTGATTTCTCAGTAAATGAGGAATGAACTGGTCATGTAAATTTATTGCTGGACTTGTCTTTGAAAGAGCTACATATGCATATAAATAGTTTGGGGCCTGAAATCCTGCTAACAGATTCCACATAAGTCCTGGAAACCTCCTTTAACCCCTTTCCTACAATGGACGTAATATTCCGTCCATTTGTCCCTGGACCTAATTCCCATGGACGGAATATTACGTCATAGCGATCAGCGGTGCCCAAGAGGTGAGCGCTGCTGATCGTGGCCGGGTGTCAGCTGATTATCACAGCTGACTCCCGGCACAATGTGTCAGGGGCGGTCACGGACCGCCCCCGACACGTCACCCCCTTGCACACCGCGATCAAACACGATCACGGTGTACCAGGGGTTAAAGGGAAGCATCGGCAGGGAGGGGGCTCCCTCCGTGCTTCCCTGAGCCCCCCACAGCAGCGCAATGTGCATCGCTGCTGCAGGGGGCTCCATCCCTGCAGGTTCCCAGATCCAAGATGGCGACGGGGACCTTCGGGGTCCTGTAGGGAGGTGGCTTCCTCAGTGCCTGCAAAGCGCAGGCACGAGGAAGCCTTGTGCAGTGCCTGTGACAGATCGCTGATCTGTCACAGTGATCTGTGATGTGACAGATCAGCGATCTATCACATGACAGTTATGTCCCCCCTTGGACAATGTAATAAAATAAAAAAAAAAAAGTGTAAAAATAATTTTAAAAAAATCGCTAAATAAATAATAAAAAAATATTCCCTAATAAATTCATTTTTGGAAATAAAAAAAAAAACAATAAAAGTACACATATTTGGTATCGCCGCATCTGTAACGACCCGCCCTATAAAACTGTCCCATTAGTTAACCCCTTTAGTGAACCCCTTAAAAAATAAAATTAAAAAACGAAGCAAAAAATAATTACTTATTATCATACCGCTTTCCTGTTACCCTTGGTAAAATAAAAAAAAGTATTTTTTTTGTGAAAAAAAGTTAAATGTTCATTTTTTTAAAAATATTCAAAAAAATTCCTGTGACACACCTGAAGGGTTAATAAACTTCTTGAATGGTGTCACTTTTGGGTATTTTTTATCATATAGACCCCTCAAAGTGGCTTCAAATGTGATGTGGTCCCTAAAAATAAAATGGTGTTGCAAAAATGAGAAATCGCTGGGCAACTTTTAACCCTTATAACTTCCTAACCAAAAAAAATTTTGGTTCCAAAATTGTGCTGATGTAAAGTAAATATGAGGGAAATGTTACTTATTAAGTTTTTTGTGTGCTGTATCTCTGATTTAAAAGCATGAAAATTCAAAGTTGGAAAATTGCGAAATTTTTGCCAAATTTCTGTTTTTTTTCACAAATAAACACAAGTTATTTGAATGAAATTTTACCACTAACAGGAAGTACAATATGTCACGAGAAAACAATGTCAGAATCATTGAGATCCATGGAAGCGTTTCAGAGTTATTACCTCATAAAGGGACAGTGGTCAGAATTGTAAAAATTGGTCCGGGAGTTAACGTGCAAACCACCCTTGGTAGTGAAGGGGTTAAAGAAGTTGTACATTACTTCTGGATTCATAACCTATACGTAGGATAGGCTAATAATGTCTGATTGGCCAGGGCCAACACCCGGTATACTTTCTGATCAGTGTTATCGGTGTCTGCCGCAAGTACTCACTTGCAGAGCTGGCTGTCTTCTGATAGTGGTAAGGACCACCATGCAGAAGACCTTCCGCTTGGTGGTAAGACTGAGTCTCCTTAGTTAACAGGCGTTTTTATGCAGTCTCCCAAAAGCAGTGCTGGCTTTGGCAATTCTGTTGTTGACCTCAGCATCTATGGTCTCTACGCGGGAGACTGTGCTGCCTAGGTAGGTGAAGTTGTCAACTGCTTTGAGGTTGTGCTCCTTCACTGTAATGCGTGGCTGCTGTATGGGTTTTCCTGGAGCAGGTTGGCACATAACTTGTCTTTCTAGTATTGATAACAAGACCAAAGTTGTTGCAAGCTTATGAAAAACAGAACAATTCAAGTAGCGTCTGCTGCTCTCTGCAGGCGTTGACTGTACGGCTAACAGTCTCATGCACCTTTGTAATGGCCTACAGGTGTCTGGGGTTGAATAGCCTACAGTCAGTCCTGTTGAACAGCTTGCAGTCTTTCCTATATCTGACATGGATTCCGTCTTCACAGTTGGTAAAGGCATCTCTCAACATGGCAGAAAATAGCACACTGAACAGGAGTACACAGCCTTGTTGTATATAAGAAAAGAATAATCACTGCGCTATAAACTGAGGCAAAGGCAGGGTATACTGTATGGGTGTAGGATACCCACAAAGCTTAACAAAAATTTTATTAGATTGTACTTACTTGTACTATCATAGGTGGTGTAGTGTGCATACGGGGTTAATGAGATATCAGTTGGGATGATCAGCTGACTGATGGTGCTGCTGAAATAGTATATATAAAAATCACTGCACTAGAGCATAAAAAAGTGTCATGTATAACTGGCAAATAGGCCTTTTAAAGTCACCAACATTACTATTTTGTACTTACTTATACTAACATTGGTGGTGCAGTGTGCTAGCAGGAACCGTGTGATGTTAGAAGTAACAGCTGGTGGCCCAGTGAAGCTGTGTGCAGGACGCCAAAAGCCGGGGTTTACCACTAGTCAGGGAAAGTTACCACATGGAGAGGTGCTTCAGAGAGCCTGTTGCTAGGCGCAGAAAGATGCCAGCACCTCGAGTGCTCCGGCCGGAAGCAACGCTGAGGACGCAGAGTGGTTGGGAGGGGCGGAGCTAATGTGACGTCACAATGCTGCAATGACGGTTGCGCGAAAGGGACAACTGTCAACACGTTTCGAGAGGTACCTCCTCTTTTCGCCAGGGCTGTACCCTCAATTGATGGCCCGTCCTTTAATAGCTCACTCCCTAATCAACCAATTATTCATACACACCTCTATCTAATTATAAACATGTTATAACATAGGGTCACAGAATGGGACTAGTGGTAAACCATGGCTTTTGTTAAGCTGTGTGGGTATCCCACACCCATATACCTTGCCTTTGCCTCAGTTTATTGCACGGTGATTATTCTTTTTTTATATACTGTATATGATTTCATAAAATCCCCTCCACTATGCTGTAATATCTGGACGCTGCAGATTTTACACTGTGGCTGTACGCAGTGTCCAATATGCAGCAAATCCTGACTGTGGAAACATATCCTAAGTGCTTAGGAATCCCAGCTTATTCTCTTTTTGTACCTGCAAGGTTCTGCCAGATCGGGATGGAATTGCCCTGTAAATGTTGAATATAATGTGCCCAGAATGTGTCTGCCTTTGAATGACCCGTCATTTTTGTAACCTGTTCTGTGTAGATATATTTAGCATGTAAATGCAACAGGAAAGAAAATCATTCCTGCCCTACTATGCCAGCAGCCCACGTAATCCTTCAGGCAAATGCCAGAGTTGGCATAGTGCCATGCTAGTCCTGCAGGGTAAACTGTAACGTATATTCAGATAGTGGTAGATGTCCTTGTTTATTCTGGCCATAAGACCTAGTTCACTGATGGTTTTATGGAACTAACCTTCTATCGTCATAGAACACAATGGTAATGTTCAAATTAATTTGCATGCTTTTTTGTCTTTTTGTGCCAATGCATGCGTTTTTAACCGCTCAGGAATCGCTTAGCGGCTAAAAACGCACAAAACGCGCAAGAATCGCGCGGAAAAAAGAAGCGCGTACTCTGGGAAGGGGATCAGTTTCCTGAGCGTTTAAAAACGCTAGCGTGGGCACATAGCCTAATATAACTCCTGAAGTCCAGATGTAGATGTGCTCGTAAAATGCACTATTTTCTGGGTTTCTTCTATTCCCATAATCAAAAATTGTCCCCTCTTCATTGAAAAGGGAATAACTTAATGATCGAGGGTCTGATTTCTGGGACCCCAGAGAATGGGACTCTGGATTCCAGGAACCAGGCTATGCGGAACCTCATCTTGAGTGGAGCAGAGGTAGCCATGCTGGACCTCTGCTCCATTCAATATCTGTAGGACTTCTGTAGATAGCTGAATACAGTGCTCAGATATTTCTGGCAGTCCCATAGACAATGAAAGAAGCTGAGGTCGAACATGGGTAACTCTGCTCTACTCAAGATGGGTGTCACATCTTCACCGGGACGTAGTCCTGCAACGTCTACTTCTGTATTCTGTGGTCAGTGCTGGTGATGGAGGAGATGTCAGAACCAAAACCTCTGGGAGGCACAGGCTGTGTCCAGAGTAGTACCATCCAGTCTCGCATTATGGGTATATGTGCTGTCCACCTGAAGTAATCATCTCCCTGCTTCACCCAATTGGAGATTAGCACACCCTACTAAAGTTCCCTGCATTTTGCTGGAAGCTGCCAGATGTAGCCTTGTTCTCTTTTTGTTCAAACCTGTGCTTAGCTCATGTCTTGTGTTTTTTTGTTTCTTGCTTTTGACCACTTCTGCCAGCCTGCACCACTGGCCAGCAGCCTACTCCATTACCCCTACCCTGGGTCCCCTGTGTAACTCCAGATCCCTGAATAGTGGTTAAAACATGAATGCCATGATATCCCCTCAGATCTGGTAAACAGAGTGGATTACCCGAAGTCTATCTGTGATAGAAATTTTTAGAGCAGCCAGTAGATCACTGACAGAGCCACATTATAACCGGACTCTGCAGACCAGAATTTTCATGAACTAGGTCACAGGATTGCTGGGGTTCCCAACACTCGGACCTACAACAAATAAGTTATCCCCTATCCATGCTTAAAACATTTTGGGAATAACCATTTAGTAATACTGTCTAGTACTTTTGGGGCCATACGAACTCTAAATTGGCTATGCTTATTTTTTTTAGACTTTTTGTGAGCTCAAGTTGAAAAGTAAAATGTGCACACAATATGGACACTACTCTTATTATTTAAAGACATCTGCAGCATGTAGCTTTATCACAGAATCCCCACTGGCAATCATTACAAGTAAAAAAGTTTGCTAATAGTCGTAGATAAGGAATATAATCTCATTTCAGGATATGTGATATGTAGTATTAAAATGGAATATTGCCAGTATATTAATTCAGTTCTTTTTAATATATTTCTATTAAGTTTTATGGTGTCAATCTTTCATTCTGTATAACTATGCTGCATTTCAGAAGCTTCAAACATCAAAGTATCTACTAGGGGAACATGGGTGTGCCCACATTGCCTTGTCTCTAAGGTTCTAGAACATACCGTATGTCTAATTTATCTAGTAAATGATACTTTATTATCTCCTGGAATGTTGGCTTGAAAAATCCCTCATAATCATTGCTGAATTTCAAAGCCATATTGTAGATGTCGTGTATTGAATTAATTTATGGAAAAAAAATAAAATTAATGAGATATTATAAGACTTTATTCTATGACAGCAATGAAGTCAAGAATTTACTTGGTGCCAATGCTTAACTGTTTAGACATGAAAAATCTGGATAACTACATACATTAGAGCATACATGCCAAGCTGTGACCCATAGGGTGATTATATTTGGCCCGTGATGCCAGCACTGCCCCCAGCCTGACATCTCACTTTCAACTGTATTGACATGGATGCCAATACAATTGAAAGCAATGATGAAAGAGGGAAGCCATCTGCTCTCTCCCTCACCATTTTCCCTCTGCACCTGACATCTCAGCACTGATGTCATTATTTTGCGCCTGCTGTGCCAAGCAGTGAAGAGCTTCCTGGAGCTTGCTCATGAGACTGGAGAAGCGGGGGACCGAGGAGAGGTGGGTATTTTTTTTATGTGGGGACTGTTATACTGTATATAGGACTATGTGGGGCCCATTATGCTGTATGGAGGACTGTATGGGTCTTATTATACGGTATGGAGAACTATGTGGGGCCCATTATACTGTATGGAGGACTATGTGGGGTCATTATTCTGTATGAAGCATTATGTAGGGTGCATTATACTGTATGGAGGATTTTTGGGGGCCATTATTCTGTATGGATTACTATTTGGGACCATTATTATTTGTGGAGGACAATGTGGAGCTCATTATACTGTATGGTGGACTATATGGGCCCATTATTTTATATGGACGATTATGTGAGGCCATTATTCTGTAAGGAAGACTATGTGAGGTACACTATATTGTATGAATGACTATGTGGGACACATTATACTGTATGGAGAACTAAATGGGACCATTATACTGTATGGAGGACTATGTGGGGCCACTATTTATGGAGGATTATGTGGGACACATTACACTGTATTGATTACTAATTGTGGCCCATTGTACTGTATGAACGACTACGTGGGATCATTATTCTGTATGGAGTACTATGTGATATAGAAGGGTTAGTGATTTGCCTTTCACTGCCTTTTACTCTTGCCTTTTGCCTTTCATTGCTGGAATTTATTCTCATGACATAGCAGTCTGTCAGTCTCCTCTTCAAGGAAACTATGCTTCTTATCATATATGTTCTCAATAGTCAGCCACAACATGTTCTGGGTACATGGTAAATAAAGTATGACCCTGAGGTGACGGTGGGGGGCTACATGAGCTGCATAGTTACATTTGCTGTAAATGGTATAAAATATTGCTTTGTGTTTTCATTAGATCAGATAAAGTGATTTGCCCACGACCTGTGTGCAGTCTCCTTTGTCTCCAAGTGCGCTTGTAGATTAAGGGCATAAACTCCTAATTTGGCCTCACTGGTGATCTGGCATGCCTGACTTTGGGTCAGAACGAAAACAGCTACAACATACTGTATATGAGGCTCATTATACTGTATAAAGGACTATGTGGGGCCCATTATACTGAATTGATGACTATATGTGGCCCATTGTACTGTATGGAGGACTATGTGTGGCACATTATACTGCATGCAGGACTATGTGTGGCCCGTTATTTTGTATAGAGGACTATGTGGGGCCCATTATACTACATGGAGGACTATGTAGGGCCCATTATACTGTATGGAAAATTATGTGAGGCCCGTTATACTATATGGAGAACTACGTGGGGTCCATTATAGTTTATGGAGGACTAGGTGGGACCTATTATACTGAATATAAGATTATGTGGGTTCACTATACGATATGGAGGACTACTGTATATGGGGCACATTATACTGTATGGAGGGCTAAATGGGGATCACAGTTGGGGCATCATAAAGTGTTTGGGTCACAATACTTTGCCAGGGTATTGAGGGGGATAATAATAATCTTTATTTATATAGCGCCAACATATTCTGCAGCGCTTTACAGTTTAACAGTTTCAAAACACAAGTCATAAGTAAGGGTCATCATATCGTACATGTGGAGGGTACAGTGGATAAATTCACTGTGGGGATATCATATTGTGTTTGGGGGGCACTTTTGTTGGTGTCATACTTTATGGGGGCAATGAAAGGGGAATGTAGGGCAATAGGAGGAAAGTTACTTTGTAAGGGCTGCAAAGTTGTGAGATACAGTTTTCTGTGACCCCACCGAATATTAAAGTTTTTTTTGGGGTTTCGGCAATTAGAAATTCTGCTATGGTGCCCCTTGATTTCTATATTCAATGCTATGGTCATGTGATCTGACATTTAAGATCTGTTAATTAAATGAATTTTGTTTGTGGAACAACCCTTTGAGTTTGATTCCATATGAAAAGGTTCATGGTTGTATTTGATGATAAGGAAAATGTCCTCTATTGTATACATTTTTTTAATAAATATCAAGGTTGGCCTGCGACTTTGTCTAAGGTTTTGAGGCTTTGATTTTGGCCCTCTGTATATTTGAGTTTGACATCCCTGCAGTAGAGGGACAAGGTAGGCTGATGCTGGAGTTGGGCCTGTAAACTTTTAACTCAAGTGTGTATAAAGGAAATTATATAGTAAAATACTACTATTTATTAAAAAAATCATTAAAATTCACCCACTTCTTCAGTGACAACCTAAGTTATCTCCTTTGCATCTCACCCCTAAAATCACTGTGCTGTGCTCCAAGGGTTATCAGTTCTTGCCCCAGAGAAGCCTATGCCTGCACCATAAAGTTTTTTTATTGGATATTGCTCCATGAGCCTGTAAGGTGAGAACTTGGCCAAAATCTATTTCCACCTCCCTAAATATCTGACATAGAGGTCCCTGGGTGCGTGCGGTCGTGTCTCTGCTGTGGACACCTTTAATTCTGCCGTGATTTTTGCTCACCGGGCCCTTTTTATTTCTTGATGAAGAAACCAGATGGTTTTGCAAAAATAAAATCTTGTTTACTGACATTAGAACTTATATACAAAGGGTAGCAGGAACAATGCTTGACTTTTTCTCCTGCACAACACAGAGGCACATCAACAGAGGTACATTACTTGTGAGAAACATTACAAATGCAATACGGGTTACTCTGGGGACCTCCATTTTCCCACAGTAGATGGCCTGTTGAATAACTTGTTCCTTTGCCGATCATCACTTACACACACAGTGATGATATTTCTCCTCTGAGGGTATCCTTTTTCTCCAGCTCACTATAAACTGACTATAAAACTTGGAACTCACATACACCAGTCTCCATTATCCCTCCCCAACTATGGGTCAGTTCTACAGTTAACCCTGTCACTACTTACTAACAGAAACTGCAGCCACCAGGAGGATAAAACATGCAATATAATATAATTCGCAAACAATACAACAACATGGGTCTTCAGAATGGTGTTACGCCATCTTCTCCACTTTACACCCTCCTTCTTTAATGATGATTGCCATCTGTGGCAATCCAGGACCTATAACAAAAAGGTTAATTCACACACTATAAAAAACTCAAGACTGAAATCTTGCTGTCTTAAGAAATTTTTTTTCTTGTTTGCCTACATTCTTAGTGAAGGACACCGGAAGCACAGATAACACAGTCAAACACACAATGTCCACAGTCCTTATAAGACCATTAGATCCGGTACTGCAAGGTAAGCACCATGGAAAACGCAAAATAGTCTACAAAAATGACAGTTCCTTTTCTATTAAAGAGGGCTTCAGATCCTGCCGTCTGCCCCAGTGCCTGAAGCCCAGCAGAAAAAGGCGCAACTTTGTAACAAAACAAAAATAAAAGTCCAACCTATCCGGCTACATCCGACCTATCTTTGGACACAAGGATACATGAGCAGTCCTTCAACCAGGCTCTTCCACCTCAACTATTTTTCTTCCTGAGAGCCTGCTGGTCTCCAGCCTTCTAATAGGGTTCCTCCTGAACTTGACCCCAGAACCTGGTCTATCGGCCAGCACAGGAACAGCTGTTGAGGGCGCTTCTGTTCATATTAACCTCACAGCTTTCCAGAGTGCTTTTTACAGGCTTTCCAGAGCTATGCCCAAGATGCCTGGGAAGGTGGCCTCCTCCATCTCCCTGTCTGGTTAGGGTACTTGGCCTACCCTGTATCTTCCACTGTCTTGCGTGGACCACCACAACTGGGGCAGTAACTATTTACCTGAATGTGTTGCTGTAGCATCCCAGATGGTGATCATTACACTGGTCTCCTCTTCCACAGCCCACTCACTTTACTGATGTGCCCAAGCTTGGCTGACCCTGTATTCCTTCACTGCAGCCTTGATTAACTCTTCCAGATTAGGTGACCCAACTTGCCTGCTATGAGGAAAATGCTATCACTGTAGAATGCTTGTTGAATAACTTGCTCACTTGCCGATCTGTTACTTCGACACACACACACAATGATGATAATTCTCCTCTGAGTGTGTCCTTCCTTTTCTCCAGCTCACTATCAACTTACTATAAAACCAGGAACTCGCGCACAGCTGTCCCCATTACTCCTCCCCAACTATGGACCAACCCTACAATTAACACTGTCACCCCTAGCTAACAGGAACAGCAGCCTTAAGGAGGATAAAACATTCAATAAAATACAATTTGCACACAATACAATAATAGGGAGTCTTCAGAGGGTGTTATGCCATCTTATCCACCTTTACAAGCCAAGTCACTTTGATACAGGTTTTAGCATGCTGTCAACTTGGTTTCAATAAAGCTATGCTGTGATATCCATGGTGTCAATGTAGGAGAGGATTATCAGCTTCAGGTCAGATCCTGGGCCCAAGAGGCACATATTAACATTTGATCTGCTGGTTGAGACATATTACCATGAACATGAATTAGAAAGCAACTGTAGTAACAAAATTGTATGCGGATATTTTTAATACAGTTTGATGTGATGAATACAATTGTTTACTTTTCTTCTTAAAGTGAAATGTCAGCCCACTGTATATTTCTGATTTAAGTAAGGAATCCTCCAGCCATGATCCAAATAAAATAGTAAGCTTCACTCCAACAGAATTAAAAGATAGATATCATCAAGTACATCCAAATGTTGCATATTTCTTTCCTATTCTTTTTCCCTAGGAAATTAATATGCAACATTTGGATATACTGGATAACGTATACCTGTTGAAATACAGCGTACTATTTTGTCTGGAACAATGCTGGATTATTCCTTAATTTTATCTACGTTGTGCCACATCGGGCAGAAGGGGCTTCCTCCGTGCCATACTCAGGGTGAGCTTGTTTCCAATTTATATTTGTATATTTCTGATTGGCTTACTGACTTCTGATAGCATAGTGAAAATAACTAATTTAACATACAACATCTTGAAAGAAAAATCAATTTCAGGGAGTTGAGTCCTGATGGATGATGGTGAGAAACACCTGTGTTTGCAGAACTAAGGCTACAGTGCGAACACTGCAATAAAACAGCAATACTTGTTAAACTGTTGACACAAAGTCGAATCTGCTTTAGAAACTCTGAGATGAATGAGGTTTCGCCAATTACATATGTGAAGATGTGTTTACAGTTTCATTGTTGAAGCACAAGTCCACTCATTTTCCCACGACAGCCATTCTTGTGTTTCTGAAAAAAACCTCTGCTAATCTCCATATGACCTTTGTTATAAGGTCCAGAGTTACCCCATATGAAGTTTCACACACAAATGTCCTGATTATGGTTTGTACATATAGTTGCATGAGAGATCTGTACGGCATTCATAGCCTGTTTTGGTCCTATATCATGGGAGTAGATAAAGGGACTGGCATCTATAAGGGATGCAAAGGCCCTGGTAAATTAGGCACACCCACTCGTCCCATAAAAATACACATAATATAAATGATTGGTCCGAAAATGGATAAAATGCATGACCAAATATGGATTGCAGGTGGCAAGATATGGTTACAATGCCGGTCATATAGTGGCAAGCAATACATTGCTAAAATCTCAAAAGTGCTACATGTTACAAAAATATACTTCTTTTTCAGACACATTATGATAATGACCATAATGATAATGAGTGATACAACAGGGCCTAGCACTAATTTTGCCTTGGAGTATAGTAGCTTACATACGTGGTCACGTGGTCAAAGTCATTGGAACCCCTCGTTTAATAACAGAAAAACCCACAGCCACGGGCGTACCCACCATGGGGCAGAGGGGCAGCTGCCCCCCTAGAAGAAGGGGCGCGCATCATCTTGTATATACAGGGGCTGGGGGCTGGCTGTGGCTGGGCTCATGTATATACAGGGGCTGGCTGTGGATGCACTGATGTATACACAGAGGCTGGGGGATGGCTTGGCTGATGCATATACAGGGGTTGGGGCTGGCTGGGCTGATGTATATACAGGGGCTGGCTGTGGCTGGGTTGATGTATATACAGGGGCTGGGGGCTGCCTGGGCTGATGTAAATACAGTGGCTGGCTGTGGCTGGGCTGATGTTTATACAGGGGCTGGGGGCTGGCTGGGCTGATGTATATACAGGGGCTGGGGGCTGGCTGTGGCTGGGCTGATGTATATACAAGGGCTGGCTGTTGGGGCACTGATGTATATACAGGTGGTGCTGGGCTCAGTGGGCTGGGGCTGGACCTGGTGATGATGTATATAATAGTGATGCTGGGTTCAGTAGGCTAGGGCTGGACCTGGTGATGATATACATACAGGTGGTGTTGGGCTCAGTGGGCTGGGGCTGGACCTGGTGATGATATATATACAGGAGGTGCTGGGCTCAGTGGGCTGGGGCTGGATCTGGTGACGATATATATACAGGTGGTGCTGGGCTCAGAGGGCTGGGGCTGGTGATGATGCATATACAGGTGCTGGGCTTAGTTGGCAGGGGCTGGTGATGATGTATATAAAGGTATGGGGCTCATTATACTGTATGGAGCAGTTTCATTCACCTTTTTCATTCTAAAATTTTACAACCTGAATGACCATGGCTTGCCCCCCCCTGTTTTGATCATGGGTACGGCCATGCCCACAACGGTCACAGAAATAACTTGAATCTGACAAAAGTAGTAATAAATCAAAAATCTATGAAAATGAACAAATGAAAGTCAGACATTGCTTTTCAACCATGCTTCCACAGAATTTTTACCAACAATTTTGACCACGTGTGTAAATTTGTGCCATGCGGTAAATCCATGTCCTCTGATTTTACCATTAGATTTATTTTTCTTATTGGGAATACTGAGGTCTATTTTCCTTTTTGTAATTTTTAAAATACAAAAAATAAAAATCCTATATATTTTTGCCTAAAATACAAAGTAAATTTGTCATCTTTACCTTTAGGCCTTTTAGAGACCATTTCATGTTCAACTTGCTTAACTGTTCACAAATAACAGTAATTTTGACCAGGGGTGCCTAAACCTTTGCATGCCACCGTATGTCCATCAAGCTCAACCAATAGATGGGACAGGATATTGAATGAAGGGAAGGGGAATTGGTACAGTCATAATGCATGCACCAATCTGCCCTAAAAGAACAAACATTTTTTTTCCTATTGATGAGGATTTAAACCAAAATTACAACATGTCAATAAATGTATTATATTTCATGATCCATGTGGTCCAAAACTTTATTTTGACAAAATGTGTCCAAAGCACATAATACATTTATTTGTCAAATTTACTAAAAATTTTTTAGAATTTAACTTAGTAATTCTCTTTTGTTAAAGCTGACACATACCAGGTAATCAGAGGTCTAAAATGAGTTGGAGAAAGTTGAGTCAGGCTTGACTTATCTGAATCCTATTTAATTAGTGTGATGTTTTTCTCTCTATTACAAAGAACTACTTTTTACATTCAAATTCCTGGGTTGCGCCATTTCAACTTGTATTCGGTGTTTTTTAAAGACACTATGCCAGTGCACTTAGCAACGCCTTTTAATCACTAAACAATTTATCTTGGAAAGTGTGAGCCGCTAAGGGCGCCAAGCTTCATTCTGCCACATCATTAATTTTCCTAATATATGCCATTCATTTTGTATGAACCTTTCTCTGAATGAATGGAGGATCGAGGGAGCATGATTCTTTTTTTACTTTTCCTCCTCACAACTTTCAACATCTTTAATTGAAGGAACATAGTGGTCGCTTCAGTTCACTGAAAAACACCACTTGTCAGAGTCTTCTGTAGCAAATTCTAAACGATGAATAGCAAATGTTGAAATACCATGGCGAAGACCTCTTAACGAGGGCTGGTGATCTGTCATGGTGGTTTGAATTTGCAGCCAGCTAATGTCTATCGTTTTTTTTAGTCCATAGAAGAAGAGATTGTTTAACAAAAGGTTGAATAATTGTTTTCACCTCCTATGCTAATCAGCAAAACTTTGGCATTTAATACCAGATTTGTTGGCATTGTTTGCTCCACATCAACAATAAAAACTTAGCCTAGGAGCTAAATGTAATATCCAGATGTCACAATGGACATCAGTGTTCACACCCAAACAGAGCTCAGGTTATTTACTATAACACTATTTAACATATATATTAGTAAAATAAAAAGATTTTAAATTATTTTGTTCCTGACATAAATAGTTTTTTTTATTTTTTTATTTTTAGCTTTTTAACCTCTACTTTCAAGAGCTATAACTTTTTAATTTTCCTGTTAATGTAGCCATGAAAAGACATGCTTTTGTGAAATGAGGTTTTTTTTAATAACACTATTTAACTTACCATATACTGTGGAGGAAATAAGTATTGAACACTTCACCAATTTTCTACGCAAATACATTTCTAAAGGTGCTATTGACTTTAAATTCTTACCAGATGTCGGCAACAACCTATCCAATCCACACAGGAAAAGAAATCAAAATATAGATGTGTTTAAAATAAGATATGTGAAGATATGTGTAATACTCGTAATGAGAAATGACACGGGAAAAAGTATTGAACACATAAAGAAAGAGAGGTTCAAAAAGCAACGAACAGTCATGACACCAGCTGAAATCTATCAGTAATTAGTAATCAATCCTGCGACTTAGTGAAAAATAATATCAGCTGATTCAACTGATGGCCTCTAAGGCTATGTCCCAACGGCCAGTAATCCGCAGCGCTTTCAACACAGCACATGTCCGCTGCGTCCAAAGTGCTGTCATCTTTTGATCGCAGGTGATTCCATATGTGTTCATTGAACCATGCGGAATCACCACCTCCAATCCATTGGACGGGTGAAATTTATTTTGCAGCGACTCGCGTCTTCACAAGATAAATTCACATGCTTCGGTCAGGAAAGACGCGCCACATTTCCATCTCTGCAGGGAAGCTGCGGGTGTCGGAGCACGCATAGTGGATATGGGATTTCTTGAAATTCCATCCACTATGCTGTAATATCTGGCCCCTGCAGATGTACGCAGGGTCCAACCCGCAGCGTTTACTGACCATGGGAACATACCCTTAAAAGGTGTCTCATCACCAATGTACCATACAAGAAACATCTCATGATGGGTAAAACCAGTGAGTTGTCTCAAGACCTTCGCAACATTATTGTTGCAAAACATAATGATGGCATTAATTACAGAAGAATTTCTAAACTGCTAAATATTCCAGTGAGCACTGTTGGGGCCATATTCTGGAAATTAAAATAACATAATTTCACCATAAACTGTCCCACAAAATTTCAGACAGAGGAGTAAAAAGAGTTATCAGAAGCCACGACCAACTGTGGAGAGCTACAGAAAGACCTGGAATCAGCAAGTGCAATTGTTTCATAGAAAATAAGTTTTGCACTCAGCCTCCATGTCCTGTATCCACGCTCACTACAAAAGATCCCATTGCTGAACAAAAAGCACATACAAGTTCATTTAAAGTTTGCGCAACAACATTTAGACAAGTCTGTAAAATACTGGACAAATATAGTCTGGTCAGATGAGACCAAAACTCTTTGGATGCCATAATACACACCATGTTTGGAGGCCAAATGGCATTGCATATCACCCTCAAAACACCATACCAACAGAGAAGGTTGGACGTGGGAACATCATGGTGAGTCTATGCTACTGCTTTTGAAATTTCTGTTGTGAAGACTAGCGTCTCAGCAAGAGAAATTGACATGCTGCTGTCATGAGAGGCTCGCCGCATGTCAGTCTCTGTGGGTGATCCGCAGGTAACTATACACGTATAGTGGACATGGGATTTCTAGACATCTCATCCACTATGCTGTCAAACCCATAGCAGTTCCTGATCGTGGACACATACCCTAATGCCTTTTTTTGCCTTTATACCGTTTTACATAATGGAAGGGGAGGAGTAGCAGATGAAGGAACTGATTGGCTGAGCAAGTTGGAGAAGGGATGAGATATCTGGAGACAGAGAGATGTGAGTGATCCTCCATTACAGACAGGTGTCAGTCTGACACTGGAGAGAGTACAAAGATGGTGCTGACAGCCCAGAAGCTCAATGTGGGAGGGGAGAAGACAATCCTGGAGCTGAACCCCATCTACAGATTAGACAGGTTACCAGCCTCAAACTGAGACAAGGTAACTAGAAAGTTTCAAGGGAACCTGTCACCAGTTTTAGCCAGTATGAGTTATGGCCATCACCTTTCAGGGCTGATATACAGCATTCTATAATGTTGTTCTTCTTGGTCCAGCGCCTCCTATCTTCATGCGATCCCATCCTCCTGCTTGCTTCATGTTGCGCTCCGGCACAGGAGTACTTCTCTTCCCTGTTAAAGGCAGAGCAAAGTACTGCAGAGCGCAGGTGCCAGGAAAGGTCAGAGAGGCCCAGCGCCTGCGCACTGCAGTACTTTGCTCAGCCCTCAACAGGGCAGAGAAGTACACCTGCGCAGGAGCGCATTGCTGAGGAGATTGTGTGGATGATACAGGGACGTGTCATCCACATGAAGCAAGCAGGAGGATGGGAGGTGCCGGACTAAGAAGAGCAATATCCCTCGGACCGAACTGCCCCACCCCGCAAGTGAGTATAATAAGTTATTTTTCTTCTCTTGCAGGTCGGGTTGGGGCTTATCTACAGCATTATAGAATGTGGTATAACAGCCCTGATAGGCGGTGGCCATAACTTATGTTGGCCAAAGCTGGTGACAGGTTCCCTTTCATAGAGGAGTGAGTACATCCTACTGGAACTTGTGGTTCTGTACAGTGCTAGAAGGTGGTAGCCGTGGTTGAGCTGCTGCTCAATTATGCTCTAGCACTTTACAGGAAAATCGAGTTCCAGTCCCAGTGTGATGTGTCGCGTGTAGGATGTATTACACTCACTTGTAAACCTCATGCCTCAGCTGTCTTCAGTGCTCCACATTCAGGAGCAGCCACACACTTCTCAGGGGACACATGGTTCAATTCAACACATAAAAATTTACTGGACAGTTCAAGTACATCAGATTTTATCACATATTATAACGCACCGCGAAAATGAGGATGAGTGACCTCATGGAGATCAACATCCAACACTGCAGAGACACCATCACATGTTTCTCAACGCAGTGATTCTAGAGCAATGCCCCATCCCTTATGGGAAATATGCAAAAACATGTAAAGAAACAGCCGCGGAGACACCATCACATGTTTCTCAACGCAAGCAATGACTAGCCAGGTCTTTCACCGGGAAGGAACAACCACGGGAAGAGCAGTCTCCAATGAAGGAAACCACCTATGCCAAAACATGGTATCCATCCACAGACAGCTGTTTCGGGGTATTGCCCCTCATCAGTGTGGAGTAGGAAACTGGCTAGTAGGAGCAATGCCAATTCAACACATAAAAATTTACTGGACAGTTCAAGTACATCAGATTTTATCACATATTATAAGGCACAGCATCCTGTTTCTTGTTTCAATAATACAGTACATTTCCCACTTTACTTTCCATTCCACCTGTACTATCTCTACTTCCATTGATCCTGTCAGCCCAGGGATTATCTGTTCAGTCCAGCAGTATATCTGAGATCTGTTACCTTTTCCATGCGCAGCTCCATGTTCATCCTCCACTGCATGAAGGGGGTTAAGGTGCTCTCTGTAGCACCTGTTTCAAGCTGTAGGCTCTGGACATTGCAGGAATGTCCACAGGGAGTTTTGTAAGGTCTCATACCAACTAGAACAATGTGTTCTCACTATTGCTAGCAGCCCACTGCACTTTGAATTTCACCCTGTCACTAGCAAACAAGCTCTCCTACCTGAATGTCAGGAAGGCGCCTGTGTTTAATAACACATACCCCATCCCACTATGGGCTAGTCCCAAATGTTAACTGTATCTTGGCTTAGTGTTCTAGCTCACATACAGTAAGTATCTATATTTATCCTAAGCCCTAAACTATGTCTTATCCTGTGCTTACCCTATACACATTCTTTATATGTACATTACCATAATTCAATACATGGCAATTCGCACATCACTATTTACATTACAGTAAAATACTACTGGTGTCTTCAGGGATAGGAATGTGACAGTCCTTATTTACCACTCTAACATTTCTTCCTTCTTTAATTATGGTCGGACTCAACCATTCAGGAACCTGGAAGACACCAATGAATCCCCCAATGAGCTGATATCAGCACTGTGGCTCAGTGGTTAGCACTGCAGCCTTGCTGGAGTCCTGGGTTCAAATCCCACCAAGGACAACATCTGCAAGGAGTTTATATGTTCTCCTAGTGTTTGCGTGGGTTTCCTCCGGGTTCTCTGGTTTCCTTCCACATTCCAAAGACATACTGATAGGGAATTTAGATTGTGAGCCCCATCACGGACAGCGGTGTTAATGTGTGCAAACTGTAAAGCGCTGTGGAATATGTTAGCACTAAGTGAATACACCTCCCCACATGAGCAGTGTACACTTAAATCTCTATTTTAATTTGTCTCATGAGCAGCTCTAAGCAATGTAGTCGGCTTACAATCTTCTTCATAACCTCGTTTATGGCAGGGTTGACATTCCTCCGAGTGCCAGCTCAGATGAGAAGCAGAGTATTAGTAGAAATATAAAGTTCTGCTGTAACACAAATCAGCTATCAGTGGTTTGTTCTGGAGTATACACAGTATTCATGATATGTAGAAATGGAAGCAACAGGACATGTGAACAAGCATATGGCTTTGGACAGCAACAGCCATTATTAGGAGATCTGATTTGAAAGCTGTGTGGCTGGTGATTTTGCAAGATTTATAACAGCAGCTTGAACTGAGAGGAAGAGGTGTAATATGAGAAGATAACAGCTGTATAGAAATCAATGGACTGGAGAGAGGTGACTGGTATGTTAGGAGTTAACGCCTCTCCTGGAATGTAACTACTGGACACATTGGCCAGGGTGGGGAAGTCACTAGTGGCCAAGCTCCATGGAAACCAGCTGTACACTATGTAAAATAAAAGCTCTCATTGTAGGAGACTAACACCAGATAGAAGCAACTAAATTGCAAATGCTTTTATTATCTTGCTGTCTAACTAATTAAAGCAATTAAAGAACTTGAAAATTCCCCTGTAATGCAACATATACATAAAAGGCAACATCTCATTTTTAATTGAACAAAGTGCACAGTTTAATATTCTATAAAATAATTTTTTGAACAAAGGTTGTGTAATATTACTGAGTTGGGGGCCCTCGGAATTGATGTCATTGGTGGGTCTCCAGTCACACTCTCCATCCGTAAATTGTTTTTAGAAAAGTATCTTTGATAACTAAACATTTCTTGAAATGGAACATTACCGTAGTGTCGACACAAAAACTAATTATCTTTCAATGACATTGAAAATCCATTTAGACCAATTTTAATACATTGCTAGGAGGAAATTATCATGGAATTTTTGAGACTTCAAGGCAAAAGTGGAAGAATTAAAATAGTAATCCATGCAGTCGTTTAGCCAACCCTATTGGCAAAGCATAACAGAACTACATAAACCAACATGATTGTGCCCACGACTTATCTGTGGGTGGGTTAATAAATTATTTCACAATTAAATGCTATAGGACAAAAGATTAATTATACTGCAGCAATGACAAATTATACAGCAACAAAGTACAAATAGACATTTCTTCCTTCAAATGATAAAAACTATCAATAAAACAGAAAAAAGGGATTGTCCCCTGTGTGGCTGATAATATAGAGGGGAATGCAAGCTACAGAAGCCAACAGCATTGGTGAGGATATGGACATTGGCTTCTTGTAAAGACACCATCTGTGTATGGCTTCCAATTCCTCCATGGGAAAAATAAATTGCTAATAAAAGTAGACTATCTAATGCCACTTATTGGATGCACAGGGAAGTTGTACAAGTAACAGTATGAGAAAAAGGGCAGGATCAATGACTTTTTGATAGAATGGAGCATTCTACTTTTTAACTGTTTGTTGATCCTTTGGCTTATGTCTCTTCCAGGAGAGGGAGAACAATGGAATAAGTAAAAGGGCATTTTCTAGCTAACCATGTTAATAATGACAGTCTGGCACTACCTATGAGGATAGTATCAATGGGGGTCTTTGTTATAGGGAAGGCTCCGGTTGTCTTTAGGCTGTGTGCCCACGTAGCAATTTTTAAGCGTTTTTGCCGTGATTTTCGGCGCGAAAACATTTAAAAATCGTGTACAGAACGCCCCCCCCATGCATTCCTATGGCATTCCGCACATGCTGTGCTAATGCTGCGCTTTTTTCCGAGGTGGAATCGCATCGTGGAAAAAATCGCAGCATGGTCATTCTTTTGTGCGGAATTGCAAAGAATTGCAGCGATTCCGCACCCATAGGAATGTATGAGAATCGCTTACTTCCCGCATGTGGCTATGCCCACCATGCGCGAAGTTAAGCATCTCATGTGCGGTTGGTACCCACGGTGTGGAGGAGAGGAGACTGTCCTCCAGGCCCTCGGTACCATACCCCTGTAAAAAAAGAATAAAAAATAAAAAATCGGGGTATATTTACTTTCCGGCGTCCCGCGCTGCATTCCCAGCCTCAGCGTTCCCAGTAATGCCTTGCGGCAAGGTCCTGTGATGAAGTAGTCTTGCGTGACTCTAGCGGTCTCGCGAGATTGCTATAGCAACGCGAGACCAACGTCATCACAGGTCTCGCAAGGCATTACTGGGAACGCTGAGGCCGGGAATGCAGCGCGTGATGCCGGAAGGTAAATATACCCCAATTTTTTAATTTTTTTAGCATTTTAACATTCTATCTTTTACTATTGAGGCCGCATAGGCGGCCTCAATAGTAAAAAGCTGCTCACACTTGTCAAACACTATGTTTGACGAGTGTGACCAACCTGTCAATCACTTTCCAAGCGATGCTTCAAATCCCTTGGAAAGTGCTTGAATATCGCACGCGAAAATCGCGGCAAAATCGCGAACATAATCGCGGTAAAATCGCAGTGAAATCGCGCGGAAAAAAACGCGCGATTTCTGGGAAGGAGTCCGGTTTTTAGTGTCCGGAATAAAATGCTACGTGGGCACATAGCCTCAAGGTTTGACCAATTTGTGATGTGGCATCTACAAGCAAAAGCATTAGATAGTAATTAACTATCTAAAAGATTAACTGTCTTTTTTGTCCAAAGCAACTAATAATAATGCAGCTTTTACTTCCTTTACGTATCTTAAAAATTATATCTGCAATATGATTTGTTGTTTTAAGCATAGCCAATTTTTCTTTGGTTTTAGCAAATCTGCTCTACTCTCTTGCATCATGTAAATTTTCAAGAATAGTTGTCAAAATTGTCATCTATGATATTCAAACATATAACATAAAAATCTGCATAAAAAATAACAATTAAAATGCAAATGGAATTGTTCATACATCCCATTTCACAAGCATCACAAATATAGTACCTCTTCACCACATGTGCTCCTGTAAATTGTTCCAAACACTCACTCTTTTTGTCTGTTCTTTAGCTGCAGTAGACAAAAAATTGGACTGATGTATGTTATACCAGTATTAGTATCAGGCACTTTACATGCCAGAAATAGTAATCTACACTGGCCATGGGATTGTCCAGGATTGTAAAATAGTTTATGTCACCTTCTAGAGTAAAATATAGTAAATTTGTTGGGCTGTGTGTTGCCCCGTCCCTTCTGTTAAAGTTCTACCTACTTTTAGAAAAGTAGACAGTTTAAAAAGTTTAAAAGTATGACTTACAAATGGCATTCACTAGAATTTGTGACTTTTTTTACACCAGGTTCTAGAGTAAACTCGTCAATGAATGACCTATGTTCGACTACTCCGCTTTCATAGCTTTCACAGCCACTAACTGTTGTCCACTCGTAGAGATAGTAGTATCACCTAAACCATTGCTCTCACCATATAATGCTACCCTCTCAAATTAATGTTTTCTAAGAAATTTCTGAGATATTCAAGTAGCCTGAAAGAGTTAACACACCTTTACAAAAGCAATTTCAACCAAAGGTATCAGATCCATCTAACAATGAGAAAGTATCAGGTCCATTTTCAATAGAATATACAAAACATTTCCCATCATAGGAGTTTTGAAGTGTTATTCTATGTCTATACATGATAATTATCGTATCAGCCCTTGCCTTATATCTGAGCTCCATACAAGCAGACTCTTATTATAAACATTTCTATAGCAATCATCCATATTTTTTGGAGTATTGCAAATGGAAATTTGACCTTTATGAAGTTGCTGAAAGAGCAGCTGCAACTTATCTTAGCATATCCAAATAATGTTATCTGAAATCTGAAAGTAATGAAAAAATCTAAATATCCTTGATAAACTGCAGCAATAAGCACAGTGAAAAACTAGTGTAAATCTGGCGCAAAAATATAATAATGTCTTTTCAAGCAGCTTTTCCTCATCTCATTCTGCAAACAAATCCTATGTGTGGCCTGACCCTGAAACCATGTGTTCCTCTTGTCTATTTTCACCATTTTGCTTGTTAACTCACAGACATTAGAAGAAGAGGCAGAGATGGAGAGGAGTAACACTTTACGGTAATATCAGACTACGCATACGTTTTGTTTGTAGTCTGTAGCCATGGAAACATTTAATTCTGCATAGGGGATTTACACCCCAAATGTTAATTTGTTATTATTTTTTTTAAGTAGCTTTGGAATAATAAACAATAGCTTCACCTATAAATTGGATTATGTATGCACAAAGGTAAGGGGAAAGATTTACAGTTGCGCAATATTAATGTCAGCCTCCTAAGATAGGAAAATAAGATCACGTTGGCTTTAAATTTTTAAGTAATCTTGAGTTTAGACAACCACACCTTGCCATATGAATTTCAGACTATAGTAATACCATTTTCAACAAACTGAAAATTTAGAGCCCAATTCATCACAGCTTTTACGCCAGAAATCTGGCATAAAAGCTTTGAAAAGTCATAATGTTTAGGTGCAACTTAGAGCCAGTTTCTCCCAACTCTGCCAAAATTTGCATACCCTTTTTTTCCAGAAAGCATAGCTTGGCCTATAAGTCTCCAGATACCAGATGGAGCTCTCCATAGAGAGAAACATTACCCCTAAAATAGTCTAAAGTGAACATGTTTTGATGTTTTTTTAAGCCAATATTAAAATAACCATATACTGTTTAGTTCTTGACTTCATTAGATGTGCCACACAGATCAGATACCGTATAGTGTAGTAAATAACATTTCATGGTTCTCTTATGACATGCACTTCCCTCAGAAGTTCTGTTACACCTATATGAATCACTGCCATAATTATTTCTTTATAGCTAGCAGTTGTCTATAACCCTCTCCAATTAGGGAAATGAAGCATGAAGGACATGGAATGTGAAGATGATTCCACTTGAAAAGTGATGATGAGTTGGCGTGTGCATCTGAAGTTAAGTGTCAAAAGCGTAAAGGAATAATGGTAGTTGTCATACTGACACTACAGACGAATGCACAGTAATATCGGATTAGCTTTACCTGTTGAGCCACAACAGAATATGCCTATGGCATCACATGTATGAATACTATATCTAAAATGTTATGTCAGCGCTCATAAATCAGCAGCAAAACTGTTCATTAACTTAACGTTCAAATGTTAATAGGGATCAGGAGCCTTTAGTTCTGAGGTCAGACGCATCCAAATTACATGTACATTTCACTATAATTTAGGATTGCTTATATATACTACATAGATAAAATGGCACAGCAAAAAAGGAAAAAAAAGGCACCGCTGTAACACCTGTTGCTTACTGAATAGCTGACTGTGATTTACACCTTGCCCCTGGATGACCGGGTGCACACCATGAAGAAAACAGTTCAAGTAATGTCCGTAGAAGAAAAATAGTGGCACCGTTCCTTTATAAAAAAAAAAAATGTCTTTATTGGTTCACCTTGTTAATACTGTACATGCCAGCAGGAAGGTACTTAGGAGAGACACAATGGCCGATGGCCGTTTCAACGGCTTATAGGACCCATTGAAGCGCAGAAGGTGCGAAATGGAAGTTGTCTATTGTGCCTCTCTTGATTACCTCCCTGCTACCCTGTTTTAACAAGATGAACCAATAAAGGAAATTTGTATAAAGGAACCGTGAGTGCCACTATTTTTCTTCTATGGGCATATATAAAATGACAACCATAAGAAAGATCAAAAGGAGCCCCTCTTCTGGTGCTTAGGGATAGAAGGGTTGGTACCTGTTCTTCCTTCCAATCTCCTGTCCATTGCCCCCAGATTGTTTGCCTACGCCAAAGTATCTATTGAGGAGCAAATTCTACATAAGTTTCTAACACACAAAAGCAAAGTGGGATTTGACGAATGTTCCCTTGGCACTCTTTCTCCAGGAGCCACATAAAAGTAGCATATTTAAACCTTTCATTTTGATCCTAATCTCAATTTTCATTTTATGACTGTTTTCATTGCAATACACGTATGTCAGCAGATATGGTTTGGTTTAGAATCAGAGGCTAGAGAACAGGCTTCTGCAGGAATTCAGAATTCACATCCGTGCTAACAGCAGCATGTAGTAGCTGGCTCTTGGGGATGGGGCTGAAAACTTTTGTATCATCTGTAGTTGCCAGCAGTAAGGTGGACTTTTCCAACCTAGTGAATTGTTAGTCTAACGGGTCCCTTTAACCTCTATCATGTTCTTTTGAGGTTGTTGGGATCTATAGTCGCTGTTGTGCATCAAATGAGTAACAATTGCTGAAAAGCCTCATACATGTAGACCCTTACTCTCAGATTACACACACAGTTGGGTATGTCATCTGAATTTTAAAGCCCCACACAATTATAATACTTTCAGAACTATAACAATTATAGTACAGTATGTCAATTTTGAAATATGAACTGCAACTAAGTGGGCTGAAATGCGCTGTATTGCCTGGAAGTGCTAAAGGCAAGCCCGGACGCCTGCCCCAAAGGGGCTACAGGGAGGGCGCACATGACTAAGGAGGGATGCTAGGCCTGAGGGTTAGTGAAGGGTAAGGTGTAGTGCTTTTGTGTTTGTGGGGAAGGTGTGGGTTGGAGCTATGGGGCTTATGGTGCAATGTGAGTTGGCAGGGAGTGGTCAGAAGTGCTTTGTGTTTGTGGGGAAGGTGTGGGTTGGAGCTATGGGGCTTATTGTGCAATGTGAGTTGGCAGGGAGTGGTCAGTTGTGGGATGGATATATAGGGCAGAACTGTGGGGGGATGGTCATTCCTTACCTTGCAGACGTCCGGAATCGTCAGCTCCTCACATCTGGGACTTCAGCTTGAATCTTTGAATCCAGAAGATGGAATACCTCGTGGCACAGATGAAGAGGATGATGGAGCAGCGCGGCCAGCAGTGGATGAAGGAACAGCTGCAGCGATGGTCTGGTGATGGCGACGGCGGAGAATATGGGACCCCTCTGCCTCCGAAGCAGCAGCGACGATCACAGCCTCCTGAGCACCTCAGCCCGGAGTTAAGTTTGCAGCGGAGGATGAGCCCCATTAGCAGACCTGTTGCAGAAGACATCGCGGGGCCAGAGCCAGAAGTCGAGAAGCAGGCAGCAAGGTAACGGGGCGGTGAGTGACGAGGCCGGCCTCCCCTCCATTTCGGATCGCGGCACACAGTGGTGACGCGCACGTCGCGGCCACGTTACCCGGCGTGGTCACCTGACCCGGCGCGGTCATCGGCATCGGTGGATGGCGGTGACATGACGCGGCAAGGAGCCCGGTGGCGAGGTGGTGTGTGACTTCACCGGCCTCATTTCCTTTCTCGCGGCGCTGGGGGGAAGCGGGCAGTGGCTCGGTCATGTGGCCACCCTTCAGCTGCCAAGGGCCACAGGTCATGTGGTCTGGCGTCGCATTCCCCCGGCGTTGGGTGCCAGATTCAGGAGGTGTTGCCTGCGGCTGGAGCGCCAACCTCCCCCCCTGTTTGAGGCTCCGAGCCGGTGACTTTTTGCCATGCGTTCCCGGACGGACAGTCGGTCTGGGCGCTGGCTCTGCGGCCCAGGAGGGCTGCAGTCGGCGTAGATCCATGGAGAAGATCGCAGTTGCGGTGCTCGACGCGGAGGACACGTGACGGCTGTTCCGTGGGGTTCCGCGGAGTCAGCCTAGTAAGTAAGGCTCACTTAAACCTTTATTAATGTCTAGATTATATTGGTTGGGAAGGGTGTTGCTACGTATGGTTTCGCACTAGGGTAGTAGTTGGTTTGTCACGGGGTTTCGGAACGATGCACGGCTGGTCCATGTAGCTAGCGTTCAAATCTGCGAGGGAATGGTTGCTTTGTTGTCCAGGAGGCCGTTTTGTGCACTTCATGAGTGTTGGGTGGTTTTTTTTTATTTTTCATGCTAGTTTGTTTTCATGATAGTGGGTATATCTATAGTAAGTAAGGCTCAATAAGGCACACTTAAACCTTTATTAATGTCTAAATTATATTGGATGGGAAGGTGTTGCTACGTATCGTTTCGGGTGTTTGGGGGTTCGGAAAGATGCGCGGCTGGTCCATGTGGACAGCGTTCGAATCTGTGAGGGAATGGTTGCTTTATGGTCCAGGAGGCTGTTTTGTGCACTTCATGAGTGTTGGGAGGAATTTTTTAATTTCATGCTAGTTTGCTTTTATGATAGTGGGTATATCTATAGGTGACGACATCATTTTATTTTGGTTAGTATAATTGTGCTTGCATTCTCTGGGTGTTTGTGTATGACTGGTGGTGATTCCATGGCGGTTTGTGAGTAATACGTGAATAATAGTGGTGATACGGATATTGGCAGAGCGGTGGTGGATAGCCATATCCATGCCGGTTTTATGTTTTATTGTTATAGGCATGGGATCTTTGGGCTGGAGGATTATCGCCGCGCCTAGTATTTGATAAGGGTTTGATGGTAGTTCACTGATGTGGTGAGCTGTTTTATCGCCGCGCCTAGTATTTGATAAGGGTTGATGTTAGTTCACTGATGTGGTGAGCAGTTTTATCGCCGCGCCTAGTATTTGATAAGGGTTGATGTTAGTTCATTGATGTGGTGAGCAGTTTTATCGCCGCGCCTAGTATTTGATAAGGGTTTGATGGTAGTTCACTGATGTGGTGAGCAGTTTTATCGCCGCGCCTAGTATTTGATAAGGGCTTGATGGTAGTTCACTGATGTGGTGAGCAGTTTTATCGCCGCGCCTAGTATTTGGTAAGGGTTGGATGGCAGTTCACTGACTTGGTGATCTGTTTGGGTAGTGCATCGGGCGGCTTAATCTTTCAAGTTACAGTGGGGTGTGTTCTATTGCTGGTCAGAGGTGAGGGGGTAGGTGGTCGAGTTTTCATTACGGTGTGTTTTATTTATATGCCGGGTTCGGTTCTCCAATAGGGGCTTTGAGTGTACTAAGGGTTTTCATGTTCACTAGGGGCATTTTGGTTTGTTGCGGCAGACGTTCTGGTGAGGTCGAGATGCTTGGGACGGCAGATCTTTTGGGAACCTGCCTTTCTCTCAGCAATGGATGACATTTCCCCCGGGGGGCTTGGAGTTGACCTTTTACCGGATTTGTTTTCCTGGTTAATTTCTGGGGGTACGTAGATATGGCGTGGAGCTGGGGTTTTATGGTTGGTCAATGTCCGGTTGTTGAGGTCCGTGGTTTGGTTTCTGTGTGGTAGTCGGGGATTATCTGGTATTAGGGATGGTGCAGTGTTTATTTTCTGTTCATGGTCCAACCTGGGACTACTATCTGGTATTAGGGAAGGTGGTGTGCTTATTTCTGTTCATGGTCCAACCCTTGACTACTTTGGGTTTCTTCATGCTCAGGGCGTAGTTGCGGTTATCATGTGTTTGGATAAGTCAAAGTGTTTGATTCACCTGGGGCCCTATGTCTAAGTCAGGTTAGGTTAACGAGTACATCGTGTCAGGTCGGGGGTCGTTATTAGGTTCCCGTGTATATCGCGCTGCTGTTTTGGAGGGTTGATTTTGGTTATTGAATACGTGGGACTACGATCCACTGGGTTTTTTTTGCATGATCTGCAGTCATATGGCGTTCTTACAGTAATTTGCTGGTCGTGGCTGCCCTGGGGCAGTTTTAACAACTTTTGTACGTAAGGACTGGTGGGTTCTCACTGCGGTTCTTTAGGGTTGCCGATTGAGCTTTTGGCAGACTGTATCGGGTGGTATTTGTTACAGCCGTTGATTGCAGCTACGTTGGAGTTTATTATACAGAGTGGATAGTTTTTCATTACGATGGGCTAGGAGGTTTATTGTGGGTGCAGCTGGTCCTGCTTTGCCTTCTGGGTATACAGCTCTCCTTAGAGTCTTTTCTTTTTGGGTGCCCCCGGACGGGGGGGCCAGGGTGAAGTGTTGCGCAAGGATGATGCAACATTTGAGTTGGGTAACCCAGCGTGTGCTTTACTGGTCTCGGGGGTCCTGGTTGGTGAACGGTTTGTTTATCCACCGGGTGTTGTTCCATTTGTCAGGAATTCTGTATAGAGCATGAGGCAGGACATGTTTTTTCGATGGCCGTGTGAATGGTCTCCCGCGTGGGTGTAGCCCGTCCGGCAATACATGGCTATGTCATTTATTCCGTTATGCGCACTTGTCAGGACCGGCTGGTATTATGGGGACACGGTTGTGGTGCAGCGCTGCTGCGGGGGAGGTGTACTTTAGGTAGTGGGTGAGCAGGCTGCAACTATAACATTACTTTCATTAATGTCGGGTTGGTGGTACGCTGTGGTAGGGGAAGCTAGTGCGATGTGCATTGACTTTTAATGACTCTAAGGACCTGGTAATCGTCTGGGGCTGTGCTCTGTTTGGGGGTGCTTTTTGCGGTGCTTTAAGGCTGAGTGGTGGACAAGCATCGGGCACCGGTGAGTGCAAGGTTTTGACGGATGGCCCGGGTTTATGGTGTCTGGGGTTTTCGGGAGACGTGATGTGTGTCTGAGTTTTCCTGGACTTCAGGTGGTGTGGAGTTGCTTTTCTTTTTGTGAGTAGTGTTGAATCCGCTGTTCAGCGGGGAATGGGTGCGGAGTACATCTCACTTTTGGTAAGAGGGTGGCAACAATAGTGTTGTGATTCTGGGTTCGAAGTGCAAGGGCGATGCACACAATTCGTTCTGGGTCGTGGTGATTACGGGGTGGATTGGTTTATGTTTTCTAGTTGGGTGGATATTTTAAGATAGATGCTATCACGCAGGGTTGACGGGACCAACAGCGTTTTGGTACTGCACGTGTGTGGTGGAGACTTGGTCGCTGGGGCGTCAAGGGGTTTGATCTGAGACATCGGGCCTGAATGCTCCTGCCTGGGAGCCATGCTCGTGTTGTTGTTCATGACTATATAGTGGGGCACGTTTTTCAAGAATCGGTCTGAGGTTGGGGAACCAGTGTAGGTTCTGTTACGTCTATAAAGGTTGGCTTTGATTATTATCAGGTGGAGTGCAATTTTCTGCCTGGGAGTCGTGCTCGTGTTGGTGTCCATAGGGGCTCCTGTTTGGAATGACTACATAGTGGGTTTTACTGGGCACACTTTCAAGAATCTATCGGAGGTTTGGGGAACCAATGTAGGTTCTTTTGTTCACGGCAATAATGGTTGGCTTTGATTAATTATTAGGTGAAGTACAATTTTCGGAGGCGCCTGCAATGTTGCGGTCTCAAAGAGGCAGAGGCGGCGGCTCAGGTTGGGGACTGGTCGCGCAGGCGGTGCATAGGATTGGACGATGCGGTTGGCTAGTTGCAGGTCTTGGGTGTGGCTGACCTTGTACTGGTATTTTGGTGTAGGTTGGCATTGTGAGGTCTAATGGGGATCAGTTTTGATCGATTGGTCTTGGTACAGAAACATTGGTTACTCGAGCAGCAGAGTCGGCTCGGGTTGGGTTTTTTTGGTGGTGGTACTCGCACGTACAAGGTGTCATACGTGCTCGCGGTGGAGGAAAGGAGGGGGGTATTTGAAGTCGGTGGATTGCACAAAGAGCGGGGGGGTGAACCCAGTGCAGGAGCGGGTTACCCCTGGTGGTGCAATGGTATACTTGGTTAAGGTGGGTCCCAGCTGTGCTGGGTCACAGCGGGACATGTTAACGTGGGACCCTGCTGTGTTGGGTCACAGCGGGGCATGTTAACGTGGGTCCCTGCTGGGCTGGGTCCCAGCAGGACATTGGTTGGGCAACACTCGGCTGGGTGTCCTCGAGCCGGTGTGGTGTGGCTGAGGGCACGTGGTGGAGCTGGTGTTGCAATCATGTACAATGGACTCTTCATTTACCCCCCTCCTTTTGCTGTTGGTTATGTTTATGGAATATTTCTACGTTTATGGATAAAATGTTATTGCTTGTTTGGTGTTAATAAACGGGGCTGCTGTGGCCTTTTACATCCAATGTCACGCAGTCGTGTCTTATTTAAGTTAAGAAGGGGTAAGTGTGGGTTTTGGGAGGGGTCATTACAGTGAAGCCGTCAGTCAGACTTTCCTAAGTCAAGGCAAGCCCGGACGCCTGCCCCAAAGGGGCTACAGGGAGGGCGCACATGACTAAGGAGGGATGCTAGGCCTGAGGGTTAGTGAAGGGTAAGGTGTAGTGCTTTTGTGTTTGTGGGGAAGGTGTGGGTTGGAGCTATGGGGCTTATGGTGCAATGTGAGTTGGCAGGGAGTGGTCAGTAGTGCTTTGTGTTTGTGGGGAAGGTGTGGGTTGGAGCTATGGGGCTTATTGTGCAATGTGAGTTGGCAGGGAGTGGTCAGTTGTGGGATGGATATATAGGGCAGAACTGTGCGGGGATGGTCATTCCTTACCTTGCAGACGTCCGGAATCGTCCCGCCCTCCCGCCCTAATTTTAGGATCTTCTGGAGATCGACATGGTGAAGAGAAGAAGAGGTTTGACGTTGTCGCAGCAGTCGGCGGAAAGGAGGGGGGTATTTGAAGTCGGTGGATTGCACAAAGAGCGGGGGGGTGAACCCAGTGCAGGAGCGGGTTACCCCTGGTGGTGCAATGGTATACTTGGTTAAGGTGGGTCCCAGCTGTGCTGGGTCACAGCGGGACATGTTAACGTGGGACCCTGCTGTGTTGGGTCACAGCGGGGCATGTTAACGTGGGTCCCTGCTGGGCTGGGTCCCAGCAGGACATTGGTTGGGCAACACTCGGCTGGGTGTCCTCGAGCCGGTGTGGTGTGGCTGAGGGCACGTGGTGGAGCTGGTGTTGCAATCATGTACAATGGACTCTTCATTTACCCCCCTCCTTTTGCTGTTGGTTATGTTTATGGAATATTTCTACGTTTATGGATAAAATGTTATTGCTTGTTTGGTGTTAATAAACGGGGCTGCTGTGGCCTTTTACATCCAATGTCACGCAGTCGTGTCTTATTTAAGTTAAGAAGGGGTAAGTGTGGGTTTTGGGAGGGGTCATTACAGTGAAGCCGTCAGTCAGACTTTCCTAAGTCAAGGCAAGCCCGGACGCCTGCCCCAAAGGGGCTACAGGGAGGGCGCACATGACTAAGGAGGGATGCTAGGCCTGAGGGTTAGTGAAGGGTAAGGTGTAGTGCTTTTGTGTTTGTGGGGAAGGTGTGGGTTGGAGCTATGGGGCTTATGGTGCAATGTGAGTTGGCAGGGAGTGGTCAGTAGTGCTTTGTGTTTGTGGGGAAGGTGTGGGTTGGAGCTATGGGGCTTATTGTGCAATGTGAGTTGGCAGGGAGTGGTCAGTTGTGGGATGGATATATAGGGCAGAACTGTGCGGGGATGGTCATTCCTTACCTTGCAGACGTCCGGAATCGTCCCGCCCTCCCGCCCTAATTTTAGGATCTTCTGGAGATCGACATGGTGAAGAGAAGAAGAGGTTTGACGTTGTCGCAGCAGTCGGCGGAAAGGAGGGGGGTATTTGAAGTCGGTGGATTGCACAAAGAGCGGGGGGGTGAACCCAGTGCAGGAGCGGGTTACCCCTGGTGGTGCAATGGTATACTTGGTTAAGGTGGGTCCCAGCTGTGCTGGGTCACAGCGGGACATGTTAACGTGGGACCCTGCTGTGTTGGGTCACAGCGGGGCATGTTAACGTGGGTCCCTGCTGGGCTGGGTCCCAGCAGGACATTGGTTGGGCAACACTCGGCTGGGTGTCCTCGAGCCGGTGTGGTGTGGCTGAGGGCACGTGGTGGAGCTGGTGTTGCAATCATGTACAATGGACTCTTCATTTACCCCCCTCCTTTTGCTGTTGGTTATGTTTATGGAATATTTCTACGTTTATGGATAAAATGTTATTGCTTGTTTGGTGTTAATAAACGGGGCTGCTGTGGCCTTTTACATCCAATGTCACGCAGTCGTGTCTTATTTAAGTTAAGAAGGGGTAAGTGTGGGTTTTGGGAGGGGTCATTACAGTGAAGCCGTCAGTCAGACTTTCCTAAGTCAAGGCAAGCCCGGACGCCTGCCCCAAAGGGGCTACAGGGAGGGCGCACATGACTAAGGAGGGATGCTAGGCCTGAGGGTTAGTGAAGGGTAAGGTGTAGTGCTTTTGTGTTTGTGGGGAAGGTGTGGGTTGGAGCTATGGGGCTTATGGTGCAATGTGAGTTGGCAGGGAGTGGTCAGTAGTGCTTTGTGTTTGTGGGGAAGGTGTGGGTTGGAGCTATGGGGCTTATTGTGCAATGTGAGTTGGCAGGGAGTGGTCAGTTGTGGGATGGATATATAGGGCAGAACTGTGCGGGGATGGTCATTCCTTACCTTGCAGACGTCCGGAATCGTCCCGCCCTAATTTTAGGATCTTCTGGAGATCGACATGGTGAAGAGAAGAAGAGGTTTGACGTTGTCGCAGCAGTCGGCGGAAAGGAGGGGGGTATTTGAAGTCGGTGGATTGCACAAAGAGCGGGGGGGTGAACCCAGTGCAGGAGCGGGTTACCCCTGGTGGTGCAATGGTATACTTGGTTAAGGTGGGTCCCAGCTGTGCTGGGTCACAGCGGGACATGTTAACGTGGGACCCTGCTGTGTTGGGTCACAGCGGGGCATGTTAACGTGGGTCCCTGCTGGGCTGGGTCCCAGCAGGACATTGGTTGGGCAACACTCGGCTGGGTGTCCTCGAGCCGGTGTGGTGTGGCTGAGGGCACGTGGTGGAGCTGGTGTTGCAATCATGTACAATGGACTCTTCATTTACCCCCCTCCTTTTGCTGTTGGTTATGTTTATGGAATATTTCTACGTTTATGGATAAAATGTTATTGCTTGTTTGGTGTTAATAAACGGGGCTGCTGTGGCCTTTTACATCCAATGTCACGCAGTCGTGTCTTATTTAAGTTAAGAAGGGGTAAGTGTGGGTTTTGGGAGGGGTCATTACAGTGAAGCCGTCAGTCAGACTTTCCTAAGTCATGTAGTTTGCCATTACTGAGACATAAGCATGACACCACTATGGGAACATGTGAGCGCCACCAAAGGATTACTGTGTGGGATACTATATATTTTGTATGGGAGCCTCCTGGACAAAGTTGACAAATATGCCTAGAGGTGTATTTTTAGTTTTGGAAGAAATTAGACCACCCAGAATAAAGCCGAACAAGAATACAAACTTCAACAAATGAATCTCAAGGTTTTGTGTAGGACCCCAATTTGTCTTAATTCCTCTCAAGGAAACCTATAAGAATTTGTTTGAGAAATGCAGTTTTAGTTGGTCTTAAATATATTAATATGAGAATGACTTCCTTTAGCAGCAAGAGTTTCCAAACCATATAAATTGCTGAAATTCTGTGACTGTACCAGCAGTCAAGTAACTTACATGGGCTGACAAAAACAATTATTTTTGTCAAGGTTTGGGGCCTGCAGGCTGGACCTTATGGCTCAAGTGAAAGACAGGGAGAATACAGCCATTTTTAGGATTAAAAATGTGTAGAAACTTCATTGTAGATATAGATAAAACAGGACATTTTCAGTACTATAAAATATAAGAGCTTTACCTACGCATTTCAAACTAATACATCGTCCTTACTCATAGATGAGTACTCTGTTTTATCTATGCCTACAATGAAGTTTTTGCACATTTTTAATTCTAAAAAATGCTGTTTTTCCCCCTTTCACTTGATTGTTACCACCTTGAAGGAGGAGTTTTTTCCAAGCCGAGGATCGCTGTTTTATCTAACCATTGGTCATATTAGATCTTGTCTTGTTATTCACTGATTTCTTTTTACCATATAGAATTAACATAATATAACTAAAACAGTTTATTTGGAATTCACTTTTATCATTTTTAAGTTTCTTTGAAGGTACAATTCTAAAGAGCCAGTCATGACAAGACAATGTTTATGATGCTGTTGTATGAGGGTGAGATGTTAGATACAAGTCAGTGTGCAGACTTTAAGAGCCTGCAGGTATGTTTTGTATGTGGGGGCAAAAGAATTTATGTCCCCGTCTCCTGCTCTGCACAGACACTTTATATTACCTGGGGGATGCATTTGTGCAATTTTTCAATGCACTGTGCATGTCTACACAAAACTTCAAATACACTTTTGCTTGTTTTTATTTTTTTTACAGTATGCAAAGGATCAGTTTCTTCCTGGAGCTATGTGTAACCTTATCATGCTATCCACTAAAGCACAATACTTACCTTGCCCTGTAGGAAAAGCTGTTTAGAGCTTGGAATAATAAATGTACATTCATTTGAACAAATTTAAAGTTTAAATCCTGGAATTTGAAAATTCAAGTTTATCTTCTTTTACTGATATAAAATAAACTAAGTTTTGTATTAGCTGACTAAAATAAAATATAACATTAAAGTAAGAAACTCCGGAACACATTAGGAACTCCTGTGAGCTTTCCATCAGTGAAAAGCTTCTTATAGAGGTTTTCCATCAATATTTGATTGGTCGGAATACTCATGAGAGTTCATCAAAATTAGTCCTGTACAACCAATTAAATATATATATTTTTTTACTTTTCCTATGTTTTCAATAGAATATACATTGCTCCAGGTCAAACCAAACATCTGGCAATGATGACGTATCATTCCATGTACTAGACAGCTTTTTATTCTCACACGTATATAACTAAATTATTCTTTAGTATACCAAAAGCTTATCTCTGATGTACAAACTAAATGTTAAAATATGAATAGAGCCCTGTTTATATTTTTATAATCCATAAATACATCAATAATGAATGGAATGTGTAATCATTATACTAGAATTTCAGGAATTATAGCCATTCAGACTGCTATATATAATTGTCTAAATATTAAGAATCTACACAAACATTGATACATTATATAATTAATTATTAATAAAAGTCTCAATTTTTTTCTTCAGGAGCACACTGCTCCCAGTCCTCAGGAGCTGGGTCGGGGCACTCCTAAATAGTGACAGTTTGGTGGCAGTAGCATGATTATCGCTGTTCCAAACTGGGCTTTCTCCTAGGTTTCTAGTAGAAGCAGATTTGCCTCTGCAGCATGAGAGAGGTTCAGGGGCACTGAGGCTGGCCAGTTGCAGCAAGCTGACTAAGGAAAAAACAATACTGGTAAGATCCATGGTCTGTCCATATGCCATCCATATGTATGTATGTGACATCTGAGTGACATCCATGTATCCTGTGCTGTCCATGTTTCACATCTGTGTGCCATCCCTGGGTCCGTGCGACACATACTGGTGCCTGGGAAAAGCAGTATAGTTTTGCGCTGATCCCGGACGCGGGCTGCTGTAGACAGCTCTCATCTTTGTTATTGAGATCTTTGAGACCAGGTGACAGTGATGGGAATTGTATTCAGCACCCGCTGTGTCCCTCCTGTGCAAAATATAGAATTGAATAAAAAAATGGCTTGGGCACCCGTGTAATTTTCATAACCAACAGAGGAAAAGTCCACGGCTTTTACAGAGGACACGGGCTTCAATGGATTAGGTGTAAAGGTGAGTATAACTTTGTTTTTGATTTTTAAATAATTCTGTGAGCCAGGATGTTGAGTTTTATTTCAAATGAAGAATTTTATTCTAGCTGTGTGTTTTTTTGAAAACTTATTATGGGGTTAGTAAAGGGGGTGTCTTATAGATGCCTATCCATTACTAAATCCTGGGCTTGATGTCAGTTGGCAATACAAAGGTGACATCAACCTCACAGATTTTACCCCTCTTGCCACTGCACTAGAGCAAGTGGGAAGAGCGAGGCTAAACTCCAGATTTGATGCATCTTATGGATGTGCCATTTCTGGGGCGGCTGAGAGCTGATGTTTTAAGCCTGGGGAAGGGGCAATATTTCTGGCCAATTCCCAGGCTATTATTATCGACCCACAGCTGTCTGTTTAGCCTTTGCTGGATTGAATTTATTGGGGACAGTACGTCATTTTTGTGAGCTGTTATTAATAGAATGATAACCTTTTGGGATATTGTCCCTTTTCCCAGATTATTAATTTCAACCTCCAGGCATGAGCTTTCCCTCTGCTGGTCATAAAAATTACATGGGAGCCCACATTTTTTCTATTTAATTCTTTATTTAATTCAGCGGGTGCTGAATACAACTCCCATCGTTATCACCTGGTCACACTGATCTCAAGGAGACCAAGCGACAATGATGAGAGCTGCCTTCAGCAGCCAGCACCTGGGATCAGCGCGAACTGTACAGATTCTTCCCAGACACCGGTATGTGTCACATTGATGACACACAGATGTCACTCGAGTGTCATCAGTTTGCATGCGTGCAGCACGCATTGTGTCTATGCTGCTGATAAAAAAACTGACATATCTGCAGGTTTTTCACAAGGACTTACGGTGCGCGTGAAGCACCTGACATGTGCGCTCCATAATTGAAAACAATGAGTGTGCATGTGTCAGTACTTTTTCAGCCCTTAAAATCAGACCACATATGGACACAAAAAACGGACGTATAAAGGGGCCTAAAGCATAGATTCTGCCATAGGAATGTGCTTCTTAGATAACTGGCCACTCTGAAACCCCAGGGTCATCGATAACTTAGGCAATGAGCTATAAACGCGAGAATTAAATAAACTATACTATAATGAATATTGTTGCTTTGGTGACTCCCTGGGGGAGTTTTTTGTAGAAGATAAATCCCAGCAATTGGCTGCGAGCCAACTTACAGGTGTACTCTGACACTAAATGACTCCCCAGATATTGGCTGGGGGCATGTTATTGTGTGCACCCGCTGCCCCTACTAAGATCAGGGGAGCCCTCGAGTGCACACAATAGGCATGCCACCAGGAAGTGCAGCGTGCACAAGCCGGAGACATGTCAGCAGAAAGAGACCAGGCAGCCAGACTGGAGCAGTGAGTATTCCAGCGTCCCTGTATTGACGGAGTAGGGAAACCAGGGAGGGATGCTAGCAGTATTGTTACACAGTTTCTGAGGAAATTGTAGTAAGTAAGAGCTTAGAACAGTTAGAGTACTGAAATGATGAGATAGGTTTACCTAAAAAGATTTGTTTTTGCTACACACTTAGTACTGTGTACCTTGTGAATTAACTGGATTACCTGGGGTGGTGCACTCCAGAGAACAGGTGCAGCATGAGAAAAGTCATGTTATTCTTATATCTTTGGCAGAACAGAGAGTACTGGTAGGGTGGTAGATAGAGATGATGGAGGAGATATGTACTGCATTCCAAATTATTATACTAATTGTATTTAAGTGTCTTAAAGATATAATTTTTTTTTTTTTTAAATAAACTACTAGATGGTCCTGTGCTTCAGGGCTCTTTGGATCACTGAAATCAATCACAAATACCTGTGATATTTAGTTTGCCAGATGAGCCCAATTAAAGGAAACCTACTTAAGGAAGAGATTCCACATTACTAAGCAGGCCACAGGTTTGAAGTAATATGGGAAAAAAAAGGATCTCACTGCTGCTGAAAAGCATAAAATAGGGCAATGCATTGCACATGGTGTGAAAATATTATATATTTCACAAAAACTTAAGTGTGATCATTGTACTGAGGAGAGATTTGTGGCTGATACAGAGAACAACAGGTTTCATGCAGATAAAAGCATAATGATGAAGGTTTATTCCAAAGTAATCAGGTTAAAAGAACAGCTGCTAGATGCCATTACAAAGCAGAAAACAGGTATTTGAAGCTGCTAGTACCGCTGGTGCCCCGTAGACCTCAAGGTGTAGAATCCTTCAGAGGCTTGTAGTTGTTCATAAACCTATTATTCGGCCATCCCTAAACAGTGCTCACAAGAAGAAATTGTTGCAGTGGGCCCAGACATACATGAGGACTAAATTTAAATCAGTCTTGTTTGCTTATGAGTACTGTGCAACCCTGGATTGTCCAGATGAATGGAGTGGTGGATAGCCACCATGTCCCAACAAGGCTGGGACATCAATAACCAAATAGCTGAGTCATGTTTTTAGCCGGAATCATGTGGAGAGAGCTGGGAGGCCCCTTTAGGTTCCCTAAAGGTGTTAAAATTACCTTGACTAAGTATATAGAGTTGCTGACTGACCATTTTTTCCCATGGTAGAAAAAGGAGAACCGTACCATGCATAGTAAAATCATCTTTATGCATGACAATGCACCATCCCATGCTGCAAAGATTATCTCTGAGTCATTGTCTGCTATGGGCATAAAAGGAGAGAAACTCATGGAGTGACCACCATCCTCCCCTGGCCAAAGCCATATTGAGAATCTTTGGAGAATCCTCAAGAACAAGATCTGTGAGAGTGGGAGGCAATCCACATCAAAACAGCAGCACTGGGAGGCCATTCTGACATCCCGCAAAGAAATTTCAATGGACGCAAGAATTGTGTTTATGATATCAAAGAGGGGTCCAATTTAATATGTAACTTAGCCTGTTAAAATGTTTTTGATAGAAAAGATTTTGATTTCAGTAAATGTGACTTCCTAATGCTGCAAACTCAACAAATGACCATTTTCAGCTCTTTACAACCTAAAACTGTTTGGAAACTCTGTTCTGTGTAATTATTTAGAACAATGCATTTTTTAGTTTAGTTTTTAGTATCATTGGGAGGTTTGTAAAATAAAATTTGAAGTATACTCTTAATGGTTGATGATTCAAACAGTATGCTGACTCATTTACGTCGACCATTTAGGAAAATCATAGAAAAATAACATTTTCATAATAATTTGGAACGCAGTATAGGTCAGTGCAACACTGGAGAGCTATGTTGGTGAGTGTGATAACGTATGTTGTATTCTGTAGTAAATGGGCAACCAAATGGACCAATTGTAGACAACATATACAAGTCAGCACTCACCCTTCTTTTTGAAGAATATTCAGTCCTTTTTAATTTTCATTATGTTGGACAGTTGACAAAAAAGTGCAAAAGTGCTAGCAACGTGGCAACAGGTGCAGTAATTCCATAAAGAGAGTCATGACGGACAATGAACCCTTTGCGCTTGTTTGCGCTTCTACTGGTCCATATTCATTCATATTCATTATATGGATCACAAAGTTTAAATATACACCGAAATTTAATTAAGTCATAGCAGCTGTGAAGACTCACTGCATGGAGGACGCACCAGGTGGCAGCGTGTAGCCGCTGAAACGGAAGTCACAGGGGCGCATGAGCCAAACCAGTGTCATAGAAACCATAGACGCTGTATAGTAGTGATAAGAGCGCATGTCACAATAAAATGTAATGCATCTCGGAAACTTTTACTTCCGCGCTTGCACAATGGCACTGGAAGGTCCTGTCTCTATCTTTTGAGATGCAGTCATGTGACGGGTCAGTCGAAGTGCTAGTAGGCACGAAACGGCTGTCGTCAGGCATTGCTCACTCCTCCCTCCAGCCTCCCGGCCATGAAGTTTTAATGTGGATTGCTAAATAAAGCGGACTTTTTCACATGGATCGGTGAGTGCTATGCTATTCTTTCCTCTCTTTGGATTCATACATATGTTATTTTGTGTGGCAGGGTATTTTAATATTACAGTGCTAGAAAGTAAAGACTGCTACATCTTTCAAAACTAAAAATGAGTGCATACATCCAAGTCAAACTGTAGAGAGTGCAATAAAATTTTAGTCTTAAAAGTCTTGAAGCACCAAATTAAAAAGCTTTTTCACCAGTGTCAATGTACTTGTTATAGATATTGCAACCTCTATTGGTCAGAAAAAGAGCGATGCAAAGACAGGAAACAATTAGAGTTTCATTATAACGTATATGAAGAGAAAGTCAGCACTCACTCTTCTTTTTGGAGAAAATGCAGTCCTTTTCAAATTTCATTATGTTAGACAGTTGACAGATTTCTGTATTGACTATAGGCCTAACCTTTGCTCCCACAAATGCCTTGAATAAATTTATTCTGGTAAAGGATTTATATTTGTTTTGCCGTCAGATGACTTTTAAACTTCTGTACCATCAGCCATCTTTAGTTGACTCATTCCCGGATAATGAAAAGCAAGTATTCCGAGACTTACTGGAACTCCTGCAGGAGAATGAATGCCCTTCTGATAATAGAAGATTCATAAGAAGATCTCCTTCACAGGCATCACCTTCGCTATCACTGTTTCCGGTAATACAGATTTTTTTCAATAGTGTCTGTAGAGATTTAGATAAACTGAAGCTGGATAAAAACAGGCAAAATAATCTAAATCTTGAAGAAAGAAAGGCTTTAAGGAATTTACGGGATAACAATGAGTTCATTGTAAGAGAAGCTGATAAGGGCGGCAATATTGTGCTTTGGCCCCATGACCTGTACACCAGTGAAGTATTTCAACATCTGAATCACTGAAACACTAATCACTATTTGATTCTACCTTTAGATCCTACTAACATTTTCAAGGATAGAATGGACCTACTGATATGGAGAGCGTTTAACAACAACATCTTAAATAAAAAAGAGACTGACTTCTTGACCACTCACCATCCGGTAGTTCCAACGTTTTACATCTTACCGAAGGTGCACAAGTCGCCCACAAACCCTCCAGGTAGGCCAATAGTGTCAGGAATTGGGGGACTGATGGAGCGGCCCTGCATATACAGTACATCGACCATTTCCTTCAACCATTGGCCTCTTCCTTGGATTCTTTTGTCAGGGACTCAGCACATCTCATGTCCTTTTTGGAGGAGCTTACCATCCCGGAGAACACCATCTTGGTTGGTTTAGATGTGGAATCGCTATACACCAACATCGCAGATGATCATGGAATGGAAGTCATCTCTTTTTTCCTCTACAAGCAACCTATGGCTGATGGTAAGCATAACAAATTCCTTTTAGAACTGTTATACTTTGTTTTGGATAAAAACTACTTTACTTTTGATATAAAGTTCTACAGGCAGATCTCAGGTACAGCTATGGGGGCGAGATGTGCGCCCTCATACGTGAACCTATTTTTGGGCTGGTGGGAGGAGTTAGTGGTTTTTAGACATCAATCCTTTACTGATAAGGTTTTTTCTTGGAGACGCTATATAGACGATGTCCTTGTAATTTGGACAGGTAATTTGAATGAATGCAAACTGTTTGTTGGGAATCTGAACAGCAATTCACCGAACATTAAATTGACTTCTACGTTTTCAGAAATTTCAATAGATTTTCTCGACATCAAGCTTATGATCCAAGGTAACAAGTTCAAGTCCTGCCTGTATCGTAAGGCAACTGCAACCAAAAGTCTCCTTCACTACAACAGCTTCCACCCAAGGCATCTAAGAAATGGAATCCCAAAAGGTCAGTTTCTGAGACTTCGTAGAAACTGTAGCTCTCGGGAAGATTTCCGTAGGTTTGCTAAAGAACTCTCCTCCCATTTCATAAATAGAAACTATCCGAGAAAGATAGTATCTAGTGCCTATCAATATGCCAACAGTATAGATAGACCAGCTCTATTACAGAAACGGACAAGTGACACTAGGAGGGATCTTGCTGTAATTACGACATATAATAATCAGTGGACTGATGTCCACAAAATTCTCTCTAATAACTTGAATATCCTGTTGAGTGAGCCTAGACTCTCAAACTACATCTCCCCAATCCCTAGAATGGTGGCTAGACGTGCACAAAATTTGAAAGATCAGCTGTGCCACAGCCACTATCAGAGACCAAAAGTCCATATAGGGAGGGGTACTAGAGTCTATGGTAACTATGCATGTGGTGGGTGCAATGTATGCCAATACATGATTGCACAAGACAGCTATTCCATCCCTACAGTGCACTCTCCAATAAGACCGAAATCCTTTTTTAATTGCAGATCTAGAAAACTGGTATACCTATTGATCTGTGGATGCCCGAAACTATATGTGGGTCAAACAACTCAGGAGTTAAGAAGATGCATCCAACAACATCTATCCAACATCTCCACCGCCAAAAAGGACCGTGAAAAAAATAAAGCAATTTCATCTGTGGCGGCCCATTTTCTGGATATACATGGAAGCAGTACAAAAGGATTAAAGATTATGGGCTTGGAATCGGTCAACACCAACATCAGGGGAGGAAACATCACCCTTAAATTACTGAGTTGCGAATCTAAATGGATATTTAACTTGCGTAGCCTTGCTCCGCTGGGCATAAACGAGGAACTACTATTCTCCGGTTTCTATAAGCAATTATAATTAATTGGACCATGTATGGCTACCATGACTACTTTATCCCGATTGTGGGAATGCAATTTCATGTATTATGAGGAGGATGATATTTAACATCTTTTAAACCCTTTTTCTGCTGAGCTAATGTATCTGTTTCCTAATATCGTTACTTGATGTCTTTGAAAAAATGGGTCTGTTTTGACCCATTTGTTCATGTTAGGAACGGCGGAACGGGGTCCACCGTGCAGTAGGTGATATAACTGCTGCTAAGTGGTGGCAGACTAGCAATATGGCGGTATGATGCACACGGGTTCAACTTCACCCGGAGTGCTCAAAGCGGCCTCTGATCACACAAAGAGGTGCCACAACAAAAAACATACAAAACGCTGAACCTGTTAGTGACACAGGCTTCAGGTAGATGCACACATGGTATCTGGTCACAGGAGCAGGACCCAAGACAGAGGAGCTGCTTCCCTTTAGACATACCGTGTGTGCGGCGTCGCTTCTGTGGACGCCAAGGAGGGCTGCAACTGCAGCGCGGCGTAGGACACTGCCGCTCGATGACAACGCCAGAAAGCAAGCTCGATGTCGGACGCTAGCGTAGCGGTGCGGTGAGTACAGTGGTTTAAGGCTTGCCACTGACTGGCGCTGACTGCTAAACTATTTCCCTATCCACATGCGTATTATCAAAGGGAAGGGGTTTCAAATGAGTCAGTCACCAGAATCATGCATCCGTCACCATTCACACATAGCCAGTATAGTCTATAGTAGCACATGGCGGAACGGCTATGCGCGCTTTTTATAGCAGCCGGGACCTTCTGGAATCTTCCAGATCTCCGAGATGGACCAATGAGATCTGGAGCAGGACCTGAGCACATAACTCCTGAACTCCAATGGGAGATCGTCTCATGAGCATGCTCAGAAGGAGCACAGAGGAACTTAGTCTCTGGAGCGGTCTGCTGCAAAGTAATCTTCTCTGCAGTAGATGGGCAGCAGGAGACTGTAGAATGTGAGGCTCTGGATTCCTGCAGAGCAGATGCAGAAACCAGATGAATAACAGTTCTATACTTGACTTTTCCCATTCTTGTGTTGTTGGCATCAAATACACTTCTCCTATCTTTATGGTGATGTGCTCACTGAATACTAACGGTTCAATATTTTTCGCCTTATTTAATTCCAACTGTATAATTGATGTCTGGTTGTGTTTTATTTCTCTTTATTATTAATACATGACCCGGAATGAGATAAGGCTGCCTGGTGTTTCAGGGCTATTTCTCCTTCACTGTAGGATTTTTATGTATTATGAAGAGACTGGCATGTAACATCCACAAATTCTTCGCTTTGAGCGAATGCTTTATTGAGTTCTGCCCCCTAATATGGATATTGGATGTCTCTGAAAAAATAGGCCTGCATTGACCTTTCTATTTTATATTTGACTCTTCCTGATTGTGTATTGTTGGCATCAAATATAGCCCCTCTATTTTGTTGGTGACTTGTTCACTGCATATTAACGGCTAGATATGACTCATTTTACTTAATTAAAATTATATAATTGATGTCTGATTGGAGATGTATGTTCTACACCAATACAGGATCCTGAATGAGATATGACTACCTGTTGTTCATTTAATTATTTAGTAGAGTTTTGAACCCACCATCTAGGATGAATGTAAGAAGGTATTCACTCATCATATTTTTTTTGTTCGGGCTGGAAGGCACCAAACACGGTTCACATGCAATCTACCCTCTGGGATGAATATACGGGGGTCTTTATTCACTCTATACTTGTCTTCAGGCTGAATAGTTCTGTATATAGTTCATATGTTATCCTTTCCCATAAATAGGAATTGAAACCCCCCCCCCAGACTATGGGATGGGTGTATAGTTTGTCGCCGGCCTTTTAGCTTACCCGGTCGATACTAAATGATATCTGTATTTGCGGACCAGCACTATGGTTACGACCTGTTACGGATTTTTGTGAATTATTACTACTTTTTAGTAGATGTGCTTTCCTTCTTTATATCTATGTGCAATAGGGTGTTGAGGGAGGTTATCTCTATAGACAGTGATTTTATTCGGACGTCTAGGGTGAACTTTATCCCTCTCTATTCTTGTGACAATCTACCTACTTCTGATTCTATAATGTTGTACTCACACCCCCCCTCTTTTTAAGTGGGTGATTATTGGTTTCAGACTGTCCCAGAAACCTTGTGATAAAACTTTATTTTTGCATTTCATTTCTGTTATTTTCATTAGTTTTCCTTATAAATTAAAAATAATTAAAAATAACCAAAAATAATACAAAAAACAATGTTGGATAACTCTCACTTCGACTGTAAAACTTACATAACAAAATCTGCCTCATCCTTTACTTGGACCTCGGCCTCCTGGTTCAAGATATATATTTTTTATTCTCTTCCATTATTTCTAATTAAAACAAAGATTTAAAAAAATTGTTGGTTAGCTCCTACTTCGCCTCTTATACATAAATAACCACGTCCACCAACACCTGCACAAGAGAACCACTTTAAGTAATTTCTCTGTCCCCATTTCTTTGCAGGGCAATTGTCCTGCTCTTACCCCAATTTTACTTCCTGTTGCATCACCCTTACTATGACCATTTTACAATACCAAATTTCAGGCCCCCATTGCCTCTAGGGGTGAAATTTGAATCAGTGTCTGTGGGGGGTATTGTTCCCCATGCTTTGTGAGTTAAATTATAAGGGGCCCAAAAAAAAATTGCATAATTGTCTAATGGAGACAGGTGCTAATAGGTCCTAATTCAGGCCTGGTTGTCTGCTTTAAACAGTAAGGTAAACTCTTCGTCATCTACTAGATTTCCTCAAATGCTTTTGCTGTACATGCTGCTGGAGTGGCAAATTTTACAACAGTCGGGGTATCATGCCACATGCTCTAATGCTGACATTTATTAAAATCTTCTCTGGGGATAGTTTTCCCAATGCTCTTTGGGTGGAATTAGAACCCTTATTCTGTGGGGGTACTGTGCCACTTGTTCTGTGGGTGAAATTTTTAACTGGACTGGCGGTAGCAAGCCTCAGTCTTTGTTAAAATTTTAATGTTATTCATTTACTTCCTATTTTACCATGATTGCTATGGTGACAGAATCTCTTTAAGTCATTTTCCTATCCACATTTGTTTGCAGGGCAATTGCCCTGCTCTAACCCCCATTTAGCTTCCTTTTGCAGCCCCCTAACCCTTACTATGACCATTTTACAGTCATTTTACAGCACAAAGTTCGGGTCCCCATTGAGTTATATGGTGCCCGGGGTCAAGTTTGCGACCCGAACTGGACTTTAAAAAAAGTCCGCCCGAACTATGTGAACACGGGTTCTCTCATCTCTAATACAGTATAATACTATATATATATATATATATATATATATATATATATATATATAAATCATAAGTGACACTGTATATTAATATCATTGAAATAAAGTGCATTACAGTGATTTAGGTACGGAACTAACATACGTAATACACAAACAAAATGATTAATCACAGAGCAGCTGCATATGATTAATCAGGCCACGACTCACCCCATTGTATTTTAGCAAAAAAAGCCGGTCTTGGCATCCTATTACTTCTAATGCGATTGTGTGCTTATCAGAAAGAAAAAAAAGAAGGCAGTGACCCTTTGTTACGCGGGGCTTAGGTCAAAGAAGGCTGAAATACCCGGGGCCCCTGCGGAGTCCCTCCAACTAGGTAAAACCCTGTCTGACCCTCAACTCAGGGTTTTTGCTAATGGTGCAAATGCCTGAGCCTCCAACCTTTCCTTATCTCCTGCTCAACCCTCCACCCTCCACCCAGTGAGTCGTCAAACCACCAAAGCCCACACAGTAATGACAGACAGGGAGAACTTAAACCGCACCGCGCCGCATACACACAGGACAATATCGTAATGTGAACAGGGCAAAACAAAACACAAATATAGGAAGGCGAAAAGGTAACAACGGATCATACGCCACCAGCTACGAATTTCTCTCTCCAATACCTCCTCTCCAGACCGGAACCACTTGGCATAAAACACAAGCCATAATCGGCGCCGCCCATAGACCAGCACGACTATTTAAAGACCGTGGGCGTGACCAAACATCCCACCTGATTTCCAGCTAGATTAACCCCCAATAGCCTGAGTAAAATCAAGCCGGCGCCACTGAGGCTATAGTGGACGGAGATGGAACTACCGCTGCCTGCCGGACGCTGTGGTGTGAATAGCGTCCGACATGACAGTACCCCATCTTCTACGAGGGACCCCAGGACCCTCAAGACTCATAGGACCCGGGTTGTCCGGATGACGGCGGTGAAACGAACTGACCAGCCGATCCGCATGTATGTCCGTGGCTGGTACCCAAGACCTCTCCTCCGGACCATACCCCCGCCAGTGTACCAAATACTGAAGAGTATGGTGCAGTACTCGAGAGTTCACCACCTTGGAGACTTCAAACTCTAAATCGCCATCCACCATGACTGGAGGTGGCATCGGCGTCGTGTCCACAGAGCCTACCACCTTTTTTAATAAAGCCCTGTGAAACACGTTGTGTATCTTGTATACCGCAGGAAGTTCCAACCGGTAAGCAACCGGGTTAATGATGGCAGCAATCTTAAAAGGGCCAATAAACCTTGGACCCAATTTCAATGATGGAATTTTGAGTTTTATGTTTTTAGTAGCTAACCACACCCAATCACCCACAGACAGGTCTGGACCTGGCACGCGTCTAGTGTCAGCCACTCGTTTGTACCTTGCACTCATGCTCAGCAATCGCTGTTTCACACTCCTCCAGACCGATGATAGTTGAACTCCTAGCTGGTCCTCCTCCGGGACGCCCCCAGAGCCACCCTGACGCAAGGTACAAAATTGAGGATGGTGCCCGTAAACACAAAAGAACGGAGACTCTCCCCATGATTCTTGGCGGCGATTATTTAACGCGAACTCGGCCAAGGGAAGGAATGTCGACCACTCCTCTTGGTTGTCAGACACAAAACATCACAAATACTGCTCCAGATTTTGGTTCATGCGCTCAGTTTGACCATTTGACTGCGGATGAAATGCCGACGAATGAGACAACTTGATCCCCAATCGTGAGCAAAAAGCTTTCCAAAACTTTGCCACAAACTGGGTACCCTATTGTGAGTTCATTTTTCCCTTCACCATTGAGGTCTGATGAACTCCCTCCTCTGGTGAAGGAAGGTAGTGAGGCTGATTACCAAACACCTGGGCAGCTAGATGATGACTGGGTGGCTGGAATTGAGGACTGGATATAAGGCTGCCGACGCCCTTCTTCCTGGCTGGTGATTTTCCTGATGGATTCTTGGAGACCAGTCTGATTCCTGCATCTCAAAGCTAAGTTTTTCTGCTCTGCTTTGTACTCTTCAGTTTTGTTTTTGTTTTGCCTTGTTTTTTGGGAGTTCTGCCATCCCCGGCCGGGGGTGAGCTGTATTCCATTTTTGTCTCTGATCTGTTGTTCTTTTGCTCTGTCTTCAGAATATACCTGAGTGCTGATATAGTTTTTTGAAGCCTAGTGACTTCAGGGCCTGTTTTTCCTATCAGTCGGTTGGCTCATTTTGATAGGGTTTTTGCGGATGGCAGACAGCAGCTTTCCTATCCTGTCCTATGTAGTTAGCTTGGGTCCCATCATTTGCTCAACCTATCTTTCTATCTGTGTTAGTGTTTTCATCTTGCTTCACCGTCATTATTAGAGTTGAGCGACTTTTGGTTTTTTAGGGTCGCGTTTCGTTTCGTGAAACCCGACTTTTCCAAAAGTCGGGTCGAGCAAGATCGTCCGATTATAGGGAAAAGTCGGGGTCGTCCCGAAACATGAAACCCAATGTAAGTCAATGGGGAATAAAAGTCGGCAGTGAGAGGAGGACAGGAAACACACCTACAGTGCCCATTTGAATGCCAAAAGCATCAATTCTTCTTACTTAAGCTTGTCAACCTTAATTAACTTCATAATACAAGTTACGCACTGAAAAATGGGGGTTATTTGGCTAAAGTTGTGGGGGGGGAGGGCTGGCTGCAGGTTTTCATGTGCCCTGGGCGAAAGAGCGCCCCTTTAACACATACCACAACTCATCATGCTCCGATACGGCAGATAAATAGCGGTATAGTACAATGAAAAATACCTCACTTTTTACATCTCATGACGAGGCCCATCTATTTCTCCATACAGAATCATTGGTCCCATATAATGTTTGAAACAGTATATGATGAGCTCCACATAATGCTACAGTATATGTTGGTCCCCATGGATGAAGCTCCACTGTCTTATGGGCCCAAATAATGCTCCAAACATAATGGGCCCCATTTCTAATGCTCTAGTGTATAATGGGCCCTGTAAATGCTGCTCCAGTGTCTGATGTCCACCTTTGGAATGTTCCAGTGTATGGTGGGCCCCATCTATCATTCTCCAGAGTATAGTGCTCCCCAAAAATTGCTGTACCAACATTGAAAACAATCAAATAAGTCTCCTCGCTAGGGAATCCCTGTACTTGTCTGGACAGGTGCTGTAGCTTGCTTAACAGCTCGCCAGCCGTTCTCACGCCCAGTATGGATTGCACGTGATTGCACAAAGGTTAGAAAGGGTACCGTATCCCTGGATAACATGTATGGATAGCGTACACATTCAAAATATATGTCTCAGGAGGCAGGCTCAGACGGTGTTAGGCCCAGTATGGATTGCACGTGATTGCACAAAGGTTAGAAAGGGTACCGTATCCCCGGATAACATGTATGGATAGCGTACACATTCAAAATATATGTCTATACAGCATGAGGCAGGCTCAGACGGTGTTAGGCCCAGTATGGATTGCACGTGATTGCACAAAGGTTAGAAAGGGTACCGTATCCCTGGATAACATGTATGGATAGCGTACACATTCAAAATATATGTTTATACAGCATGAGGCAGGCTCAGACGGTGTTAGGCCCAGTATGGATTGCACGTGATTGCACAAAGGTTAGAAAGGGTACCGTATCCCTGGATAACATGTATGGATAGCGTACACATTCAAAATATATGTCTATACAGCATGAGGCAGGCTCAGACGGTGTTAGGCCCAGTATGGATTGCACGTGATTGCACAAAGGTTAGAAAGGGTACCGTATCCCTGGATAACATGTATGGATAGCGTACACATTCAAAATATATGTCTATACAGCATGAGGCAGGCTCAGACGGTGTTAGGCCCAGTATGGATTGCACGTGATTGCACAAAGTTTAGAAAGGGTACCGTATCCCTGGATAACATGTATGGATAGCGTACACATTCAAAATATATGTCTCAGGAGGCAGGCTCAGACGGTGTTAGGCCCAGTATGGATTGCACGTGATTGCACAAAGGTTAGAAAGGGTACCGTATCCCTGGATAACATGTATGGATAGCGTACACATTCAAAATATATGTCTCAGGAGGCAGGCTCAGACGGTGTTAGGCCCAGTATGGATTGCACGTGATTGCACAAAGGTTAGAAAGGGTACCGTATCCATGGATAACATGTATGGATAGCGTACACATTCAAAATATATGTCTCAGGAGGCAGGCTCAGACGGTGTTAGGCCCAGTATGGATTTGACGGCCCAGATTACACAGCGGAGGAGCAGGGAGAGGTAAAGATTGCAAATGCTGGGGCCCTGCCCAAGCAAGGGGGGCCCACTCGTGGGCGTCGGTACTGGCACTGGGCCCCTCATAGTACAGCGGTGTGTCTGACGGCGGGTGTGCACCACCACCGTCAGAGACACTTGATTGCACTATGAGGGACCCTGTGCCAGTGCCCGCGCCCAAGTGTCGGCCTACCCACCTGTCCAGGGCAACGGCACTCGCACGGTGTCGTGCGCTAGGTGTTGACCCCGGCCATGGGGGGGGAGGCAGCACAGTTAGGGAGTTTTAGAAAGTGGCATATGTTGATGTTGGACATTCAGCTGATGCAAAAGGCGAAATAAGTGAAGTACCAGGAAGAGGTGGACCAAAGCAAGCCATTTTTCTGTCACCCTATGAGTCATCAGGGGAAGGTGGGACAAAATCCTTGGAAACCCATGCGTGGTTCATTTTAATGAAGGTTAGATCATCCACATTTTGGGTTGACAGACGGGTCCTTTTTTCTGTCAGGATTGATCCAGCTGCACTGAAGACTCTTTCCGATAGCACACTTGCAGCTGGGCAAGCGAGCTCCTGTAAGGCATATTGGGCCAATTCAGGCCAGGTGTCCAGTTTAGCGGCCCAATAGTCAAAGGGGAATGACCTGTGTGGGAGAACATCGATATGGGAGGAAAAGTAGTTTGTAACCATAGTTGACAACTGCTGTCTCCTGTCACTTTCCATCGATGCAGTATTACCAGTTGTGTGAGCGGTATTTGAAAAATCAGTCCACAACATTGTCATGAAACCCCTGTCTCCAACGCCACTTCTGCTGTGTGCACCACGAACACCTCTGCCAAGCTGCCCCCGGCCCGTACGGCTCGTGTGAGAACCATGACCGCTGCTGTGTGCTGGGAATGCCTCAAGCAACCGATTTACCAGAGTTGCTTGTTTATTAGCCAATATTAGGTCAAGGTTCTCCTGTGGCATGATGTTTTGTAATTTGCCTTTATAGCGTGGATCCAGGATGCTGGCCAACCAGTAGTCGTCATCGTTCATCATTTTGGCAATGCGGGGGTCCCTTTTTAGGATCCGCAAGGCATAATCTGACATGTGGGCCAATGTTCCCGGTGTCAATGATGCACTGCGAGTGCTGGGTGGAGGAGCACTTTCTGGCAAATTCACATCCCTCCAGTCACGCACAAACCCTGTACCAGACCTTGCCACGCCAACATTTTCACTTGCCCCACGAGATGCATCCTCCTCCCCTAAGTAATCATCCCCATCCTCCTCCTCCTCCTCCTCTTCTTCCTCCACCTCGTCCAGGAGAGGTCCCTGAGCAGACAATGGCTGAATGTCATCAAGGATTCCCTCCTCCTCTTCCTCCTCATCAACATTGGCTGCAGACGCCTGCTCCTTAAGGTGCGTCAAAGTTTGCATGAGCAGACGCATAAGTGGGATGCTCATGCTTAGGATGGCGTCGTCTGCGCTTACCAGCCGTGTGCATTCCTCAAAACACTGAAGGACTTTACAAAGGTCTTTCAGCTTCGACCACTGCACGCCTGTCAACTCCATGTCTGCTCTCAAAGTGCCTGGCCGTGTATCCTCCCACAAATGCATTATGGCCTGCCTCTGCTCGCACAGCCGCTCCACCATGTGCAGGGTGGAGTTCCACCTTGTTGCAATGTCGATAATGAGGCGGTGGTTGGGAAGGTGGAGCAATCGCTGCAGCTTCTGCATACGAACGGAGTGTACAGGCGACCGGCGGATGTGCGCGCACAGTCTTCGCACCTTCTGGAGCAGGGCTGTTAACTCCGGATAATTTTTGAGGAAGCACTGCACCACCAGGTTCAAGGTGTGAGCCAAGCAAGGTATGTGGCTGAGTTTTGAAAGGGCTATGGCTGCCACAAAATTACGGCCGTTATCACTAACTACCTTGCCTGCCTCAAGATGTACACTGCCCAGCCATGACTCAGTTTGTCGCTTCAAGTACTCGGCCAGCACCTCGGCGGTGTGTCTGTCGCCCAAACACATCATCTGCAACACAGCCTGCTGACGCTTTCCACTAGCTGCTCGATAGGGGGACACATCGTGTGCAACAGTGGCAGCTGCAGATGGAGTGCTCGTACGACTGCGCTCTGTGGATGAGCTTTCGCTTCTGGAGGAGGAGGAGGAGGAGGAGGGTCGAACGCCTACAGCCAACTGTTTCCTATACCGTGGGCTAGGCAGCACTGTCCCACCACCGCTGTCCCCTGTGGACCCTGCATCCACCACATTAATCCAGTGCGCAGTGATGGACACGTAACGGCCCTGGCCATGCCGACTGGACCATGCATCAGTTGTGAGGTGCACCTTTCCGCTCACTGACTGCTTGAGTGCATGGACAATGCGGTCTTTCACATGATGGTGGAGGGTTGGGATGGCTTTGCGAGAGAAGAAGTGGCGACTGGGTAGGTCATAGCGTGGTACTGCATAGGCCATGAGTTCGCGGAAAGCTGTGCTTTCCACCAACCGAAAGGGCATCATCTCAAACGAGGTTAGTTTGGCAATGTGGGCGTTCAAACCCAGTGTACGCGGATGAGAGACTGAGTACTTTCTTGACCTACTCATAGTGTCTGGGAGGGTGAGCTGGACTTGAGAGCTGCATATGGTGGAAGTAGCGGTGGACAGGGCGGACTGAGAGAGGGTTGATGATGGTGATGGAGTTGGTGTTCTTTCTGATGGCCTAGAATCAGTCTTTCGTTGATATAACAGTGGGATTCCCTGACTGCTGTGGTCTTGCAACGACACCTCAACATTTGCTGCTATGCTAACCGGTGGGCTTACAGTGGGGGAAACAATGTAGCGTTACTGACTACCTTCGTTGTGATCAGTTGCACATGTGGCACTTGAGGTTTGGTGTTGTGTCCACGCTTGCAAGTGCATGCTGTTAAATGTCTAAGCATGCAACTGGTATTCAAATTTTTCAGATTTTTCCCTCGGCTAAAGGTCTTTGCGCACTTCTTACAGATAACCTTGGCCTGATCATGAGGATTTTGTTCAAAAAAGTGCCACACTGCACTCTTCCTACTTTGGCAGACATTTTGCGGCCTAGCACGCTGTGATCTTTTGACCCTCTGGACAAGCTGTCCAGCAACTCTTTTGATGTTTGGAACCTGTCTTTGGAGTGCTCCGGGCCTGCCAGATAACAGCTGTTGCGATGTCGATGTCTGCTGTGGATGCTCCTCATCTGAGCTATTGGAAGCAGCACCCTCTTCCCCCAATGGATGCCAATCTGGGTCAACAACTGGGTCATCCATCACCTCCTCTTCTATGTCATGTGCACCTTCCTCTGTGTCACCGTGTATGGTGGTATAGTGTGCGGGAAGGGGCACCTGAGTCTCATCAGGGTCAGAATCTGGCTCTGTACACCGCGAGGACAATGTAGTGCTCTGAGTGAATGTACCAGCAGAATCATCCATCAGCGGCTGTGCATCAGTGCACTCCATGTCAGATTCATCTTGGCCTGGGTAATTCACCATTTCACTTGATAATCCAGGCATGGTATGTGAAAACAGCTCCATGGAGTAATCAGTAGTATGGCCTGCGTCATCCTTCAATCTTGGTTGGGGTGAAGGACACAAGGAAAGGTGTGGTTCATGAACATGAGCCTCCAATGACGACTCAGTGCTTTTACTTTTTACAACTGAAGAAGAGGAGGCGATAGAGCTGGAGGCTGAGTCAGCAATGTAAGACAAAACTTTTTCCTGATGCTCTGGCTTTAAAAGCGGTTTGCCAATTCCTAGAAAACTAAGCGTTCGAGGCCTTATGTAGCCAGACGATGACGCAGGGTCAGCACCTCCTGCATTCGGTCCTATTTTGCTCTTGCCACTACCATCAGATCCACCACCAACACCATCATTACCAGCTGCCAACCCCCGCCCAATTCCACGGCCTCTTCCACCAGCCTTCCTCATTTTTGGTAGAAATGTAGACAAAATCCAACAAACTATATAGTAATGTAAAACAAGGTACAAGGTGTCTATAGGACAGGGGAGATTTAGAATTTCTGCACACACTTGTGGACAGTGGACACTTTTGGATTGTGTGAGGCCCACTGATATCTGAGCGCTATGTGACAGGCTCGATGGCACAGCTGTGACCAAAGTGACGAGAGGATAAGGGAGATTTTGAATCTCTGCGCACACTTTTGGACACTGGACACTTGTGGATTGTGTGAGGCCCACTGATATCTGAGCGCTATGTGACAGGCTTGATGGCACAGCTGCCTGTGACAAAAGTGACGAGAGGATAATGGAGATTTTGAATCTCTGCGCACACTTTTGGACACTGGACACTTGTGGATTGTGTGAGGCCCACTGATATCTGAGCGCTATGTGACAGGCTCGATGGCACAGCTGCCTGTGACAAAAGTGACGAGAGGATAATGGAGATTTTGAATCTCTGCGCACACTTTTGGACACTGGACACTTGTGGATTGTGTGAGGCCCACTGATATCTGAGCGCTATGTGACAGGCTCGATGGCACAGCTGCCTGTGACAAAAGTGACGAGAGGATAATGGAGATTTTGAATCTCTGCGCACACTTTTGGACACTGGACACTTGTGGATTGTGTGAGGCCCACTGATATCTGAGCGCTATGTGACAGGCTCGATGGCACAGCTGCCTGTGACAAAAGTGACGAGAGGATAATGGAGATTTTGAATCTCTGCGCACACTTTTGGACACTGGACACTTGTGGATTGTGTGAGGCCCACTGATATCTGAGAGCTATGTGACAGGCTCGATGGCACAGCTGTGACAAAAGTGACTAGAGGATAAGGGAGATTGGATTGCTTTTAAAAAAGCAGTTTGCGGAGCAGTGGGTAAACAGCAATGCCAGCGTGTCAGGAAGTCTTAAAAGGCAGCCCAACAACCAACACCACTGATACACCACTATATAGCCTCCCCTTGCACTGCACACACAGTGACTTGTGTGTTGTGCAGGCCAAATCGCTAGCAGCAGAAGCAGTTTTTTTGTCTTCTTCCCTGCCTAACGCTCTCCCTACAGAATCAGCAGCAACCTCTCCCTATACTAAGATCGGCAGAAGTAAGATGGCGGTCGGCGTGCACGCCCTTTTATACCCCCTGTGACGCCCACCAAAGCAAGCCAATCACTTGCATGCCCTTCTGAAAGATGGTGGTGACCCGTGCCTAGGTCATCACGTTGCCCACAGTGTCCGTGGATCCTGATTGGCTGAAAAAGAGCGCAAAACAAACTTTTGAAACGCGACTTTGGCGCGTAAGTCGCCGACCTCGTGGCCGACCTCATCCTAGGGTCGGGTTTCGTTTCATGAAACCCGACTTTGCCAAAAGTCGGCGACTTTTGAATTTTTTCGACCCGTTTCGCTCAACTCTAGTCATTATATGTTGGGGGCTGCCTATTGCTTTGGGGTCTGCTCTGGGGCAGTTTAGTTTTTCCCCTTTCTGTCTTTAGGCTACTTAGTTCTCCGGCTGTGATTGAGGGGTCTAGGGCACCGTAGGAACCCCCCACGGCTACTGCTAGTTGTTGTGGATAGGTCCAGGGGTCTGCAATCCGATAACTGCCAACCTCTCTGGTTTTTCTGAACTTAGCTGGTATTTTGTTTTTTCCTCCTTCGGTGACTCATCATAACAGTACCCCTATCAGACACTATGTCCGACGGAACTCCGTGTAGTCTGACCACCTCCTGCACAAAAACCTGAGCCAACGTCTTCGCGTTGGGCAAGGAAGGCAACGACACCAAATGCGCCATCTTCGAAAATCGATCAACCACCACCAGGATGACCGTGTTCCCCGCCGAGGCAGGCAAGTCTGTGATAAAGTCCATGGAGATTTCTGTCCATGGCCTACTAGGTACCCCCAGAGGCTGTAGAGTGCCAGCAGGATGGGATCTGGGTGACTTGGCCCTGGCGCACGTGATGCAAGCTGCCACGTACGAGACCACGTCCTGCCGGATCTTTGGCCACCAGAAGCGACGCGATACCAGCTCCAAGTTGCCCCTAACCCCTGGATGACCGGCCAGGACAGAATCGTGGTGTTCCCCCAACACCTTAAGACGAAGATGAAGGGGTACGAATGACTTGTTAGCGGGAAGTCCTGGCGGTACCTCCTCCTGGGCCTCGGCAATCTCCGCCTCTATCTCAGTCGTGAGAGCCGAAACCACTACACCCTCCTGGAGGATGGGTACCGGATCTTCCTGAGGTTCTCCCCCCAGAAAACATCTGGACAAGGCATCCGCCTTGGTGTTTTTAGCCCCAGGACGGTAAGTCACCAGAAAGTTAAATCGAGTAAAAAACAATGCCCAGCGAGCCTGCCTGGGAGACAGACGCTTGGCCGACTCCAGATAGAGCAGGTTTTTATGGTCGGTGATGACTGTGACCTGGTGGACCGCCCCCTCCAAGAAGTGTCGCCATTCCTCAAAAGTCAATTTGATGGCCAACAACTCCCTGTTGCCGATATCGTAATTCCGTTCGGCTGGCGACAGCTTCTTGGAGAAGTAGGCGCATGGACGCATATTGCTCAAGGACGAGCCCTGTGACAGTACTGCCCCCACTCCCACCTCAGACGCATCGACCTCCACAGTAAAAGGTTTAGATACGTCCGGTTGCACCAGAATGGGGGCTGAAGCAAAACGGTTTTTCAGAAGCTCAAGTGCACGCACCGCCACTTCAGACCAGCTAGCGAGATTGGTACCTTTTCTCGTCATGTCCGTAAGCGGTTTGGCTATAGTAGAAAAATTCTTAATAAACTTCCTATAATAGTTGGCAAACCCAAGGAACCGCTGGAGCGCTTTTAGATTATCAGGCCGTTCCCATTGCAGCACCGCTTGCACCTTCGCGACGTCCATTTTAAACCCTGCGGCGGACACAATATATCCCAAAAAAGACAACTCCTGAACAAAAAATACGCATTTTTCAAGCTTAGCATAGAGCTTATTCTCACAGAGCAACTGTAACACCTGCCTGACATGCTCTAAATGAGTGTCCTGGTCGCTCGAATAAATGAGGATATCATCCAGGTACACAATCACAAATTTCCCCAGCACATGAGCGAATACATCATTTATGAAATGTTGGAAAACAGCAGGCGCAGTTGTCAACCCAAATGGCATAACTAGGCTTTCAAAATGACCCTCAGGGGTATTAAACGCCGTCTTCCACTCATCCCCCTGACGGACCCTTATGAGGTTGTACGCCCCCCTGAGGTCAAGTTTGGAAAACCACTTCGCACCAGCCACCTGGTTGAACAAATCAGGGATCAGAGGCATCGGGTAGGGATCACGGACCGTAATCTGGTTTAACTCCCGGAAATCTAGACACGGGCGTAACCCCCCATCTTTCTTCTTAATGAAGAAAAACCCCGCTGCTACAGGCGAGGATGAAGGCCGGATGTGCCCTTTACTTAGACTCTCCGCGATGTAGTCTTTAAGAACTTGTCTCTCCGGACCAGAAATACTAAACATCCTAGCCTTTGGCAATTTGGCCCCGGGTTTTAACCTAATCACACAGTCATATGTTCGATGTGGAGGTAGTTCTGAGCAACCCCTCTCAGAGAATACGTCCGCAAAATCCAGCAATGCCTCCGGAAGGCTGGACTTCATGGGGGACACACATGTGGCCAAGCAATTTTCCTGGCAGAAACCACTCCACTGGACTATGTCCTGGGTTCTCCAGTCAATCACCAGGTTGTGCTTGGACAACCATGGGAAACCCAGGACCATTTGTGCTGGGAGATTATTGAGTACCCTACATGTAACCCACTCAGAATGTAGGAACCCAATGTGGAGTTTAACCTCAGCTACAAACTCAGTAATCTCCCCCTGTGGGAGGGGAGCGGCATTAATGGTAACCACGTGAATAGGATGAGGGAGTTTTTCGATCTTAAAACCGGCTGTGCGTGCAAACTCCTCATCCATGAGATTGGTGGTGGAACCGCTATCCACAAACACTGATATTGGTAGCTCTCTGCCCGCAATAATAACCCTGGCAGGGAGCATACATTGAGATACCATCATGGAGGATATGCATACGCTCAGTTGGGCCTCCTCCATACCCTCTGAGCTTACCAGTTTTCCGCCGGTGCAACTTTCTTAGGTAGCACAGGACAAGCATTTACATAGTGATCTCTTTTACCACAGTAAAACATGCTCCTTGCTTCCTGAACCCAGGAACGCGACGCTTAACATGTGATACCCCAGCGATTTGCACAGGTTCCGTGGGCTCACCTGTAGCAACCACACTTGCACCCCTGCTTTCCCCCAGGGGCAGCGTCTCCTGCGCCCCCTGACGCAAACGGCGATCAATACGAATAACCAAACTCATGGCAGACTCTAATGATGCAGGAGTCTCATACATCAGGAGGGCCTGTTTAACTCTTCCTGAAACCCCATGAATAAACTGACTCCGCAGCGCTGGGTCGTTCCACTGTGTGTCTACTGCCCAGCAGCGAAATTCTGAACAATAGTCTTCCGCCATACGTTCCCCCTG